>NC_051289.1:14503261-15103261 GCF_015220745.1 Sebastes umbrosus
TTTTTTTTTTTTTTTGCTGTTCTTGAGCTCTTGGAGGTTTGTTTAGTTGGAGAGATGAAAACCAAAGAGTGAGAGAAGAAACAGAGCGAAGAGGGAGAGTAGAAGATAAATGACAGAGAGAGTTTGTGTTAATGAACACACAGAAGGAAAGAGAAGGAAAATGAATGAAAAATGAGGGCAGGATGGCCTTGATTTTCTGCATGATTAATTTTCATCATTTTAAAGGAAGTGGATTTGTGGGTGTGGGTGTGTGCACATGTGTGTGTGTTTGGGATGAAGTTGAAATGCCATAAAGTGTATTGCTTCTCTGCAGTTCAGTAGCCTAATATATCAACAGACCAACAGGGGGCACTGTTATACCTTTTTATGACCATGACAGGTCAAACGTTCATCGATATTTCTGAATTAAAGTGTGTGTGTGTGTGCGTGTATATAGGGGTGTGTGTGTTTCAGCCTACCACCTGTCCAGACCAGATGTTTTTGCTACTGGATTGGTGAGGTCACTGTCTGATGGCTTTTAA
The DNA here is from genome assembly GCF_015220745.1 of Sebastes umbrosus. Taxonomy (NCBI): domain Eukaryota; kingdom Metazoa; phylum Chordata; class Actinopteri; order Perciformes; family Sebastidae; genus Sebastes; species Sebastes umbrosus. The sequence continues at coordinate 14,503,783 of NC_051289.1, forward strand.
CCTCTCTGTAGGGAACAGTGATCAATCTGTACACTGTCTGTGTGTGTGTTATCACAGAAAAGGAGATGAAAAAAGAGGCAGAGTATGTGTGTGAGTGTGTTTTTATTTCCACCTCCATGTCGACTTGACACAGTCAGGTATATAATCTCCACAAGACAACACTACTAGCCAGACATACTAGATAATATACAGCTTTATATGAATACTAGGGCTGTCAATCAATTAAAATATTTAATTGCGATTAATTGCATGATTGTCCATGATAAATTGCAAATTAATCACACATTTTTTTATCTATTCAAAATGTACCTTAAAGGGAGATTTATCAAGTATTTAATATTATGATATTATAAATATTATAATTGAATATGATAATACTCTTATCAACATGGGAGTGGGCAAATATGCTCAATTTATGTAAATGTGTGTATATATTTATTATTGGAAATCAATTAACAACACAAAACAATGACACATATTGTCCAGAAACCCTCACAGGTACTGCATTTAGCATGAAAAATATGCTCAAATCATAACATGGCAAACTGCAGCCCAGCAGGCAACAACAGCTGTCAGTGTGTCAGTGTGCTGACTTGACTATGACTTGCCACCAAACAGCATGTGATTATCATAAAGTGGGCATGTCTGTAAAGGAGAGACTCATGGATACCCATAGAGTCCATTTTCCTTCACATATCTGGAGGTCAGAGGTCAAGGGACCCCTTTGAAAATGGCCATGCCAGTTTTTCCTCGCCAAAATTTAGAAAAAGTTGGAGCGTTATTTAACCTCCTCCACGACAAGCTATTACGACATGGTTGGTACCAATGTATTCCTTAGGTTTTTCTAGTTTCATATGATAGGAGTACCTTGACTCTGACTTTAACTTTGACAGCCCTAATGAATACATATTAAAGCTGAGTGGCTTTCATCTTTTCTAACTGCAGGACACTGATAGTTTGGATTCACAATAGTATTATTAACGTTATACGTCGTTGTTGCTGACAACATGCTGCATTATGTGCGGACTAGAGATGTTCAATGAATGCTTGCCACTGCAAAATGTCAAAGGAATCCTTTATCCTTGACCTGAATGAGGCAACAATGAGAAAACAATGAGGGGGATTATTTTTGCTGCGGGACAAGACGATTTGCAATTGTCAAATTAAAACCCAATTTGATTCTTTCCTTAATGTTTGGTACTACTGTGATACCGCTGTATAAAAGCTATATATTCTGGGTGGTGCCATGTGGTGGTTATTGGCACTAGTGTGCTGCAGCTATAGAGATGATGAATAACCACTTCATAGCTCTATATGTTGCTGCTCCATTATGGCTTCATTAGGCTCAGATATTAAAGTGGATCTTTTTATGTAGTGGTCAATCGGGAAATTAACTTTATTTTTTTTTCTTTGCCTAATCAATATGCCTCGCCTTTTTCTCCTTTTCATATTGCTTTCATCTAATTATCTGTTTTCACTTCTTTTCCATTCTTGCATCTCTTCTACGGCACACCTATAGTCCCTCTGTTTTCTTTGCTCTTTCATTTTTTCCCCTCCTCTTATCCATCCCCACACTCTCCCGAGTCTATCCTCCCTTCACTCTGTATTACTTCCTTCATTCTTCAATTTCTTCATTGTTTGCTCATTTGTTTCTTCATTTACGGCTTGCTTTCTTCTTGCGTTCAGTTAACCATTCCCTTTTGAATCACTCACTTTGCCTTCCCTCCCATCCCTCCCATCCTTCCTTGATCCGTTTCTCGCAGACATTCATATCACTTCCTCTTGAGATGCAAAGACACCAGAAATCATCTCGGCAAAAGCCTGCCTGGATGTGCTGAGTGCATTAACCTATAAGATAAATCTCAAAAAGCTCTACAACATTCAACAACCCACAATACACAGCAGCATACAGACAAATAGACGTATGCACACACAGTGAGGCACAGAGTATAAGCCCTCTGACAGGCTTTAGTACACTGAATTAATGATGTCTGTGTGCACAGAGCAGGTCTGCGGGGCAGGGAGGAGCGACAGCACGTATTTTAAATGCTGAAGGAAAGCCAAACATATATCAGAATACCCCAATAGAAACAAATCTATAGCAATGCTGCTATAGCCACGCTGAACGGGCATGTGAGTGTGCTTGATTGTTCGTGTGTTGTTTTAGCAGCACTGCAAAGCAAGATGAATGCCCTACAACTTTCTTTTTTATACTCCGTCCACAGGCGGGAATGAAAACTAAAGTGCAGTCAGAGCACAGAGCTTGCCTCATCTATTTGAATAGCTGTGATGGATGTTGTAAGTGTTAATGTGCGTGTGAATGTACGTTTGCGTGTGTGAGATACAATCGCATGTCGGCCTAGGGAAAACAAAGCAGTTTTTTTCCATTTTCGCTATTTGTTTTTCTATTAATCTTTTAATATGGATGCTGAAAGAGCCAAATTACGCTTCAGCACAACGCCACCAAACAATGATAAATAGTGAAAGAGATGTCTTTGTGTGACTGCTTGTGTGGCCGTGCAGATGTGCGTGTGTGTTTCGTCTAATGTGAAGTTTCCCTTCGCAGTTTTTCAGCTATCTTCAGATGGCTCGCAGCGTGTTATCGCTTCGATCTCTTCTCTGTTATACTTGCTAATTCTTTGTTGTTTGTCTCATTTGATTTGTTAGCCTTTTGCTCTGTGTTTTCCACCCCTGGGACGGCCGCAACAGTCCGGCCCTTTTTAAGGAGGGAAACTCTATTCAAGTGCGAGCCAAACTCAGAGCGCACACAGCAAACCTGCTGCTGTTGACGCTGAAATGAGATTTCAAGCAAATTCTCAAAAGCTAAGCATCTCTTTGTGACAAAAAGCCTCTTCAAATCAAACTGTTTTATGCTTATCGGCAAAAGATGTGCACGCTCACATAGCAAAGAGTATATCTTAGTGTGTACACAGAACAGATGTAGTGAGATAAAGATTCACTTCTGACAGTTTTTGAAAAGAAAAATAGATATTCTTAGTGGTGGCTGGCTGCTTTTCTCTTTAGCAGATAACTACATATTGCTTCACGAGTCAGAGAGACATCTGACAACTTTAGAAAGCCAGAGATGCACACTGCTAAACTTCAGATGTAAACTTTGTGTCTGTCTGGTCTTCACATAAAAAAAAGGCAATAATACAATTTTATAAGCCGAGGTCTCAAGCGGGAAAGAGCATTTCTCAGCTGGATCCCAGGCTGAAAGTGTTTATAACCTTTGGGCGAGACTATCGCTGAAATTGCAGCCTCTTAAAGACTCAAAATATGACACATACATACTTTCCACTGAGCTACAGAGCACCCCAGAAGTCAAGCATTTCTGTATTTAGGGAGCTTTTTCTATCTGTCCTCAATCCTGTTACCAGTTCAGTTCACATGGTTCTGAATATGTCTTCAATGCTGCCTCTCAAATATGTCTATGCCTACTTCTTCAGATTCAAAGAGGAATAGTGTCCACTTGATGGCTTTGAGTCTGCTGAGGTCACCGTAATGCGTGTTTTGTACAAGGTCGTATGTGTGTGTGTGTGTGTGTGTGTGCTTTGAGCTCCTGCAATGGCACCGCTATGCTATTCTGGCCTAATGCTAGTCATTTCATACCTTGACTGGATAGGAGCAGATACAGTTTTTGCACCAGCGAGAGGGCAGAGATTATGTGTGTGTTTATGTGTGGGAGCGTGCGCGTGTGTGTGTGTGTGCACGCAAGTCACTTTGCGAGTGTGTGTCTAAACATGTGCTGTGGGGCAAAATGCAAGATGATAGCAATGGAGAGGGGAGAGGAAATCGATGTGGGGGCATTTTGAAAGCTTCGAGAGACACGCACACACACCCGCACGCATACACGCACCCATACACACACAAAAACACACGCTCCCTATCTCCCCTGGCCTGCTGTGCAGCCATGACAAACTAGATACTTACTGTATCTTTGTGTGTGTTTTTGTGTGCACGTTTGGTAGACAAATACCAACCCCCTTTGACAAACTTCTCACTGCATGTACAGTTAAGTATCAGCACATAGTTTTTTGTATGAATGGCACAAAAACGAGCAAGGCATTTGGTGTGCAATAAGGACGCCAGGCCTGCTTTTGGCTACGTGGTGTACAAATTACAAGTAAAAAGGCTAAAATGCGTCTGGAATGTTCTTGCAATGTCATGCTGTTTATACGCCTTCCTGTGAGACCAAATTGAAGTGTGTGCATGCATTAGTGTATACAGGACTTTGTGCAAAACCAAGATCAATTGTAAGAAAGTGTCAGTTTCTATTTTAATGTATGTATTGTTGTTTGTGTTGTATTTTTTTTTAATGGACTTCGAGTCTGTCAATAAAGATGAATTGAATTGAAAAAAAATTTAAATTGAAAGAACTGGTAAAAAAAAAAAAAAGTGTTTAGGCCACAAAATAGCTGACATAATGTCACCCAGTTTAATGGCTTTAGAAAGCACTTTGCCTCAAAAATCATCCGTCGACTGTGTGTCTATTGGCATTTTGACACAAAATGGCGGGCCGGGCACACCAGCAGGAAATGGTAAGTGAACGCCTTTGACACCAAATGTCCAAATCCCTTTGAATCCCAATGAAATGCAATTAGTCATCTATCGACAGCCACGCTGTGCCAGTAACCCCCTTCACAATGCAGCTTTGCCATTAAATTGAAGCCCGAGATTTAACATTCCTGATCAGTGCGGCTCCACGAGGCCGCTGGGATGTTAATTTGAGCCACTGGAACAAGATCACAGAAGCCTACTGCATGAAATGTCAATCATAAGTCTCAGAAAGGACTTAGAGGATGTGAAATGGGCTGGTGCAAAGCTGTCCCATTTTTTTTTTTTTTTTATTTAAAACGCTTCGTTCTCATCTCCTCTGTCGCCATCTCTTCCGTTTCTTCAATAAGACATTCTGTGGTGAAAGCAGAGAAATTCAAATGGAAGTCCGAGTCAAGTCTCTAATGTTTCCGACTTAATATGTCTATGCCAACAGCATTGTCTCCTTTTTGGATTTCTTCCAGTGTAATAATAAGTGTAACAGGGGTTTATAGCAATCATTAATTCAAGGAAGAGAGACAAAAATACGGTTAAGACATATGTTCAAAGAAAAACTGTATTTTTCATTCAAACAGTGACATTAACTCAATCATTGCCTCATTGAAAACTAATTGAAATATAAAAATGAAATACGAAAACAAACAAAAACATACTGCAAGCCCAACTTTACAGCCAATAAAGTGGAAAAATAAACGTCTCAATCACGTTACAAAAATAATGAATAACAATAACTTAAAGGAATTCTCTTTATAAAATAAAATAAAATCAAGATTTAGAGACTCATTGCAAAGGTGTGGTCATAATTTCAACGAGATCTTTTCGTATGTGTCTACTTTTATTCAACAGTGCAGTTGCATCACAAGAATATCAACGTCTTTGCACTCAGTCTTGCACAATGAGGATGCATGATACGATAATGCCTCCATGACGGAACACTCTCGCAACTGGTGCAATGGTTGCTTTTGTGTCTGTAGAACTGAGAAAAAAACTGTGATGTCTTAGCGGCGGGCTCTTGCTTATCTTCTCCACTGCTGCTCTCAGGACGTGGAAATCGTTCCATCTCTGCTGCTGCAAGATCTGAAAGAAGATTATATTTTAGATTATAAATTAATGGATAGATAGCATATTATATTATAGATAATACACATATGGTGAGATTAAAAAAAATGCAATAACTTTATTATAGAACAGTCTCAGTAAAATGCGCCCACATGCATTTTCTTTCATTTCATTTCATTTCATTTCAATGGATTGTTTAATATTTATTTTTCTCAGAAACCTCCAGACTCCAACGCTATCCATAAGAGAATAAATCATTTTAAAATTATTTTATGTCAGAAGTTGTGCAAAAAAATCATGAAGTAGGGTGTAAAAAGTTTTTATAGCAGCATTACTCTGCAATAAGTGATGATAAAATATTGTACCCACCCAGTAGTTCCTCTTTAATCATCTGGTGCGAGGACGTCATGGCCGAGAAGCCAGAAGAGACAAAAGGATGGGTCCAGCAGAACGGACAGCATGTAGACTGTGTCTCCAACATCTGGCTCAAAAACATCTGCAAACTCTTTGTGGCCCATTGATGATAGACACAGCTATTCACGTCCTTGGGCCTCGAGAAGACTGTTGAGTCTGTGATTTTCCAAATGAGTGATGGCTTCCACAAGCCGTGAAGTTGAACTCCATCTGACTGATGTCGCTGAGGGGCTACTGCGGTTGGCACCATATTCTGCCTCAAAAGCTTCTTTCAACCCGCAGATGGAGTGAAGCAGACAGCAAAATGTCTTCACCTGTTCAGTATGTTTATTTCTTTCAGCCCATTAGGAACAACTAGCTGCAATGTATGTGCAAAACACCGCAGGCAATGTTTTCTCCAGGTACTTTTTAATGGATTCCACGTCAGCTTGGTAATTATTTCCTCTTCTCATAGGCTGGGGTCTTCCAGGTCTTCTTTCTCACTTTCAGCCAAGGCAACAGAGGGAAAACAGACCGTGGAGGCCCTCTTTATATTAGAAGCATCTTCACAGATGATATGAGTCTCTGATTTAATTCATAGTTATTACCGTGTGTTTAAATGTAGCACTTTTTCTCTCTTTGTTGTGGGATCCAGTGAATCTATCTGTCACAGTTTAGAAGAACAAACTTAAGTTTTGACCTTCGGATTTTGGCAAGAGTAGCTTGTGAAAGATAAGGTGTGCAAAAGTAAGCAGGCCAACCCTGTTATTCTAATGTGTCAAATAAATCTAGACACATGTAATGCTGCTCATCTCATTTTCAAGTTGAAACTACAGAACATTGATATCTAGACATTGATAAAGAAACTTTAGTGTTTAAAGGCCTTCACACACCGCGGGCGTTTGTTTTTTGTTGTTGATGCGATTAATTCACACGTCAATATACTTTTTTGAACTATTATTTTTGTTATAAGTACTTTCACACATAATGTGAAGATTACGCGGCAAAAAAGCGGTATAATTTTTTGCGTAGTGAGGTAAATTTTTTCTGAGCTTTCGCACCACGAATAAAGGCATCAACCAATCACTTTGTGCGGAACGGACATATTCAAAACACAGGGACAACACGGACGCTCCATAGTCTGAACCAAGACAGCAAACTTTATTGCTCCTTTCAACCTTGACAAATTCAGCGCAGACCAAATCCACACCGTTCTTATCTTTCACAATAAAAGCCCTAGACATATTCACAGCATAACTTTTAACCAGAAGCAAATATACCCAGAGAATTTCGCTAAAAGGAAAATAAAATAGCTTACAGTAGCTATACAACAATTTACCTCAGACAGACTGCCAGACGCTGCTCTGGGTCAATAGGATCCTGGTAGTTTGTCCTGACTGTGCAAATCTATGGAACCTTTTATTGAAAAAGTGTTGCAACTGTCGCAAATTCACATCGCTGGCGATATGAATAGTTTTGATGCAAAAATATTCGCGGGCAAGTACTTTGCATTTTCGTGTTGTTTTTCGTCACGGCCCCGATGTGTAAAGGCCTTAAGTGTGGTGTTTCTGTCCACTGAGTAACTAGTAAATGCACCACATTTTTGTGTGTGCATATGTTCAGGATTGTGAAAGAGTTTTTGAATGTGTGCAGCTACACACTCAACACTGAAATACATATTGTTTACCCATTTCACTAACACCATTGGGTAACCCTTTGTGTGTGAATTTGTACTTTTAAGAGAGTTAAACGCTCATATTTGCAAGAATGTTTTTTAGAAAAAGAAATGAAGAGATAAAGAGATAGAGAGAGTATGTCTCTGTGTGTGCGTGAAGAGCTTGTGTTTTGTCAACCCTGAAAATGGGTGATTTGGTTAAACAGAGGTTTATAATGGACATAATTATTGCACACACCAATTACCTTAAATAAATGATTGCTCTCTCTTGCAATCACACAAAGTAGTGCACCATAATCGGGAAGGCAATTGACTGTTGCTGGTGTGTGCATCTGCATCAGTGTGTGTGTGTGTGTGGTGACAGGTTGCATCCAGTGCTATCAGACCGACCGCTGGATTAAACCTCACACTAGGCTAGATAAAGAGTGTGAGTGCGAGACAGAATGAGAGGGACAAACATAGAGAGAAACGACTCCCATGCACACACACAGAAAATCACTTAGATGTATCTTACATTTGAGCTCCAAGCGAATGAAGTCGGTGTTGCCCAGGTTCTCCAGAAAGACGCCGTAAGGCGCGCTGGTCTTGAAATAGAAGGAGATGTCGGCGCTGGTCTCACCCTGGAAGGTGGCAAAGTGCAGGTAGGATGACGGGGTGGTGAAGGATGCAGCGTTCCAGTAGTTATCTGTGGAGAAACAGATGGAATTACAACTCACGCACCTACTGTACCCTCCATCAGCACTGTGGCAAACACTATAACCCATTCTTATCTGATGAGCTGCAGAATAAATTCATTGTAGAAATTATTCAAATGGTTATGCATCCATTTTCTTTTCATTCCACAGAGCTATCAATCTATTCAGGATAAAACAGTGTTATCTCACGTCCATTGTCTAATACGGCTCATTTAATATCTCCTCAGTAAAAATGTCTTCATCACCTAAAACTCTATTTCTGTGCAGAGGTTTTAACGCAGCCCGTAATTTCCTGCAACTTCAATAATACTCAATAGAAAGTTGATCATATCAGAATAGCATTGAGAGAGAGAGAGAGACTATCTCTTTTCTTCTAAACGAGGACCTGAGAAGGGGACAAGGGTACACGGATAGAGTGCTGCGGGATTTTTGATAACAACTTTTCTAATGACTTTTGTGAAGCGAAACCAGCGGCCGCTAATGAAGACAAAGTAGCGGCACGCTAAACAGCTGCTGATGAATTATCAGACTGTGGTTGATGAAGTGACTTCTCTGCTGTCCCCTCTCCTCTCCTCTCCCCTTGCCATGTCTCTGTCTCACTCCTATCACTCAGGGAAGATGAAGACTAGGGAGGAAAAAAGAGGACTTTGTACGATCAAGATTTCTAGATAAATGACAAATACTCATCCATTAGAAAATCTGTTGCTGAATAACAGTGGTGTCAAGTAACTACGGATATTTACTCAAGTAGTGCACTTAAGTACAACTTTGAGACAGTTGTATTTTACTTGAGTATTTCCATTTTCTGCTACATTATACTTCTACTCCACTACATCTCAGAGGTACATATTGCACTTTTTATTCCACTGAAATTATTTGATACCTTCACTTACTAGTTAATTTGCAGATTCAGATTATTTGTACAAAATTCAATCAACAAATAAATGACGATATATTATTATGGATAAAGATAGCACATTTATTGAACCCTTGGTGAAATTCAACATAATAAAATAAATTAGAGCTGTCAAAGTTAAGGCGATAATAACGTTAATTCAAATGAGTTTTAACGGCACTAATTGATCTTTCGGAGGTTGTAGCGGGCTCAGTTTTAAAGCTAGAGGATACTGGCATCATATGAAACTAGAAAACCTAATGAATCCATTGGTACCAACCACTTCATACTAGTGTGTCGCAATGGAGGCTAAATAACGCTCCAAATCTGCGCTAAAATTTGGCGAGGAAAAACTGGCATAGCCATTCTCAAGGGGTCCCTTGACCTCTGACCTATATAGATAGATATAGATATGTGAATGAAAATGGATTCTATGGGTACCAACGAGTCTTCCCTTTAAAGACATGCCCACTTTATGATAATCACATGCAGTTTGGGTCAAGTCATAGTCAAGGCAGCACACTGACACACTGACAGCTGTTGTTGCCTGTTGGGCTGCAGTTTGCCATGTTGTGATTTGATCATATTTTTTATGCCAAATGCAGTACCTGTGAGGGTTTCTGGACAATAGTTGTCATTGTTTTGTGTTGTTAATTGATTCCAATAATAAATATATACACACATTTGCATAAAGTAATCACATTTGCCCACTCCCATGTTGAAAAGAGTGTTAAATAGTTGACGAATCTCCGTTTAAGGTACATTTTGAACAGATAAAAAATGTGCGATTAATTTGCAATTAATCGTGATTAACTATGGACAGTTATGCGATTAATTGCAATTCAATATTTTAATCAATTGACAGCCCTAAAATAAATATAAAATATATAAATAAATAAATGAGCTCCACCTTTGCCAACTGCAACACTGAAGTGATGAACACATTAATGCATCAATAATTACAGTACAATAATATATATTATTTTGCATATCGAGTACTTTTACTTTTTGTTCTTTAAGTATATTTCGATGCAAATACTTTTAATCTTTTACTTAGGTAAAAGTTTGAATGAAGTTTTTTACTTGTAACAGAGTATTTTTTCACTGTGGTTTAATTTAAGTAAAAGATCTGAGTACTTCCTACACCACTGCTGAATATCCCATTGAGCAACTAATCAGTTAATTGACTTATCATTTTAACACCCCGTTGCTTCCTTTCGAGTGTACTGATGTATGCGTGCATATGCGTTCACATGTGTTTGTTTATGTGAGGGCATGGCTCTAAGTGTAGGTATGCACCAGTGTCCACGCATCTCTGTGCGTGTGTGTGTGTCCTGGCTCAGTGCGATAAGCGCTCCCCCAATGACAGGGCTGAGCTTCTCCCCTCTCCTCCTTGCCTAACATCCTGTCACCAGGGGCAAGGGCAGATAGCGGCCAAGCGCACACACTGGCACACACAAACACACGCGACCCCCTACTGATGCTGCCTTTGTGATTAGTGTGTTTGAAGTTGGAATACTGTTCATTTCTCTACGGGAGGCACAGCCAATTATTGAACGGGGTTAATTGAGGACTAAACAGGAGGAAGTCTGCAGAGGCCACAGAAACAAATAATTATGTTGAATATGTTGTAGCATCATAGCATGAAGGGCCACATAGTTGGTGACACTCAGATGTAAAACCACTGATTACAAAGGAATTGTTTTGATGATTGCAGCATATGCAGAGGCTCAAATGTACAATAAGGATGGTGTTTCACAAGAAATAACCAAATAGTTACTGGAGTAGACACAAAGAATTCACTCTTTTGTGTATACTGCACAAACACAATCAGCCCTCACAATACAAATGCGACATCACAAATACGGTACATAACCAACATACAACAAGTCTCATGTGCTCTGATATCTATTTGTATGCGCTGAATGAGACCCTAAGAGCTTCGAGCAAGAGAGTAAAAAAGAAGGTTGACAAAGACATAGAAGCAAGAAGGACACAAGGATATAGAAATACAGCCTGGAGGCGAGTCACGCTTCAGAAGGAGGGAGAGAGAACAAGAGGAAAAGAGTGGAAGTGGGAGGAGGTTAGAGAGAGAAAGAGCTCAAAGGGGGATTCTGTGGTGTGAGAAGCAAAGGAGAACAAAACATTAGGGGGTTGACAGATACTGAGTGTTGGAGAGAAAACAGTGCTAGAGGAATAAACATGGGAGCCAAATCATAAACCTCTGATTGCCCCGGTGCCAGATCCACAGATGCAACTGGTTGGCTAGGCTCTGTGGCACATTTATCACTCCCATATTGAAATGTTTATCAAACAAATGTTTCAAAAACTGATCCAGCACATAAATGTCTGACTGAGAAAGCACAAATATTAAACTGGGAGTCATAATGTCTGATGTCTTAAAGCTGGAGACTAACTTTTAGCAAATATAATAAAAAGTTATTTTTTATAAAACGGTCACTATATCCTGACAGTAGTACATGAGAAAAAATCATGTTCCTCTGTGTCCTTCTGTGGTCGGCATTTGCAAGATGTAACCACACCCGAAGGTGAACAACCAATCAGAGCAGAGCAGTCTCTACCACAGCTGTCAATCACTGCTCTTGAAACTCGTGAACTTTGATCAAACTGTCAAACTAGGCAGCGCTGATCAAATATAAATCAATATTCTGTTACTGTAATGCCTATTTCTCGCATAAACAGTTTTCATAAACTTCTTGTACTGTACTCTTTAGCTGTAAAATGAGAAAGTTTGCTCCGGCTGGTGGGCGGTGCTTGGTATTTCCTCAACTGATCTCAACATGGCTGCTGGGTCACAAACTGTCTCATTTTACAGCTAAACAGTCGACTACAAGATGTTTCTGAAAACATTTGAGGAGAGAAATAGGCATTACAGTAACAGAATATTGATTCATATTTAATCAGCGCTGCCTAGTTTGACCGTTTGACCGGAGTTTGAGAGTGATTGACAGCTGCTCAGAGACGGCACGCTCCAGCTCGGCTCTGATTGGTTGTTTTCTCCGGTCTATGAAATCTTGCAGAAGCCATTAGGAGCACCGGAGGACACCGGAGGACACCGGAGGACACAGAGGCACATGTTTTTTTTTACTGTCAGGATAAAGGGACAGTTTTAAAAAAATAACTTTTCATCATATTTGCTCAAAGTTACCGACTGCAGCTGTAAAAGCAAGGGAAAAAAAGTCAAAAATTAGTTTGATATGAACTGAGCTGCATGCCACACCAAACAGCCTTGGACGACAGACAGCCCATCCATGTGTTGCTATAGCCTCCTGTGTGCAATCAAGCCATTTCCCTTATGTATACATATGTATAAGACTTACAGTACACAGAAACAAGAAACTAGAAAGCCTTTTAGGAACCTTGTCAATGTTTAGCGAGGTGCACTTCAAAGACAGGCGGTTTTCTTGACAAGCCATTCTTCCTCGTCTAATTACTTCTCAAGGTGACGCCAATGCAGACATTTTCATGCTGTTGTCACTTCTTCTCCTTCATGCCCTTGGTCTCATTGTGTGGTGCACTATTGTAGACAATACAGCTTACCCAAGAGTATCTCAGATCTACTTTCAGGATGTATATGGCCTCTGCTGCTGAGCTACACGATAGTCAGACGCTTCAGAAGCAGAATAATGGTTGATTTTCTTTCTTCTTTCAAAGTTTAGACCAAATGTTTTATGTACTCAAGAGTCTTCAGTTGCTTGGTGGTGGCCTCCAATATGTCCTACCCCAATGCAGCTTACATTAAACCACTATTTGAAAGACTTCACATTGTTTACAAGGACTGAGTGTAGCATACAACTAAAAAAACATAGCAAACCACTGCTTTCTGGATGAGAGAACGGCCATCAGTTAGCAGCCTTTAATAATACAAAACCCAGCGAGTGCCCACGGCCCACATGCTGATTGAGGACATACACGACACAACAATTGACACTTTGTCAACATCAGGCGTGTACAGCTTTTATGCTCTGGTTTGTTGGTGCAGTGACCATGGAGCTTAGAATAAAGACCTTTTCAAACTTGACAACATGAACACTGTAAATGGGCTCCTTTGTATTTCCTGCTCCATTGTTTGTTAATGCAGTAGCTGACAGGAAGTAAACTTGGACCAAAGCTGTTGCCCCAGCAACAGAATGGCAATGAAAGGGTCTATAGCAATGACTCACAGTTTTCAAGGAGGAAAGAATGGGGGTATGTTTGATGTATAGCTACTTGCTTTGTCTCAAATTGGATACCTCCATTAGTACACTTCCATGTAGTACACTGTGCACACTATGTACTTACTTGCCTAGTGTATGAATTTCGACAGGGTAGTAATATAGGCTGTTGTGTACTCACAAGAAGTAAAAATCACGAGTGTAACCAAGAAAAACTGAGCACATCTGCAGCCACCCCAAACTCTTATCTTTTTTTTTGCCCTTCAGATGTTCTTCACAGATACTGTAGATGTTTCTTTACCAGCATGTTGTGGATATCTCTTGGACCCATCAACTCATTTGACTGAAGCATGGTGTTGCATAAAACACTGTAAACAGCTGCTGACCTCTGGATCAGACCACAGGGACTGCAAACCCACTGAACTGTTGAGGCTGACATGATGTGAGATACAATTTGAGGTGAAGTTGGGGTCTGGAAGCCAACTAGATGATTCATCTGTCTATGCTTGACCAGATGGGTTATGTGCCAGTACCAGCAGATGGTAAGGATGACTGACTGCACTGTCTCAGGTCATTAACAAGGACATTTTCAGGCACACACACAAACAAACACACATATAAATACATGTGCATACACTTTGAAAACACAAATGTATGTACACTGTTGGCTACAGGCAGAATAGACTACACTTACTGCCACAATAGCTCATGTTAATAACCTCATCATCACACATACTGCATGTACATTACACACAGTGTGTGAACTGGATTATCACTGTAGTTCGTGACATTCAGGATCTCAGGAGCATTTATTACTGTTTACTGGAGCAAACATGAGCTGTGCAATCTCATTTAACTTTTCCACTTCCGCTACTTCTTCTGCTGCCTACTTCAGGTGTTTTATCAAAGGACTAAGAATAGTTTCATCTACCAAGAGTGACAGCAGTTTCAATTTTGAAGGTGATGCACATGTGCCCCTAAGGGCATGGCTGAGTTATCGTTGTTCAAAACATAACACTTGAACATATATAGAAAACGGAAACGTGTGGGACTGTGGCACAACACGCATCTACTTCTTCAGTGCTCATTTCTAAATTGCCATTGAGACCTGGGTTTCATCTCATCTGCGTGCAATTGAGCTTTCTGAGGCGAGTAATTTTATGGTCTAGGTTCTGTATTTTTACAGTAAATATGGCATTTGAAACTTCAAGTAATTAGTTTTTGTCTGTCATTTGAGACCTGCAAAGCGGTAATCAATCTCACTGTATAATTAAGTTGCTTGTCATACATTTTTGGCATTAACCTTCAGAGATGTAATCATATTCATGGGGATGTGACAAGAAATACAAGTTTATCAAAGACAGAAATGAAAATAAGTTTAATTGAATTCTTTATTTTCTTTAAATTATTTCTAGTGTATAAATAATCATTAGAGGGAGGAATACATATAAACTGTGTTTTTTTAATTTTAATTTTTATATTTAATGCTATGGTAAAAACTATATGAACATGTTATTTTGGGTAAAAACATCCACCAAGTGGTACACACATGTCCATATCCATACTATATGATGGGGATTAGAAACAATCTTGTAATTATCTTTGAATTGACCTTTCCATTTATAGCTTTGTTCACTGTTTTTGAGTACCTGTTTGGTCTATTGAATCATTAAAATGTCGGCAGCCACATAGGGAACAGGGTCAAGGTGGATGGGTGGGTCTAAAAATACCGGCCCTTCGCCCAGGAGACCAGCGTTTGTGTCCCCTGTGGAACCAGAAGTTAACATTGATGTATTTGTCACATAACTTATGTACTAAAGTGACGCCACTTCCGCAGTTATTTTAACCCAAAACCTCAATCTTTTCCTAAACCTAACCAAGTCAATTTTTTTCCAAAACCTAACTAAGAAGTTTTGTTGCCTAATCCTAACCATTCAATCTTTTCCTAAGCATAACTAAGTCATTTTATTTCCTAAACCTATGGAAGTTGTTTCCTGTAAAGACAGAAGTTTATTTTGAAAAGGCTGTATGCATGTAACGAGCGGAAATTGACACGTGTTGCTGGTAGTAGGAAAAGGAATGAAAACGGAGGATTCACTTTTTCGTAAGATAAAAGAGAATACAATGACTTGTAATATCATGCATTTACAATATCAATGTAAAACGGAAACATAATTTTTATATGTTAGCAGAAAGTTACTGAAGCATGGTCCAAATGTTAAAAAAAGGATTTTATGTATACCACACATCCATAATTGCTCATTCTTACTGCAAGAAGACGCCGACCACCATAGTTACAGTAAACAATGTCCAGTGACAAGCTCAGAAAATAGTCAAAGTAACAGAGTAGAAGACTAAAATGAGGATAAAACACAAATGGACTGCGGATTATGCACCAGATCTCCTTAATTTAGTAAAAAAAACAAAAACAAAACACCAACAACAACAAGAAATAGTTAAACTAAAAAGTACTTGTGTTACAAATGGTATTTTTTAAATCAGGCTTTTACCCACATTTTTACATTTAGATTTTCCATCTGTTTACGCCTAAAATTCACAATGAACAGATAAACTCACAGACTTTATAAAAACAAAAGTAATCAAGCCCTAGGTAATGCACACCAGACCCTAAATGTTTTCATGACAAATCAGTTACAAAGACATTATATGTGGGCATAGGGACAGTGACTAATGGGTACAAACCAATTTTGAACTTTTCATAGGTGACCCTTGTAAGCTTTCATTTGTGGTCAGTCATGAGGCCGAGCATGTCTCATGGCAGGTGCATTACATTATAATAATAGCACATGCTGCTTCGCTTCATTCGCTGTCATTTATTTTCATCCCCATCTATTAAAATGTCCAAACCCTTTTAACATCAATAAATGGGACTAATTCCTCTCTGTCTGCCTGCGACTGTATAGGCTGCCATTAAAAGTAGCCATGGAAATGGGCTTCATTAATGCTGGAGCACGTACACACACACAGAAAGTTGCACACATGCTTGCTCTTGTGCCCACCACAGAAAGACAGACGGAAACACACACACACACACACACAGACGCGTGCACATGCGCATACATACACACAGTACCTCCTTACTAAAACTTTCCCTGACTGCCCAAGACATTAGTCATTTGCCTATGAAAACCCATTATATGGCAGCCAATCATCATTGCTCTTACTGAGACAGAGCTCCATGCAGAGTATGAGAAGCATCAATCATACACGGAGTACCAATTCACGTGTGAAATTTTTAATATATGTTTAATATGCCTTAATGGGCCAATATATAATGTATTCTCCTTGTTCCGGTGTCTTGGCCAGCACTATTGCAAACATACCTCAAAGTCGTCTTCATTTTAAAGTTAGTTTGTTAATTTGGTCACTCAATATGAAAGAGGATAACTCTCTTTGTCTCTCACACACACTCACACACACACACAGTGGATAATAGAGTAATACAAAGAGAATATGTCTCTTTCCAAGTGACAGAGGGATCCATCTTTAGTAATTGTGTCTGCCATACTGCTACATGATAATGCCACACACACAAACAGATGTGATGTCACGGGTCATTAAATCATGGTTTGTTTGTATGTTGGCAGCTCCGTGATGAAGGGACATTAGTGAGAGTGGCACCAGATTGGGGATGAGGGGACCGTGATGAGTGCGACACCGGTGAGGAGCGAGGGCCAGGTGTTCTGTCATGTTCCGCACCCTCGACAGAACCAGGCCACTTCCTGTCTCCTGGATGAAAGGAGGGACGGACTGAGAATTAAAAATCTATGAACGAGAGTAAACCATATTCTTAGATATATCCCCTTTGTGGCTTTAAATGCAGCACAGTCTATCTGTAAAACACGCAGTATGCACATATCTGCACTCACAGTCCACTGAGATCGCATAGCTCCACTCTATTATCCCCTTTACTATGAAAAATGAGCAGTCAATAGATAATATATGAAGCATTATCATCGTAATGATCACGCTGCCATGCACTGAAGATTAAATCCATGTTTGCTTTTTCCTCTCCGCAGGATATTACTTTCCACAAAAACCTCGCTGGTACTTTTTTTACGTTCCACAGCAGATACCGACATTACTTCCTCTATGCTGTTTTAATCTATTTCGTCTAAGGAGATGGAAAAAGTAAAGAGAGAGCATGAGGGAGGCAGAGGCAATCTCAAAAGACAAAACCACTTGATAGAGGAATTCATACGATTCTGTTCTGAATCCTCTCGACGGGTAACACATATGGGAAGTCGGAATCAGACTGAGGCTGCTTTCACAGCTGTGGTTTGGTTCCAGGCTGAAGAAAAACATGATGCATTGCCTTTTACTGTAGTTGTAGTCTGTTTCGTGCTCAGGTCACAATCAGGAGGGATGAGAGAAAAGACCCCTGAAGACGCCTGATGCATATTAAACAGACAAATCAGCTTCTTGGCTTCTGGCGGCCTCCAGAGAGCCTCCGAACAGATTGTACTCTGGGCCGCAAAAAGACTTAAGTGCAACACATGCCGGCTGTGTAGCGTTGCGTCAATTGACGCCAATAGCATACACCAGACGCACCATACAGACAGAATTAGGGCTGCACAATTAATCAGAATTTTATCGAAATCACAATATGGCCTACTACAATTTTCAAATCGCAGGATTTTATATACTTGCAATATTTGTTAAATGCAAAATATGTGTCAAAATACCATCTTAAATTAAATATTGTGGTGCTGCAGAGATGTCTTCCTTCTAATCATATTCTATAGGCTTAAGAAAACATCTTTGATTGGTACAGATCCGTGCAAAAAATCACACCATAATTATTTTAATGTTTTTCAATGAAAATGAGAATAATGATTTCAAAATGATCACATCTTCTGAAATCGCAAATCATATCGCAATATTAGTCAAAATAATTGCATTAGATCGATACAAAATCGTTCTAACCTTAGACAGAATAAGCAGTTAATCCGGGGTTGCAAATATTATAAAATTGCTGTGCCAGCCCGCGTCATCTTCAAGTTGTCTTGCTCAAAGAAAACAACGGTTGAGGGTGATTTTCCAGCCCTACAGCTACTGAATATCCCCTTGTAATGGGAGCTATTGCTTATGGTTGTGTGGCTTTACATCACTACGATAAGGTTTCCATTATCTATTTGACTTTCTTGAGTTTGTGTGAAAGCCCACTCAGATTCAGAATGAGAAATGTTTAATTTAGCCAAGTATAACAGATGCTTCAGGAATGTGATGCATCTAATTCATGCCGACCCAACAGAAAAAAAACACACACACTGCAGGACTGACACGCCTCAGGACAAAATGAAACAACACAGGCTCACGAGTTAGGAGGAAAGAGAGGCGGTCAACGTGATGGAGCGGCAGAATCTGTTCGTGTCTTCCAGTTGACCCAAAGTCCCACAGAGAGCAGTGCGCCAACACTGATTAGAAGAATAGACAGGAAGAGAAACAACAAGGATTCTCAGGGTGTGTTGGTGTGTGTGTGTGTTTCTGCAGTAGCCTGATCTGATATCTGATGTTTACCTGAGAAACAACCAAAACTACAAAACTACCAGATAAAAGAGAATAAAAGGATAAGAGGAGTGTTTAGAGGCAAAGTCTCTGGATAGAGTTCAGATACCTTTATCTGGCCACACACATACATAATCACAAATTCATGCCTACAGACACAAAAACACATGAAGTGCACTTAAACCACACACACATACACACACAGTCATTTTTCACAGCAGAAAGACAAGTCAAGATAAAGCAACTGTTTCTCTGAATGATCAGCACGATGTGAGTATGAGCAATGTGTTATTTTCCCACTCAAACGTCGCCCCAGAATAACAATGTGCCCAATTGTACTCCGCTATGCATGAAGTGTTTCCTCTTGTTCTCTCTCACGATAGCTATTAATTAAAACCCCGTTCAAACCATCAGCAACAAATTCTAATCATCAAAAGAGGTTTGTTACTTTCCAAAAGTTTGGCTAACAATGTCTGAATGCATTGTACACTAAGACATACTGACAGTGTTTCATTTCCGCTGGGATCAGGGATGAAAATAGATGATTTTTGCAAAAGAATAAACTCCTCAAAAACTGAACTATTGCCACCACCTCACTAACTGTACAGCTGTACACTTTCATTAACTGTAAAGTGATGCAGAGGGTGTGTTTGCACATTCTTAGATCTATTTTAACATTATGAGTGTTATTAAAGGGACTGTTTGTAACTTCTTACACGTATAAATCACCCGGGTCGGTGTCCCATGCGCGTTCGCATATGCGCGCTCGCGTGTGGCTACGCTGTTCAGACTCAGACTCCAACACAAACGACACGGAAGCACCAAAACCGCAAAGTTATATCTAGTGAAGCCCGTCTGTTAAACAGTGTTGGCCGCGGTCGGAGGACACGGGGGAGACCGTAGCTTTGGTCTCCAGGGCCGGAGTCTCTGCTCCTCTGCCTGCCTGCCTTCACTCAGCTCGCTCCTCCTCATGTGCTGGTGTCACCCTTCGGCCGCGGTCGCGAGGCTGAAGCAGGAAAAGCCAATACTAGGATCAGCATTGATTCATGGAGAGACCTTTGTCTGGTCAGCTAACATTACTGCCAAGCAGCTGAAATATAGAGTGATATTGTGGTTTTAGCTGACGTGTGTCGCCTCACTGTTTTGAGCGATGCTCGTTCATGTCTATGTAGAGCGAGCACAAGCGCGAGCCCGACGCTGACTTTCGTTGACTTAACGGCCACAGGTGTCACTGTTAACTAGCATTTCTGATTCTTACAAACAGTCCCTTTAAGTGTGGTGCAACCATGGCAAAGGTGGGGCATTCTTCCAGCAGGGTGGGAAGTAATGTATTTGGAAACTGTCTACCAACGAGATAATCACTATACCACCATACCACTTTGTGTATATCATTGCTGGAAGTGAGATTTTCTTTTAATGTGTAGGCCTAGATAATATAAAAGTTTTCAAAGCTTAGTTCCCTTTGCAGCTGCAGTGATCAGCACACCATGTACCTGTCACTTGAAATAGCCAGTAATTTAGGTATTCAAGTGTAATGTAGCCAGCTATCATTCTAAAATGTATAGCACTATATAGCTCACCAGTATTACACAATGCTTTCAGTTTCTTGCTTTCACATACCTGAATACTAGGGCTGTCGTCGACCAAAAAAATTATTAAAATTACCAACACTAGTATGATTTTGTCAACTAATCGATTAGTTGATTTATCGACTGATCTGTAAAACTGAATTCCTCCACAAAGAATCACACAAAAGCACCACTTGCTGCCCTACTGAATACAGTAGAACAACTGAAAAAATACGCTGGCACTCAAAAAAAGCATGCTATATGTACACTCAGTCTAAGAAGACATAACTGTTGTAGGGCAAAGGGCATTGGCCAAAACCCTGAACATGTTGTCCTACATTATCTCGCTGACATTCAGAGAAGAGGATGTGTCATTTGGAACCTATAGAGAGCCCAGTACCAGTCATATGTCAAAAAGTTTTAGTGTCTACCAATGTTCCTGACTGGCGTGCCTACACTTGTTATCATAGGTTATTGAGAGAGCAATATTCTCACAGCTAATTTATTCAGCATTAATACAAATAACATTACAGTCTGGTTTCTGGCTGCTTCCCTGCATACGAGGCATAAGAGTTCTCCTGAGGATCACAAATGACCTTCTTTGGATAAAAGACATAGGGGAATGTTTCGGTCTTTGTGTTCCATGGTCCATGCAGTACTACTTGACCTGCTTTAGCAATGTGTTGGCATTTCAGACACAACACTACCATGGTTCAACAGACATCATAGAGCTATCCGTATCTTAATAGGTTAGACAACCTTTATCTACAACAATACTGTACGCCCTAGTGACCTTTGTTGTAAGCTCAAACTCGTTTTCTCTATAAAGTCTTCCGCAAAGTAAAATTATCACGTTATAAACCCAACGTCTGCTCAAATGCAATTCACTGTTTATCCAGGAATTTTCTAAGACTTAACATCAAATTAACAAAATGTCTTTATTCTCCCCCGACTGTTCAAAAGCTACACAAAATGTCAACAGAGGGATTTTAATACGAGGCGAGCTGTATTAAAGCGACAGGGGGTGTTCACTTGATTCAACCTTTGATGAGCCCTTCACAAAGGTTATGCAGTCATGCCTCTACAACCAGCTGTCATTGGGTCACATGATAATACAATTAGGCCATTGCCACTGCAGCCCTCCTGCCTCACTCAAAGGTCCCTTTTATACCTACAGCTAATCCAGAATGCTCACACCAGTCTTCATTTTTCAGTGCAAGTGCCCTTTAGGGTTTGAAGTTATTTTTAAGATCTTTCTGATCATTCTAAAGCACAGTTTGATTTAGCTCCTGGCTACATTACTGACCTTTTTGCTCGCTTTGAAGCAGAGCACACCCTGGCAACCTCTGGCAGGATCCCTCCTGTGTGTATCAACTTAAGTTACTTCTTGAATGTCCCTGATTCAATCATTAATTACATTTACAGCACCTTGCAGCTCATGGGATTCCTGCTTTTTCACCTCAATATTCATCTTCATAATTAAGCTTGTTGGTCTAAGCCACAGACTGTAGTGGATGTAATCACCCATTGGTTTGTGGACTGCCGTTTCAAAGCCTCGAGTTTCACATTGCCCTCTTGGTTTTTGGTCGTCGCTATCTTGGTTATTTGCAACCAGAAGTGACATGAGAGGGTGGAGCTAAATACAACCGAATGCTGAATAAGAAAACACACTGTGAAAGGGTTAAAGTTGTAAGGCAAAAACACGGACAACTCCCAAACTGGTCAACACCGTGGTAGCGACCCGTCAATCACAAGGTAGCCACGCTCTAAAGTATACCCTGCTTTATGGTCTTTTTGACTCTAAATGGGATCATAATTTACTAAATGAACATCATGCTGTATTGAAGAAGACTTGAAACTAGCGATTGAAACCATAAACTCATGTTTACAATGTTTACTGAGGTAATAAATCAAGTGAGACGTAGAGTTTTCTCATAGACTTCTAAACAATCAGACATCTTTTTGCAACCAGAGGAGTCGCCCCCTGCTGGCTATTAGAAATAATGCAAGTTTAAGGCACTTCCCAATTGGCTTCACTTTTCAGACCCCGGAGTTGCCCTCTGGTCTAAGCCAATCATCAGTCTGGATTCTGAGATGGTTGCATATTTTGCCAAGCTGCCCATCAGTCAAAAATACTAAAGATTGCAGCCAAATGTTGCATCAACAAGTCCAACTCCACAGTACATATGTATCCATGACGCAACACTTACTATCTCCTTGGCAACGGAGTGGTCCAACAGTAAGCTTAGCCTCAGAGCCCGGTCTGTTGGTGTCACCCACGGCAACCTGGCTGACTGGCAGGTGTTCTTTATAAACCAGGAGACCAGTATCTTCTCTCCTGTAAGATGAGTTGAAAGAAACAGACAGAGGGAAGAAGAGAAACCAGGTTAAACATTGTTTAGTCTCTTCACCGTGTTTTTTTTCTATCTGCAATTTCTGCACCTTTTGCGGTGTAGAAACCTTCTTGTATTTTTCACATTTGTGATTATACGGCTACATTATTCATAACTATGCAAATACGGCTTTCCTAGAGTAATTCCTTGGCTTTGAGGGAATACCCGTAGTGTGTTTATGTGCAGCCTTTATAGTTGTCAAACAGATTCTGAAATGAAGAAGGGAAGGCTAATGTTGAAGATGGAAAATGGCCCCTTATATGTGAAGCAGAGAAATAGTGTTACGGAAGGAAAAACATGTACGACAGATAGCTATATGTATATCATTATATTACATAAAGCATAGCAACTGTTCATACTACAGTACTTAATATACAAATATGTATATCGGAGAATATGCATTCATTGTATGAAACTGTAAGCACACTTATAATATCTGTAGCAGAGGCATTGTTCACAGGCATGTATATATATACTGTATGTATGTTTCATATATACTGTTAGACATTGTGCAAGTTGTAGTATAACTACATATAAGAAGTATATCTAAACATAACTTGTGTTTCGACTGTCTATGGGTCTATGTGAGCATACATACAGTAAGTTGTAGTGTATATTATATGTGTGTATACATAAATCTATGCACATATGTGCATCCTTAAAATATGTTTTGGGAAATATGATGGCTTGATAAGTGCAATATAACACATAGTCAATGTGCGTCTACAGTACTTGTAGTACATAAAATTATATTTTACTTATATTACTTTTATGTCTTTACTTACTTTAAATATGTGTGTGTGTGTATACAGTACTGTATTTGGGTATGTGTTGTTTTTAAATAGGTGCATATCTGTATTTTTCTTTCCTTTCTTTCCTCCAACTTTTCTTAATAATATTTATTTTCTGTTATATAAATATTCTAAGTTACTGTGGCAACTATGTAAACTAATATAACTCCTAAATAAACTCCTAAAAAACTCATATAACTCATAAAACTAAAAAAAATATGACATTATTATTATTATTATTATTATGCATGTTGCATAAACAAAATGGTTAAAGGATGGAATATGTAATAAATAAAATAGTGACTAATACATGAATAAATTGTGAGTCGATGGATGCATGGATGGATGGGTGGGCAGATGGAAATATATTTACAGTAATCTATGGATGAGAAGCAGAGCAAATCAACAAAATGAATCAAACAATCAAAAGAATGAAATCAACTGATAAAATTATACATATATAAAACATTACTTTCTCTTGTCATCACTAGTCCACTGATAATACAACAACAATACAAACATTAAATATTGAAATCACAGCCTTTAAAGTGGAAATGAGTTTGAAATGTTCTAAATTCTTCACATAACTATTTGATTTTAATGATTTGCATTTCATTGTTGTTTGGAAATAAAACAGTAAGATCTAATTTAGGGCTTTGTGTATGCATGTGTGCATCTGTGACTGTGTTCATACGTGTGTGTGTGTTTCTATGTGCTGCCAAAATATGGGTAATGAGTGGAAATAGAGTTGTATGGGTAATATTTCATAAAGTCACTCAGCCAAACAATGAGACATTAATGCATACATTATTAATGGAGGGAACCAGACAGAGTAAGACTTATTTGTAATCTCATCAGTTTTAGAGATGAGGAGGGAGACATGAAAGTAAATGAAATCTCTCCTTCTTGCTAACACTCAATTACTCACAGACAAACATACAGCATGTACACACACATGCACACACCCACAGACAGCAACACAACTGGTTTAATGAGAATATCCATCAGCTGGCTAAAGGAGCTTTGAAACACAAACTGTTGATTCTGGAGGCAAACATCCCTCTTAAATAAGCACAGCATTGATGGTGGCATTCATCATTCAGTCACTTTGAAGTTAGACACCTCATCAGACTGCCCAGCTGACAGATTCATGCAAACACTAGCATTAGTAGTAGGGACAATTTTAGCTTCAGAACAGTGGAAATTGTCCCATCAAAAATTCAATGGGTATGACATATTTCACTTTTAAAGAGGACCTATTGTGCTTATTTTCAGGTTCATACTTGTATTTTGGGGTTCTACTAGAACATGTTTACATACTTTATTGTTCAAAAAACGCTTTATTTTTCTCATACCAGCTGTGCTGCAGGACCTCTTTTCACCCTCTGTCTGAAACGCTCTGTTTGAGATTTATATTTAACACACTTAATAAATCCCACTTCTCAGCATTTTGTATTTACTTATTTGCACTGTGGTTATATATTGCATATTGCACATCTTAATACAAATATTTGTACATATTTAATATTTCTTATATTCTCATTTCTTATTTCTAATTGTATTACTTATATTTCTTTACATATATTATGTTTATATTGTAGCATTATGTACAATATTGTAGCATTACTGTATGTACATAATTTACATGTTCCATACTCTTTATTTCTATTTTATTACATTTATTTATGTTTATATAAGAGCTACTGTAATGCTCCAGTTTTCCCCCCTGGAGATCAATAAAGTATTTCTGATTCTGATTTCTGATTCTTTGTTTGAGGGCGTGCCAAACTAGCTGCTAGACAAAGTTTGTTACTTGGTGACATCACCACGTTACGGAAGAAAAGGCGGGACTTCATGCAAGGCGTCCCGGCAGTTCAGGAGCAGTGTTTCTGTTGAGGAGAGTAACTCAACTTTGGCGTGGACTTTGGGCTTTGTATCTTTGCAGACCTTTTACATGCAAAAAAAAAACTACTTAACACACTAAAGGAAATAGGAAAAAGCACAAACACATCATAGATCCCCTTTAAGTTCAGTTGATGATTCAGTTGAGTCTTTGAGGCAAGATGTTTTGTTCTTTGTGTAGGTTATTCAGGGATTCAGAGATGTTTTTATACGTGAATGCCAACCAATAACAGAACATGTACTTATTAAAACGTAATAGGCACTTAATAGACTATTGACCTTTACAAATTTATTTTAAACTGACATTATTCTAGAAGCAGTAGCACGTCTGAAGTAAAAGCTTTGAAAAATATTTAATACTGTTTAAGTAAAATAGAAATTCCTCTGACCAGCTGAGAAAATCTGTGGGTGGGTTGAATGACAAACACTCTTCTGTCCCTGAAGAACCTTTGAGCAACTCATTTAACCCCTAATTGCTTCATTGAAGCTGCTTTGTAGCTGACAGTAAAAGACTAGTGGTTATACTGAGCAGAGTGAGAATCTTTAATTCATACATTTTATCAAGGTAGTTAAAAAGCACAAACGTCTTAATTGAATCGTGCACTGATTATTGATTGTAATTACGGTAATTGACCGTTTACTAAGCCCAATACCCCTTGGTTATTGTTGCCATGCCCACTGTATGTGCAGTGTGCAGTTTACAATAACGGTGGCAGATTAGTACTTTTGTGGTCCTTGACTGACAGAAATAGACAAAAGCAGCTTCTTATTTCTACCATAATCAATATAGTCTGCACTCTCACAATATTATGTCATAATGTTAGTCCCCAAGGTTAGAACAGAACTAGGCAAAATGCTTTTATATATGCTGCCCCTTCTCCCTGGAATAATGTACAGACGGACCTGACATTATCCGAGCTGATTACTATGGGGGAATTCAAGTTAAAGGGTTGAGAAAATAGCACTCTCGGTCAATGTGATTGCTTTTAAATTTGTCACTGAAAATTGTTTTAAAATTGAACTGTTTTATGCATTATAACTGTTCCTTGTATTGCATATTGATAACCGGATATTGTGTTTAATTACTTGTAGTGTGTGACAGTTGTATTTGTCTGCTTGTATTGTTTGTGTTTATTGTTGTAACAATGCTGCCTTCATGGCCACGTCTCTCTTGCAAAAGAGATTTTAATTTCAATAAGACTTTTATCTGATTAAATGAAGTATATATATATATATATATATATATATATATTGCAACACCGGCTAAGACTCACTTAAGGTGGGCTGTTAAGGTGGACCAACTATTCTCCTTTAAGCCGCTCCTCTGAGTTTTGCTCAACTTCTTATTTCATTTTTAATATTTATTTTAACCGTTTAACCGATAGCATTAATCGGTAAACATTCTTAACTTCGGTTAATGGTTAAATGGTTAATTATTAACATACCTAAAACTAATGTGAAAATGTTCAAACATTTCACCTGTACAAGACAAAAGGCTTTTAGGATGAAGACTAACCAATGTGTTTGACAAATCTGAGACTATTTCAGTTAATGCTTTTGACTTTTAGACAGTATGCCATATAGAGCCTCTGATAACCCAGATGTAATGTGGCATTAGTGATGGGGCAAATCTCCACAAATGGAGTAGGATGGATACAGCTGGGTGCTCATAGGAGCATTAAGCAGAATGATGTAAATGACAGATGTGCTGACTCAGTTGTATGAATGTCCCTGTATGACCCGCTATGCTCCACTGCAGTGGGCGGACTTGGGTGTGATCGAAAACTTTTCACTGGCAGCTGTTTCTGCAGACTTTAATTAAAGTCGATGCAAAACTGAAACATTAGGGAAATTAATCAATACAACACAAATTGTTTGTGCTCCTGCTGAACGTTTTACGCGGCAGGCAGGCTGTCTTACCATTGTTTGTGGTCGGCATCGCAGTTGCAGTCATACTTGGGGTCAGTGCAGTTCCTGTCGATGCCACAGGCACACTTCTGGATGCCGGGCCCTGAGCCCCCCCAGTAGAAGTGCTTCTCGCTGCCCCGGCCCACCCACCATGTGTAGGGGGTCCCATCTGGGGAGCAAACAAAGACACACACAAACAAAAAACAATGTGTAAGTTCCTTTCAAGAAAAAAAAAGCAGTCCTTACTGGTTTCTGGCTGAATACTACAATGTTCACTCACAGAAAAGATCAAACTTTTGTGAAGGCAATTAAATTGTGTTACTAAACTGTCCAAACTCCTTCCCATTGCAAATGATTAATTGTTAAATCATTCACTGTTTGAGGCTTTTGTCGCATTAATGTGATTTATATTGACAGCAAGCAGCTGCATAGTGAATGTAATTCATTTGCTCAACATGTTTTACACAGCTGGATGGTAAATGCCTTTGAGACAGGCGGGCACACTTAGTCATAGATCACACCTGTGATTTTAGAGATCTACTAAAACACAGATTCGGCGCATCATTTGCATTTATCTTTTTGCATTGTTATGTGTGAATCTGTGTTTGTGTGAATGTAGGTACTTCTGAGCACATCTGTTGACACACAAACACCTTCGTGTGCATGTGTGCGTGCGTCGGTGTGTGTTTTAATGAGCGGATGAAAGGTGAAGGATCGACGCTTTTCAATAAGAAATGTAATATTGTTTTCTTGGCCTTGGATAAACGTATTCTGGGATGGGACGGTAACTAGGCAGAGAGATAGGTGTCAATATTTTGGTGCCTGGAAATACATCACAATAACAGCAAGAGAGAATGAAACAATATTACATTTCCCTCTTTATTCCAGGAAAATAAGCTGCATTGTCAATATCGCTTTGTCAAATTCTTTCAGAGACAATGAAATCTCCTGAGCCACATATTTTACAGGAGGGGGATTGAAGCTGACTTTTGATGCAGCACAATTGCATTGAGAGGTGATATACTGTACTGCATTATTGCACTTTTTTATTTTCTAAACTAATCTCCAGGAGGAAGCTACGGATGTGCCTGTGTGTTTATATATATTATATGTGTGTGTACGTGTGTGTGTCTGTATGTTTGTTTGGCCTTGGTGACCTGTGGGTTTATTGTCCTCATAAAGAGAATTAGCCTCATCTCTCTTCGGGCCACTGTTCAGACAAGCCATTGTCAATAGGATTAACACTGCCTGCACAAGAGACTTCACAATCCTCTGCCTTTGTGTGGACACATATGTGTGTGTGGGTGTGTGTCTGTTTGTGTTGTTGCACTTCTATACAAGTGAGAACCAACTTTGAAATTAAGACCTTCACAGATAGGTCAGCAAGGTCCCCAACCACAGCCAGCTAAGCTGAGCCCCAGCCACCCGAAACGTCATGCATCTTGCCCCCCAACCCAATTAGCGAGTGTCATGTCATCGTCCTTGAAGCTGATCTGCGGCCACTTTTCAAAGTGAATGGCAAGGGGGTGCAGTTATGTTGCCTCTAGGTCTTGTATAACTATAGACATGAAACTATATGAGGAAAGCAAGAAACTATGATCAGTGAAAAGGTTCCAGCACCAAACATCCAAAAAGATGCTACTGTATACTGTAGATAACAAAAGCAACTTAAATCACCTGTGTGTGACTCCTGCTGGCACTATCTCTAATAGATACAAAATTGCATTAATACAAAAATAAATAAATAACTAATGGACTGTCTTGCACTAAGTATCAATTTTCAAATGTGGGTACATCAGTGTGGTCCAGTGGACAACCGCCAGGTCTGAAGTGCCTTGTACTTGCATTATTTCTAATATCCAGCAGGGGGGACTCCTCTGGTTGCAAAAATAAGTCTGATTGTATAGAAGTCTATGAGAAAATGAGCCTACTTCTCACTTCATTTATTACCTCAGTAAACATTGTAATCATGAGTTTATGGTCTCAATCGCTAGTTTCTTGTCTTCTTCAATACAGCATGATGTTCATTTAGTAAATTATGGTCCCATTTAGAATCAAATAGACCATAAAGCAGGGTATGCGCAGGGTATTGGTAAGAGGGCACAGTGAGCACGGGGAAGCAGCGAGGGGTGTTGTAAATCTGACACGGCTGGAGCCGCGAGCCACTCTTACTTTCACCCTGTGCTTTTCCGGAGAAGTGTAAAAATATTTTTTGGTTCATTGTGAAACTATTGCGGGATGAAATAGACTATGGTGGGCCGCCAGAGTCTAGGTAATTAATGGGAAACACTGCCCGTTTCATGTTGTGTTTTCATTTCATGAAATTGTAACATTTTGGATGCCGAAAAATGCCCTTTTCTGCATTTGGTTGTATTAGCTCTACCCTCTCGTGTCACTTCTGGTTGCAAAAAAACAAGATGGTGACGCCCAAAATGCCAAACTCGAGGCTTCAAAACCGTACTCCACAAAACAGTGGGTGATGTCACAGTGACTATGTCCATTTCTTATATACAGTCTGTGATCAGACTCGTAATGTGGTGCATCTGATCACAAGTCACATTGAATAGACAAACAGTCTTCTGTGTGAGCCAAAGGGCCCAAGTAAACAAAAGCATGCCGTGTGCAACAGTGAGTGAACGCCCCAGAAGTCTCATTCTCTCACTTTCTGCTTGGCCTCTCACCAACCCTGCCGTCTCATAACACACCCGATTTGAGTCTTCACTCTTCTAAGCTTTTTAGACAGGTGGGGAGCAAGTAGAAATAAGATTGTTTTCATATAAAAATTCCAACTTGATCCTTTTCATAACCTACTTTTCAGGATGAGTAAATAGAGGAAGACAGAGGAGAGGAGAGGAGAGGAGAGGAGAGGAGAGGAGAGGAGAAGTGGTGTAGGAGTAACAGCAGGGCATCAGGTGGAATGGGAGCTATGTATTGTGCCAGTTTAAGTCTCCTGTGTGATTCAGTTCAAGCTCTGCCAAAACAAACAACTGAAGAGTGGGGAGTGAGGAAGAGGGTGGAGGGGGAGATGAGAGAATGACAGCATGGATGGATGGAGATATGAGGGAGGAGAGATGGAATCGTACTGGCAGAGAGTTCATATGGAGAGCCGTTGAGAGAGGCCACTGCCAAGATGGGGCTCAGCAGCATGTTTGTGTGTGTGTTTGAGAAAGACAGTTTGTGTGTGTGTGTGTGTTTGGGTGTACTTAAGTCCTGGGTAATTATCAGAAGTCCCACTAGAGTAAGATTAGTCTTAAGAGTGGTAGCTGCATGTGTGTATTTAAATGCAACATTATATCAGACAAAAAAAACAACAGATGAAGCATTTCTGGTTTGAACTTGTTAAAATACTGGAGGAGTCTTGGTGGGGCAAAAAAAAAAAAAATTTTTAAAGAGCAAGGGATTAACTGGTAAAAGACAAACAGATTTTTGTAAAATGAAAGCAGTGAAAGAGACAGATGTATGCCTTGTCTTTGGGTATTGTAGGACTGCTCTGTTGCACCATTTACCACAATAAAGGATCGCTTTTACAGGTTCCATTTAACTACTTTTGACCATCATTGCTATCAGAAATAATAATAACGTTGCACTCAAGTTAATTGCTAAGATCTGTGAGCGCGGCAACAGTTTTTGTTAGGCAACAGACACAATCAGTATCCTCATATAACAGTTCGTGTGATATGTTACAAAAAGTTATTCCTCACTTTTCGTGCGTTTTCCTACGAATGTCCAGCAACATGTGTCAATTTGTGATTGTTACATGCGTACAATCTGTTCAAAATAAACTTCCGTCTTCACAGGAAACAACTTGGTTAGGTTTAGGCAACACAACTACTTATTTATGTTTAGGAAAAGACTGCGGTTTGGATTAAAATAACTATGGGACTTGGTGTAACTTAAGTATGGAAGTCACATGACAAATAAGCATTTGTCGCTCTTTATACATCCTGGTTCACGATTACATGGATTACATACAAAGTGATTAGTGATTAGTGATTTAGATCATTTGGATAATCATCTGTTCATCCGACCCTTGTGTTTCTTGCCCTGTTGAACTGATGTGATGTTACAGTATTCCTGTTCCCAGGAACAATAGTAAAATCCATTAAACCTCAACAGATGAATAAATCAAACACACCAAGCAGATTTCTTGTCTGTTTCATCTTTATAATCTTACTTTAAACGTCCTTCCTTATCCCTTCCTTGCTCTCTCACAGCCAAATTCCCCAACAAACATATTAAATGTTCACAGGAGAGGAGGGAACGGACATGACGGATTGATAAGGCCTGGGGTTGTGTTCCTCCTCCGTCCTCAGGTACAGCCACACAACACTACTTATTGTGATGGCTTTATCTATCTGTTATTTCAACCTCACACCTACAGACACACACACCTATTTATCTCCCTTCCTATCCAGAGAGGTTAATATCTACATCTTCATCATGTCTGCTGTATTTTGTACAGACACTCATTCTCCCCAAGCAAAGACAGATAGAGCTGTAGAGGGGAAGACAAGAGGGATCGGGAGGCTGTGGGATAAGAGCAATGACAGCGGAAAAAAAAAGAAAGACAGCAATGACAAAAGATAGAAAGAGCATGATCGCTATCTTCATATATAGTGACAAGAGACCTGACAGTTACATCCTTCTTTCATAACCATCGAAGCTTTAGCCAGGCAATTAGATCCAAAATGGCACCCAGAATACTCATTAATGTCAGAAGATTGCAGGCTTTCACTTTTCGGGAGGGCTACTGAACCAAAAGTCATTCTTATTGTTCTTAGGCCTGAGCTGAGTATAGTATCTTTGTGTAGGCCGCGCCTTAAAGGTGCTAAAGACAAGATTGGGAGCATTTCTATTGCCTCTGCATGGCTCTCAACGTGGCGACGGCTGAACTGATGGCTCGCCAGGGTTACGTCTGTATGTTGTGATTGTTTTGAAAGTCGGTTAATGGAAAATACAGAGAATAAAATATGTAATAGAGAGCTTTTGACAGTCCTCAACTCATCAGGTTCTTCATATTCTGTTCTCTGAGTTGGTCTGAATTAGCTTTTTGTTAATGTGCTCATTATATTAAAGCAAAGTGATGAGTACGTTTTGAAATATTAAGCACTTATTTGCTGGTTAACGCTGGTAGATTAGATCAAATCTTTATTTTATGTCACACTTTCTTTGGCTTTGGGTCAAAAACTGTTATTAGCTGTTGAGTTAAGGCTGACATTTCAGGGCCATGTTGGAAGCAGCGTCTTCTTTGGTCAAAGGCGGACGGCAATGTGGGTCGGCTGCTTCAAGCTTATCACAGATCGGTCCGCAGTACACAGGCGTCCATAAAACTCACTTTATCCAATACAAGTACTCGTACTCAACTCAACACCGCACAAGCGAATGAGCCACACTTAGTTCATATCAAGGGATCACAACCCTGCCAGTCAGACCGTGAACTGAAAGGTCAGTGGGTCCAAAATGGCACTCGACATGCTCAGTCGCTCATATCCCCAGTCTGGGAAAAGATGGCTTTTAAGAAAGGCGGTCAGGTGGAACTGAAATGCCAGAATGGCATTCATAGCCCTTAGATTTGGCTTTCTCATAAATCTGTCTCCAGACATCACCTTTAGTTTGCACCTTTACCGGAGTCATTACACCCAAAAGAGTGATTATTATTGCCTTCCATTTACACTGAATTCCCTCTCTGGCCCTGCTGAGTGACAGGTGTCTGTGCAGTGAGCGGAAACCCGCATGCGCGGACGAGAATATACGCAGCTCATCTGTTCTCTGCACTGATCTCTAAGGAGTGTGAAAGTAAATCAATACTTCTTCTCTAACAAGAGCAGCTACTGTATAATTTAGAAAAAAAAAGAAAGGGCAAGAATAAGTCTTATGCACACCGCCAATGTCTTTGCTGAAAAACACAACAAGAACATGCACCCTCATTCACTCTTGAAGGGCTCTGGACAAAGACAAGAGTACCCCCCACCACCACCACCATCACCACCACCATCTTTGAGAGTTTTTGCACAAAGTCGTGGATCAATTTGTCTTTGTCAGGGCACCGTTGCTTTCTGTTCTTTGTTGTCATCATTTGTTTGCATTTCTGTTTGTTGTGCAGAGAGCCTGGTGTCTCCACTCTGCACCCGCTGGTCTTTGTTAGGCTCCTATCCTCTTAACATCTCTGTTTTTGTAGGGAGACTGTGGGGAGGCATATTGGCCATGCTCCGGGATCCCCCCCGAGTGCTACAGATAATGAAGTGTGCGTATATATGAGAAAAAGAGAAAGAGAGAGAGAATTTGTGTGTCTCTTTCTTTTGTCTCTGTCCTTTTGTTTATCTACAGTATACGAGTGTGTCTGCGTTTTCTCCTCTCTGCTCCTTTTAATCTGTCTCTGAGTCTTTGCCCGGCTCCCCTGTCTCTCTCTATTGTCTCAATCTTTCTCCTCTCCCGGACCACCTATCCATCAATTTACTTCGAGAACCTGTCCTACCTCCCGGCGCTACCACCGTTTTCTCCGTCTCTATGGCTCCCACATATTTAGGCCTCTCTCTTCTTCACGCTCCCCACCTTTTCCTTGCTCTCTCATATCTCTTGGTCTCAGAGGCCTCTTTCTTTTTATCTCTCTTCCCATTATGTCTTTCTAGCTTCTCTCTTTGCACTCCTGGATCTCTTGCTTTACCGGGCTACTTTTTCTCCCTCATATCTGCCTCGCACACCTTTCCTTGCATTCTCATATCAGTTGGTCTCAGTGGTCTTTCTCTCTCCGTCTGTCTCCGTGCTCCGTATCTGTCTATCTATCCCATGTCTCCACGACTCTTTCCTGGCATCTAGTCTCTTTATGTTCTCATTAGTCTCGCTATAATCTGCCCTTTAATCCATGTTAATTGCAAACTCCCCTTGCCCTGATCCTGATCTGAAGTTGTACTTGAAACACATCCCGCCCTCCCCATCTATCCCTTATGGTTTCGATCTGCAAAGATCTACAACGCATACCAAAATATCAAACGCCTGTGATCTGTAAGTCCTTGTAATTCTTTACCCTTGGTTGCGTAAATGAGGGTGAAATGGGGGCTGAATATTCTATGGTAACTTAAATGTACCATTAGTAGCCCTATGGTGCAATAATTTCAGAGCAAGTCCCCGTTTTGTTAGTATCTTGTGCACAAGGACACCCATAAGCATGTGCAAGCGGGTGATGCAACAAAGAGAAAACAGTTTCATGTCATTCCATTGATCAATAGTTGATGGCGATAACCGACCAAGGAATGTAGCAATGCACAAAGGCAAGGAAGACGAAAACTGCTAGCACGCCAACATGGATGTAAAACATTTACATTTTTAGATCTTCCAAAAATCTGATTTGAAAAATGTTTAACAAGGAAGGAAACGCCTTCAGCATGTTTGTTAGGTACAGAAGATACACACATTGTGACTCATTCAGTCATTCAGAAATCTTCTTACTTTGCATTAAAATTACATGCACACGCAAAATTACTGTCAGATTCATTACACGTGCGCACAGACCAATTTTGTTCTCCACCGTGCGTATGTTACTGAATCAGAATCATTCTAAATTAACATCCGTGTGCCCGCTATTTGCAATCAGCGTACTGCCACGGCCCCATTTCTCTATATAAGGTTATACATTTTTTGTCTAGAGCCCCCTATACCAAAAGAGCAAACAAATTTCACAACTGAACATTGGCTACATAATGCGCAAATTCATGGCAATAAAAATTGGTGGGATTAGCCGATTATTATAAGCCAAGTCAAAACAAAGAAAACCAAAACTCTTGCATTTCAATGAATTTCATAGTTATTTAAAGTTACAGTATGTAGGATTTGGTGGCATCTAGGGGTGTGGTTGCAGATTGCAACCAACTGAGTACCCCTCCGCTCACTCCTCCCTTTCCAAAACTGGTAACGCCGTTTGCCTCGCTCTGAGGCCATCATTACCATAATAACACTACTTTAGGAGCAATGGAAGTCAGACTGCGGCTGGCGGTACCACGGTTTCATAAGCGTGTTGGAGAACTATGGAGGCATCCATGTAACATTAAAACACTAGAGCCAGTGTTTGGTTTGTCCGTTCTGGGCTACTGTAGAAACATGGCGGAGCAACATGGCGGACTTCGTGAAGAGGACCCGCTCCCTAGATATGAAGGGCTCATTCTAAGCTGAAGAAAACACAACGATTCTTAGATTCAGATGTTTATACACTAATGAAACCATAGTAAATAAATATTGTATTCCATTTCTGCAAATAGGTCCCCTGAAATGTTACACACTGTTCCTTTAATACATTTGGCCAATGCATTAGTAAGTTAATGGTTTTAAATATTGTTGTCTATTAAAAGCCTTCTTGATTGAATGCTATTTTAATATGCTATGCATTTAGTTAAAGGTGTGTGTTTACATTTTCTAAGACAGTGGGGCCTGTGCGTATGCAAGGTCTGAGAGAGTTCAAAACACCGCTTGTGAATGAGGCCAATATGCTGCGGTGAGAAACACTGAATGCAAACATAACTTTGTTTCCAAAAAAGACTCTACAGGGCACCTTTAAGTTTGTCATAGATTGGTTGGTATTCTGTATTGTAAAAAAAAAAATCAAGCATCTCATAAAGTATTAAATCAGGCAATTACCCTTCTTTTTGGTGGTAGAGGTAGGAGGTTAAAGAAGTACAGCATAGAAATGAGGTCACTGTTGCCTGCAGTGCACGCAATGTCAGGAGAGGCGACTCCGTTGTCTACATCAGAACACCGAGCAGACAGGCCGGGGAAGGATAATGAGTTATTTCAACAATTTCTACCTGAGAGCATCCATAACGCGATCCACCTCCCTTACAGTTCTGAGGGCGAGCCTCTTTTCCCCGCCCGCTGTTCAGCACAACGTTCTGCTCTAGTAAATCCACTCTGCATACCTATGCACCCATCTACAACTCTTCACGGGTCATCACAGAGTGTGTTCGGCTATTAAATGAAAAACACCTCGGAAAGGGGAGAGAGGGGGAGGAAGAGAAAATTAATATCAATGGTTGTGCCCCTAATTGGCTTGTCTGCTTGATGAAGGACACAATAACCCGACTCTGCTGCAATCACCCCCTCTTTCCTGACTCTAAACTGTGTTGCCTACACACAAACATAAGCTCAAAATAGGCACGCACAAAAAAACACACACCTCCGGCAGCCGTTGTAACTGACAGAGGTGTAGGCTGAAGACCATAAACAACTATAATCATCATTACCGCAGGGTAATCTCGATCAGTGTGTGTGTGTCTCTGTGTTTATGACTATAAGTCAGATTTAGTGCCTCGTCCCCTCAGGTCAAGGCCGATGGACAGATGTGTCACGAGGAAAATGGCTTCTGCCAAGACACACTCGTTTTTCACTCTGCTTTTTTACTCGCACCATCCATCTCGCCGCATATCCGTCAGGCTCGTCATATGGATGGGGATACAGTGAACAACACTCATAATTACAGAGGAGGATGAACGGGGCATAAACAACACTGCGGAGGCGAGGGCAAATAGGAAGAGAGAGAGAGAGGTTAGTGGAGAGAAAACAGGCAGCTGGAAAAGCAAAAAACAGACAGAACAAAAAAGAAAGGAAGGACTCAAAAGATGAAGACGTGACAAGTGAGAAGACAGAGACGAAGGATCGCTCGTGACAGAGATGTTTTGAAGGATTATAGGTGAGAGTGGGAAGACAAGTGCAGCTTCTTTACAGTATAAGACAAGAGAACTGTGGGAGTCATGAGAGAACTCACGGCAAAGGTGTGAAGTGTCATGCTGTTGTTAAAGGGAAATTGTCACAGTCAAAATTTGACTTCACTTTTTTAATTAGATACTGCTTAAAAAAGATATATGCAAATATATTGCACACTGTCATGTTACATGAGCAATACGTCAAGACTTTGTGGCGAAAGTGTGGCTCCGATAATTTCTCAACTTCATCAAGGATGTCAGCAATGAATTTGAATTAACTCGTTTGCTCCTTAGCATAAACCCTCCTTTGTTTTTTTATCTAGATGTAGAAAACATATAGACTAGGGCTGTCAATCGATTAAAATATTTAATTAATCACAAGATTGTCCATGATTAATCATGATTAATCGCAAATCAATCACACATTTTTTATCTGTTCAAAATGTACCTTAAAGAGAGATTTGTCAAGTATTTAATACTCTTATCAACATGGGAGTGGGCAAATAAGCTTGTTTTCTGCAAATGTATGTATATATGTATTATTGGAAATCAATTAACAACACAAAACAATGACAAACATTGTCCAGAAATCCTCATAGGTACTGCATTTGATCATGTTATAATATGATCAAATTATAACATGACAAACTCAAGCTCAACAGACAACAACAACTGTCAGTATGTCAGTGTGCAGACTTGACTATGATTTGCCCCAAACTGCTTGTGATTATCATAAAGTGGTTATGTCTGAAAAGGGGAGACTCGTGGGTACCCATAGAACCCATTTTCATTCACATATCTTGAGGTCAGAGGTCAAGGGACCCCTCTGAAAATGGCCATGACAGTTTTTCCTCGCCAAAATGTAGCACGAGTTTGGAGCATTATTTAACCTCCTTCCTCCTAGTATGACATCGTTGGTACCAATGGATTTTTAGGTTTTTCTAGCTTTCATATGATCTTCACTCAAGCTTTAAAATTACAACTTCCCGAAGATCGATTGCATTAATGCGTTAAAGAAATGACTGGCGTTTGAACGAATTTGCGTTAACACGTTATTATCCCGTTAACTTTGACAGTCATAACATAGACTATAGCATCCGTGATGTCAAACAGGGTTTTAGCTCAGATTTCGGTTTATCACAAGCTGCCAAAGCTAGCATTATATCAAACAGACACAGCCATAAACATCCCCTCTTCAAGTATTAATATTTTCCTCGAGGAATAATAATTTTTGAAAATATTCATCAAGGACACGACAGGATGTTTAACATTCAGCCGCTGCTTGGTAAACACAAACTCAAGAGGATTGGGATTATGTTAAGCACAACGATGAAATGGCATTTTGTGACACTCAGTCAGCGGCACAAAAAGCTGCTACTGTATGAGTACTTGGAGCCATATTGCTGTTTGCAGATACAGTTTGGTGTAAATACTCTGTGGAACGGCTGCTTGCCTCTCCAGTCTCCAAATCTTCTATTTACCTTTCAGCTTTTTTGGCCCAGCACAGATTACTCAAAAAGGTCTCAAATTTATTCAGTTAATTGAAAAAACAAACATGTGAATTAATTAATATTACACTACAGCCCTAATTACAAACACCTCGCACATCACAGTTTCATAGCTCAGCACTGAGGTGCATATAAGCTATAAACTGACTTCACTTGTGTGCATTCACCCACGCGCACACACGCCCACAACAGACATTCCTTTCATGTTGCTGTGACATATAACAACAGAAACAAGTCTCTCTGGTGTCTATCAATCATCAAAGAAGTTCTTGCCGCACTTTGGCTTTGTATTACTCATGAAGGGGATGTGCATCCTGCAGACAACTCTGTGATATGTTCGTCATTGCTACACTTTGTCAGACGCATGATGGATTTCAGACTTTTATCCTTAAAGACATTTCTTTTTCTTAAAGTCTGACTTCTTCTTTTATGGTCCAGCTGTGCTGCCAAACAACTGCTGCTCCATTTCCATTTACTTTTTTTTTGTGTTGTACTCTCACGTGGCATGATCAAACAATATACTTATCAAGTCACATCCTGGGTAAAATGTATTTAAGTGAAGAAAGATGACTGGGAAGGAATGACATGTTGTCAACAAACATCAACGAGGGCTGTGCCTGTGTCACTATCTGTTTTTCTTTCTTCCTGTCAATACTGATTTAAACACTGCTTGTGGCTTAACCTTGGTGATATGTTTCTGTATGTCTGAATGATTTACTCTGAGTCTCATGTATGCAGCATAGTCTTGCTGGTTCATCATTGCATTAGCCTTGAGGATTTTTTTTACAAGCATTTATTACAGCCAAAGACACTGAAAGCCACAGCTTTGTGAAAAAAAAAAAAGGTTGGGCGTCTTTCGACAGCGCAGACATTTCAAAGGTATACACGACATCTGCCAAAGAAGAACAAAGAATAACCTTTGACACTCTCCTCTCATCCAGCCTGCTACATTCTTCTCCTCTGCTTCATTCCTCGCCTGCTCTTTGTTGGCAGTTGATCTGCAGGTGAAGAAGTTGACATCGCCGGGCCAGACTCTAACCCGCTGGGCTTCTTCTTGAGCACACAAAGACCCGCAACCTTCTCTATCTTATCCCGCCTCTCTTACACACTCAGTCTCTTTTTTCAGCTTTGTCTGCTCTCTCGGCTGCTTTCTCTTTCGCCCCTTTGGTATTCCCGTCTCTCCGTTGCCTCTCCCCTTCTCTCCCTCACTGCTCTGCTTTCTCCATCTTAGCTTGAGTTATTGATTTTTGTAAAGGTTGACTTTTCTCTTTTCCTCTCCCTCTCTAACTCCCTCTTCTTTCCTCTCCTGCTTTTCTATCTTTCACCCTCATCTCCTTCACTGGGTCTACCATTAAACTTCACATTCAGTCGCTCTATTTCTCTCTCGCTCTTTCCACTCATCTCTGTGTCTCCCTGGGAGGCTAAACTTAAGGCTAAAATTTCTAGACTCCATTCATCCATCTACATGGTCCATCGTCCTCCCACTCCTACTCTGCCATGACCTGGCTTGGACAGGGTGCAAACATGTCAGTTTGCAACACTGAACAGAGTTTGTCTTTCAGAAATATCCTATAGCACGTAAATTTATTCAGAGATGTCTGTCACAATCGAAGGACGCCCACACAACTGAGAGCGCGTGTCCAAAAGAAAACAATCCCTGAGGAAAACATTGCATTCTCTCTCTAAGATTGTTCTTTCTCAAATGTAAAAGGCAGCAAAGAAATTAAACATATAACATAAAAACAAAATAAAAACAAATATTGCGTGTATGTAAGCATCTGGTAAATTAGCTAAAACTTGTATTTAAATAAAGTGCAGTCCCTTGAGGCAAGTTTTAAGATGAAATATAGAAATGTGTCGAGTGCATTAAGGTTTTCTAAAGAGATGAGACTGCGCAGGATGAGGCTCGACCAGCCAAAGTCCTATGAGTGCTTATTGTTGTTGTTTTTTTAATGACGTGCGTAAAATCTGTCAACAATTTATCACAATTTATTTTCTAAATAAAGCGTGTATAAGAAAACAGATGTGACTGGAACTTGATAATGGATATAAAGAACTTATTAACCCCCTGAGAACCACTGACTTGACTGTCTTTCAGAGGCTGTAGCGGATTCAGTTTCAGAGCTACAGTGAACGTACAGATATCATATGAAACGAATGTCCATGTCGTACTAGCTTGTTGGGAAGGAGGCTAAATAATGCTCCAAAGTTAGGCTAAGTTTTGGTGAGGAAAAACTGGCAAGGCCATTTTCAAAGGGGTTCCTTGACCTCTGACCTCTAGATATGTGAATGAATATGGGTTTGCAGTTGCAGTTTTTTGTATGCAGTACAAATGTGTTATTTTTGCCTATTCTAAAAATGGTGTATTTTAATATTTCTGCATACTGGGGTCCCTAAACAGTCTTGGAATTACATACATTTGGTATCAATGTAAAGCTGAGACTCTTGTGGATCCAATGAGCCCAATTGTATTATTTTGTGATGATGTTAGTCCCCATAGTAGACATTTCATATAGTGAGACCAATTTTTTAAACTTGACCTCACTGTATAAAATGACCTGTGGTGACCTCTAGGATAATCACAGCCTCATGAAACTTTACAGCCACAAACTAGAGACCTAGAGCATTCAGAGGATGGATGGCTTTCCCAGGTAGATTGACGATAAGGGGGTTTCTGAGCAGTTTCCAGAACAGAAGTGCTCTCCATCCAATCGCCAAAAAATGCAATTCTTGCAGAAATCTCCAAATGTCAAAAGTTTTTGAAACCAAATCACAACATGGCTTTTTCTATGGTGTTCCTCAAAGACTTGGTGTTTTAATGTGGTATTTTGGAGGGATCATTGATAATTTCGATCAATTCTCGAGTGGTAAAATATGGTTAAATTTAGCACCAAATCTGTGCAACAAATGGTATCAACCCCAAAATTACGGCAACAACTTATGAGACATAATAGAGCATGGGGATGACTATCATATACTTCTGTGCTGAGCTGCATCTCAAATTAATCTTCAGGTTCCCAGCTTCCAGATGATGTACACCACTTCTTTGTGACATATACTGTTGACCTCCTATCTCCCCCTAAAGACCCCCTGCCCCCCCTAAAAAAGATAAAAGCGGTTCTATTGTGGGTCTCGGAGGGTTAAACCTCTGTCTATGGGAGACTCTACGGTCATATTTTATATCCAGAGAATACTGTGTGTCTTCATGTAAAGGCACTCAGCATGATTTATTATGACGGTGATTTGTGATAGTCGTCCACATGGGCCACATATGTGACCTCATATACATAACATTTTATGTCTCTCCGAGCATGAACATGAACTCTTACATTATGAACACACTAACTCATATTCACAGACTTACTTCAGAGGTTTCCCCTACGGATTTTGGAAGACCTTGCTGAATGAATCTGTATATTAATGAGGGAAAAGTGATACTGCTGAAACTGCTGTAACAGTTTATGCTTAAAGATACAGAGTTCATATTACTGCCAGCCTTGCGTTATGTGCAGACAACGTACTGTAAGTTGCCCATGAATATTTATTAGTGCATTAATGGGCGTAGTGATTGGAATGAGTAATAGGTTAACATGATTAGGTTTAGTACATCATGGTTATTAGGTCGGGACATGAGGCAGCAGAAGTGCCTCTTGTTTTAAGGGTATTCCATGCTTTCATATTGACATACAACCCTTACAAACACTTTAGATGTGTAAACTGTTTGACAACTTTTTATACTTTCAAGATTATTTTGCGAAAACACCTAAGCACAACACCAGGTTGATTGTGTAAAATTGTCGCTCTCATAAATAGGTGTCATCACCGTTAATTCCACAGCAAATGAGCGCAGAGGAAGTTCATCACACGTTTAGCGAGAAACTTAGTGTCCCCAAACAGCCATACAGTTTAACTTATGCTTAAAAGAAAGCAACACTTTCATCATAGTCGCGAGATGTGGCGGATTTCTGAAAACACAGGCAATTAGTCTGACAATAAGGGGGATATCAAATTGCAAACTTACCTTGGAATAAACATTATTCTCCCTTCAAAAAATGCTTCCGCAAAACATTAAGGCAGTTAAACAAATCAAAATTTACTATATAAAGAAAGCAACATCGTATCTGTGCTTTAATAGGTCATGTTGAATTTAGCCAAAAACCGGAAACATTTTGCAACAAATTGCCAATTTATTTTCAGAACTGCAGGATTTTACTTCAACAGTATACTAAGCGCCGCTCACCTGCCCGTTATTAGAGAATGATGGGCAGGTGAGCAACACTTAGCGGACACATGGTGTCTTGGGGAACATGATGACCATATTAGTAATGAGGACGTGGCTGACAGGCGAGGCTGCACCTGGCTTCTGGAGGCTCATTACAGAGTCTTAATGACGTGTTGTGTTCAATAATTAGGAAACTTTTCAGCTCTCTGTCCAATCTCTCTGTTCGGCTGCTGTGTTGGCTGAGGGCAGCACAAGTGCTTTGGTTTGGTTTGACAGCTCGAATGCACACAGTGTCTGAGAGATCTGTGGAGCATTCATTGGATGTGCTGGTGGAAGGTTCTGCGGGAGTTTACGCGAGGA
The DNA here is from genome assembly GCF_015220745.1 of Sebastes umbrosus. NCBI lineage: Eukaryota > Metazoa > Chordata > Actinopteri > Perciformes > Sebastidae > Sebastes > Sebastes umbrosus. The sequence goes on from NC_051289.1 coordinate 14,547,102, forward strand.
CACGTACGGAATGATAAAGAGATATGAGAAAGAGTGAGTAAAGGGCTGGGAGCGGAAAGTTTGAAAACTTAGTTGAATGTAATGAGCATGTGTATTTTACTTTTATACTTAACTCTCTTATATTTTGTGTTATGCTGACTGGCCTGGGACCAGCTTCCATGAATTATGTAACTGTGGATGTGCTCTACAACTGTGTTTGTGTGCATAAACGTACGATGTGCAAGCCTGCATTAGTTGGTATGTTTGCACTTTTAATGAGAGCCAGGAATTTGTGTTTCCAGACCTCTAATTAGGGTTTGAAACTTTTCAAGCTGGGTGATAAACTTAGTCTAGTTTGTGCAAAATGAATCTGAGTTTCAAAGGCTATGGACACCTTTGCAAGCGCTCTTTATGTATGAGTCAATGAGTGCCAGAGGCATTGGGATTCATTTATTTAGGAAATAGTTCCAGGTTTGTTTTTTGGGATTGACTATAAATATGGAAACTAGAAACAAAACAGCTGATTAATTAGATCCGCAGACCAGTTTTACAGACTTTATTTGTAATGACGATATAGAGTGGTGCAGGATTGAATCCTAAAACAGCAGAAATGAGTTAAAATTTTAGCACTTCCGGTTCCCTCATCTGGAAATCAATGGGTTTTTAGAATGGGTTAGATGTCTGAAATAAAGTCTGTGGTTAACACAAGCTTAAGAGATTTTAACATTTTGTTCTACAATATAATGTATGTCAGTAAATACCCCATTTGTGAATTTCAAAGCTTTAATAGAAAAAGGCGGTTACTACAAGTGGCTAAATGAAACTAATAAACGCCATCACAGCCTCATTTTGTACACTTGCGCTCATGCGACGTGGTGTAGTTTGTTTATAGCCTAACATTAGCTTTTTATTTGTGGCGATTGCATTCACACTTCAAAAATCATAAAAGTTGTGTTCGTTTGTGTAGAAGAACAAAACGTGCAAGTATAATAAATGTTTGTTTGCCACAGAGCTTAGTTTCTGCAATAATCAAAAACCCAATGCGAAAATCCCATTGGCTTTTTTTCAAGGGAACCCGTTCGATTCTAACTTCCTGGTTGGCCTACGAAAATACCTCATCCCTGCACCACTCTATAGACACCCCTGCATAAAGTTCGGGTAGTTCTGAAACACGTAAACCAACCATAAAGGTTATTTTTGTATGTGAAGGAAGACAACAACGCACAATAATAACTGCTATGCATGGTGATGGGTAGTCTAAGTATAAATACAGTCTATATTGATCTGTAGATTTATATCCCATTAGAGAATAAAAGTGTATGTGTACCTATTATAAGGTTATATTTATTTTTAAATCACTGGAAAGTACTGTAGCAGATATGTGAGTGCTTTGAGTGTAGGGTAGGCGTGTGTGTGTTTCTGTGTGGTGCTCTGCCAGTTAATGAGGGCCAGAATGATTGAGTCGAAGTTTGCAGGTCCTGTCTCGCTGCGGAGGAGAGCAAATGATGAATACACTTCAATCATTTCGAGGCAGGCCTTCATCATTTGTTGCAGCTGTCAGACAGTTATCAGGGCTCACTGTGGGCAGCTGGAGAGGAGGCCTCGTCCATAATTGAAAATTGAGTTTAGAAATGTCACATGTATCTGTCCATCTAAATTTCAAGCTGGGAAATCCCCAATGGCGCACAGCATGTTCAGACCCGACAGTACCTATTAATCTAAACTTCAACATTTTAGTCAATAGTGACAATCGCCGGTGGCGGATTTGTTCATTTTTAACAAGGGGCATGTCAGGCAGCTTCAATGTGAGAATATGTTGCGGGCATTCCTCAGTACTTTACTAATATATCATTCTTTGAAAACGTTCCCGCTTCTCTGTCTTTACTTACTGTGTTACCGATTTAAAAAATAGCAGACAGGTGGTTGGTATTATCTGGAGATGCTCCCATTTGTGTTTTATTTAAAGCTGCAGCGCCATTGTTCAGGCCCTGCAATTATTCTTTGATAACTACTTTTGAAAAACAAAAACAGCAGCTTTAACCTCTAAATCACCAGCCGAGTAACCTTTGTACTCTTTGCCGCAGGACAAGACTGCCAATTTCACAGACACAGATTGAGCTTTATCAAAAGCAAAAGAGAAAAAACATCAAAATGCAACCAGGTCAGGGCTAATCCTTTGGCTTCCCTGTGTGTTTTCTTTTCCAAAATCCACAGTGAAGTTACTCTCCGGTATATATATGCGTTCACCTTATATCTACATCCAAGGTCTCCTCCTCCGCAGTGGTTTCTAAGTGAGGAAAATAGAACACTAATCTATTCTGGTGTAATCATGCTTTGACCTGGCTAATGGAGGCAGCATACCCCAGGGCAAGATGTAATCAGGAAGACAGTTAATAAAATGAACAAGACCGCTTTACTGATCTTACTAATGTCCCTGACCTTCCCCAGGGGACGACATTTACACACATGCAAGCTCATACTTACATGCATGTCCCCTAACACACGATGCAGGCTTAAGCATGACCGTACAATCAGGCGGATTAATGTAAATATAACGATAACAAGGATACAACATGTTGCAAATACAGAATTAGTATCCAATGATCCTTCAAAACACTCTCCCCATTATCACCGCGCTAAATCGTCTCTTTAAGTAACGATGGATAAAAGGACAGATGAATCACTTGCCCACACCTCCGAAGAAAACTTTCACACAAGTTCAAACTGTTGAGTTCAGAGCGAGTTTCAAGGCGTCATCTATTTCTGTACGTGTGTTTAGTTTTACAGCCGGAGGGGGATTGTCTCCACCCGGGGTCACACATATCAACTCCAGGGAGCCGAATCACGACTCCACAAACAGCTGTCAGTCAAACACCGTAATGACTGACAGAGCAAACGTACATGTCACTTAGTTACTGGGCTATATTTACATGAATAACACGTTGAGCAAGGACCTAGATATAGGCAGAGGTGTGTACGAATGGGTAGATGTACCTACATAAATAAGCCTTCATAAATAAAATAAAACTACTATCTTGAGAAAAAAACAACAATGGGAAAAAACAAAAATGAAAAACATGTCAAAAAGCTGTCAGTTTATGATCCCTCTTGGAGGCTAGGCTTAGTTAACACTGTCTTCACTGCAGTATATGCACTTCTTAGTGCAGCTCAGTGGCAGCCTTAACACCCATGTTTGTTTCCAATTAACTACTCTGGCTTGCTGTTTGACAAGGCTATGTTGACATTACAAGCAAATGTGGCACAAATCAGATATTTTTTGCTCTCATGTGACACAGATCTGATTTTTTTTAGAGAAGTGTGGGGACTGATATCCATTTTTTTCTATCAGATCTGGGCCACTTTCATACGTGGTCCTCAATCTGATTCAATCACTGGACATGCAACCACTGTGAGAACGGTCATATCGGAATTCATGCGTTTTTTCCACCTCATACTTCACTGCGGGCGCGGATCACCATTGAATTTGCAGAAGAAGACACGGATAATGTTTGTTACCTGACAAGAAGGACTTTTTCTATATTACTCAGTTCTTCTGCTTAATTCGGTGTCATGTTTCTCTCGGTAGAACTCCAATTTAATAAATTAGCAGTTATAAAAATGTGTAAACTGCGTCGTTAAAGCAGACGAGCTTTATCTGAGAAACATCATGTTTATCTACTTTACATGGAGCTAAAAATCAATCATGAATTATGTTAAATCATATCGCTGAATGCGTTAGTGTCTGTTTATGAGTCGTAAGAAATCATAAATTATATTTTAGGAGTAGATGTTTACCGGTAAACTCTGCTCCATTAAATTTAACAATATGTCAACGGAGGTTTTTCCTCCGACAGTAGGAAACAGTTGAAGAATTTATTTGCATTGTCAGACATTTCAAATGTAAATGAACTTATCAAACAGACTTTCCACAGTTCACTCAGTTCTACTGATAAATTTGTCGTGTTTCACAAAGAGAAGTTTGATTTAATGAAATCACTCATTATGAAAATTGCATTGACGTGCTGGCTGGCGGTGTTTTGGGATGTCAAAAAGTTACACATCTTACTTTTCGTTCGCAGAAGAGCTGTTAAATATCAGCCAAAATGAAAAGTGTTTCTTTAGGAGTCCTACAAAGTCATACGTTATGATTTAGGAGTATCATCTGTGTAACAGGGAACCCAGATCTGTTAAATTGAGCACCATATTAATGGAGCCTGGCAATCATTGAACTCCCAACGACTCCAGTGTGTATTTTCGGACCAATGGGCAGTCCCCTGTGTGTGTGTGGGGCTATTGGTTGCATGTGAGGCATTTCAGGCCAGAGATCCGTTCACAATGATGTCAGATATTGGTCACTTCAAACATGAATGTGAACAGTCTGGGCAGAAAGATCGGATCTGGGAAAGAATTGAGCATTAAGCCCTGTATTGTGAATGTAGCCTTAGTGAGAAAGCTTTCCGTTCCTTATCTTGTTTCCATGTGTTCTCCTTTTCTTAGAAGTGATGTTTTCCTCCTTTGTGCCTGACTACTTTTTTAGCTGCGACCAGTAGCTCTATAGCTCACTCTGTCAGTCGGTCCACAAAAATGTCCCTGCCCTTTTTCCCTAGGAGGTTGAAATTTGGCATGGAGGTCCAGTGTGTGGGTGTGAAGGTGTGTATTTATGTTCATGCTAATTGGCAAAAAGGAGGTGTGGCAGTGAGAGCCTACAACAAAAGGGTGCGTAACTTCTCATAGACGCTTACGCCTCTTTTCCACATAGCTCTGTGTACGTATGCGAGTCAATCGGAAGTTCATTCATTCCTATGGGAACCTCCGTGATCTCCGATGTGTTTGTTTGTGAGATGCATTTCCCTGTATTGAACACTAAGGTGTGTAATATGTATACTATACAGATTTATGGACACAAAACACAACTGTGTGGAAATGAGGCGTTATGGGAGGTATCATTGGTCTCAGCAGAGTTCCAGTTTCATTGAGGAAGGTTAGCCCTGCCCCTATACTTGAGCTACGCCCTCTTTCATAACTCATTAACTCTTTATCGTAGACACTTGTGGGAGGCTCAATTGGTCTCAGCAGAGAGTTTCTTTTTCATTTTGCCATGGAGGTCAAGTGTTTTTGAGGTTGGGTGTGTGTGTGTGAATGCATGCAGGCGTGGATTCATGCGCGTACGTGGTCGCACCTACTGCAAATTTGCGCATGTTTGATGCTAATAGATCTCTTGTTCATCGTTTCAATACATAGACCACAACTCAAACTTCATCCTAAATTACATCATCCTAAATAGCATGATAATCCAAAATATGAAACACCAAACGCAAACATTGGAGAAAAAGCCCTCAAGTGTCTCAATTCTCTAAGGCAGATGTACACTCTAGTAACTTGTTCTGAATGTTGCTTCATTTGAGAGGGGTATTGAAAAAAAGAAATCTGCCCTTTCAAGTTTAGTTACTGGCCGTGTATGTCAACATGATGTAACACTGTATAAAAAGCCGATATTATAAAATATTTTGTACATAAAAAAAATGATGCAATGTTTTTTCCTGCTTGCTTCAACAAAGTGCTTCAACAGCACCAAGTGGATTTAAAAATTAAGAGTGATCTTGTAGTTTGCTACTTAGTCATATCTTCGGTTATTAAACAGTGATCTAATAAAAGATATATTAATATTAACATGATTGCAGTGTTTACCGTAACTGCCGGTAGGTATTATGAAAAGACATGCATGACATACAGTGCTGTCCCTGTGCCCGTATGCTGAACCTCAGTATAATGATAGAACCCATTCACTTTCCAATCATGGTTTTATGATATTAGCAGTTTAGGTACAGCCTTGGCGGGATGTACTTGGTGGATTACAGCAATGTATCAAGGTGCTTGCAGCAAAATGGAAAATGAAATTCTCTGAGTGCTTGAGGGAAATACAAGTCGAGGGGTCAGGAATGATCGCTTGTTGGAACAAGATCACTGGCTGCTTAAGGGAAGTTGTCCCAAAGCTCTGACATTCCCAGATGGCGAAGCCCCGGCAATAATTCCTGGAGGTCATTCCAGGGATATCATTCCCAGGAAGATCATGGCTGATGAGTGGGTAAGTGGTCTCCTTAGGGGTACGGAAGCAACCTTGTCAGTGCGATATCGCCCTCGGACATATTTTAATCAAGGCGTACATGCACGGATGCATGTACATAGACACAAGCAAATTAATACAGTCTTGAGATGGACACTGGGGCTTCTAGTTGACAGTGATAGAGTTAAACACTATTGGCAGTCCAAACGATTATTGACAGAGTGTCTGAGCCTGTAAAAGCTGGTGGTAATGGAGAACGAGGGTAGGGTTAATTAAAAATAATTAGATGCATGTGTTGTCCATGAATCAGCCATATAGACTGAGTAACCGATATCAAGAACCTTCATCAGAAGTAAACAAAACGTTGCATCAGGTTAGTTAAGATGGATCAGTTTACCATTGAGATAAAAAAGTCTACGGTCTTATACGGAAGAAAATGTCTCCCACACCTTCACATTCAATCGTTGACAGTATTTCACTTCTGTTTATAGTTTAACACGTCTTATAGCATGAAATAATTATGTGTGAAATTTTTATACTGCACCGTATTAAACTGGTGGACTGCATGAAAAGCTTAACTCAACATCAATATCCTTGTAGCTGATTTCCATTTACTAATGACATCAGAGAGTACATTGGAGCTTTTTAAGATAAAATAAGATAAGATATTCCTTTATTAGTCCCACAGTGGGGAGATTTGCAAGAGAAACAAAACACCTTCACTTGAGAAATAAGCGTTATTGTGTGTCTGTAAGCATTGGTGGGAATTGCCATGAAAAAATATTGTGAGAGCATACGTTTTATTAGATTTATAAGCATTGCTTTACTAAATGTACGAAGGCTGCAACTAACGATTATTTTCATTGTTGATTAATCTGTTGATTATTTTCTCGATTAATTGATTAGTTGTTTGGTCTATAAAATGTCAGAAAATGTCGATCAGTGTTTCCCAAAGCCCAAGATGACATCCTCATATGTCTTGTTTTGTCCACAACTCAAAGATATTCCGTTTACTGTCATAGAGGAGTAAAGAAAATATTCACATTTTAGAAGCTGGAATCAGAGAACTTTGACTATTTTTCTTAAAAAATTCAAACTGATTGATTAGCAAAAAAGTTGGCGGTTAATATAATAATTGACAACTGGTCGATCAATCGACCAAAATGTATAATTTCAAGATCAGTATTATATTCCTATAAGAACTTAGACATGACAGGGAGCAGGGATTTTATAGTTATATAACATTCCAATAGTAATTGATGATAATTATTTGCAGTGACTATTATATTTATACTTAATGGCTTTATCCAACTGTTTTATTGATCTAAAATATGACATAGTAACCTACTTTCTTTTGTAGCTAATATACAAACCTGATTAATAGTATTTTCTCATATGTATCATGGGCTTTTTGATTTGCATAGCGGCATATCCTCTCAGCTTTTATTCCAGTTTATTTTACAAACTTTACTGCATCCTCTCTCGAGGTCTCCAAACAAAAGACTAATTGGCAGTCACAAGTGATGCACTAGTCAAACATGAACACTGTAGCAAGCTATTCATAGCACAGCATCACAACTGGCACCTACCAATGTGATGGAAAAACAACACTATCGCGGTAACGGGAGATTATGTTGGCATCTGAGAGAAAGCACTGTGATGTTACCGCAAGTTTATTGCCATGACAGAGGCCATGGTGGGTATGCAGTATACGTAAAGACACACACGTAAACACAGTAGAATGATAGTAGAATGATAGAAATATTCACTGAGATACAACGGACAGATGAGTGTTTTGTGAGAGGCAGAACTGTGGCAAGCAGAGGTGACGGACTGTCATGACCTTGATTATTTGGCAGTAAAAAGTAAACAGAAATCGTATCAGGGAGTGGAGAGAGAGTGAGAAAAAAGAGTGAGAAAGAGAGCATACAGTAATTGGACTGAGGGGTGATATAAGAAAAGAGAAATACTGATATTAAATGAGGGTGGAGGGGTCTGGGAGCTGAATACGGCAGAATCCTTACTAACAAGGCATGGCTGCACACAACTGATGCTCCTTGTTGTTTTTCTTCTTCCATTGAATTCTCATTATATTTCCACTCTATGGCAACTTCTCTTATGTAATGTTCACACCAATAAGGCCTATTGAATTCAGCTATATTGAGCTGAAAGTAATAATAATTCAGGAAGAAGAGGTGGAACAAAACTCAGTTGAAACTTGAAACTATATGGCTGAACCGTGTATGGTCAGTTTGCTTAATTGTGGCCAAATTGTTACACAGATAGTCAGTGTTAGTGTCTAAAATGTGAAACCTGGATATTAAATGTTCATCTGCAATTTTCTGTAAAGGTCCCATTAATATTTGTAATATTTAGCGTTTATGGCATTAATGCCAGCTAGGCAGAGTAAAGCTCCGTCTGTCATGACAGTTAGTAGTGCTAAAGGCCTTTCCTTTACTGGTGACTCTCTTCACAGCCATCTCAAGACAGCAGGTATCTGTTCCATCTGCAGTCTCTAACTGGAGAGATCACTGTCAAGACACAATTACGCAAGGCAGATCTGCTGCTCCACATCTTTAATTATAGTGCAGGCAGACGTGTGGCTATGATGAGCTACTGTACATGATATGATAGAGATTGTCCAGGTTCAAAATTAAAGTTGAAATAATAACGCCCAAACTCCCGAGACAACAATTAGTTTCCTCTGAGGAAAACTCTCTATAGGATTCCCAAACTGTCAGTGCGTCATGACAGGGAGAGCTCGGTGATTAAAGGGGGTGAAAGTGGCCTCGTAATTACCAAATGCGTTTGGCACTTGGCAGGGTGCACCTGACTGGGATCCAGGCTGCGCCGCTGGGTTCACGAAAATAGAGCCTGCGGTGTCCTCCTGTGTGCACAGAGCAGCAACTAACCATCGACCAAAAGTATACTGACAGCCGCTGATCCCGAGGATAGACCGGACAGACATCTGAAACGTGACGCATCATCAATAAAATGTTGAATAAAACACCAAACAATAAGTGGTGGGCTAATATACATTAATATATGTGACCACGTAAGCTGTCGCGCACATGTACGTATCCAGGGTGAAAATTGGAAATTGTTTGAGTCTCATGGTCAGTGCATGAGAGATGGCACCTCTGTTAACAAAAGCATGGTGCAGCATCAACAACCGCTTATGTATTGAGGAAGTGGATCAGATGATCGATAGACAGAAACGGTAATTTACTGCTTGCTGATTGTAGAACAAACTTGACGGAAACAAAATCAAAACCGTCTTGGTTAGTCTTTTAACTGTTCCAACAATCACCAAATCACTTTGTAACGGTGTGTTTTAAAAGGTGCTATATAAATAAAGCTTTACTTACTTACTTACCAACAGTGGTTTGGTCGAAATAAACCCTTAATTCACCGAGTTAGATGTGAAAATATGCCGGCTCTACATGCTGTTTCTCCCCGTTGTCTCTCTCTTTGCTTGTGCTAATATTACTGGGTTAGTTTGCTGAATGAGGCTGAGCATGAGTCAAAACAAACTTTTAAAGTAGTCCTTATACGTCTAATACGAGTGAGATTCAGCAACTGGAATGCCAATTTCTTTCAATCCTTGAAATTTCTCTGAATGAAGTCCTCGGTAGAATTCGAAAGAACATTGGAACAGTCCTTCTGCGGGATATGATGATGTAGCATCCTTGAAATTCAGCCGTCGAAGGATCCTACCTTGACTATGAGAAACACCCTGTATCTTTCTTTTCTCTTTTTTTCCTCTGCCCTGTTATTAGCTAGGGAGCAGAGTACAAGACTAGTAAAGGCTAATGTACCACAACGGAAAACACCAACATAACTCTGCTTCTCTCTCTTTCCCTCGTAGCCTTCCTCTGTTCCCAGCTTCTCTCTCTCTCGCTCTCCCTTCTTTCTTTACCTCCCTATCTGATTTATATGTTTTTAGTTATGTCTTATTCTTTATTTGTCTTTTTCTTTACAGCGCTGCATTTTTCTTTTTTTCAGTTCCCTCTCTTCCACCCCCACTCTGTTCTCTCTTCCTCTGCAGTCCATCTGACAGTATGGAACATGACCTCTCACTTTGGCTGAAATCCATGCAATCTTTGTTGTTTTTTGTAAGCGAACACACGCATACACATGCAGGCACAGGCACGCTCACACACACATACACACCTGCATAAATCCCAAATGCTATTTCCGACTCCTCTGGAGTTGGAGGAAGACAGGGGCTTATTGAGATGAAGCATGGGGCCTTGGGGGTGACAACGTGGGCATGATTGTCTGCTCTGCCAGCCTCCTCTTCCCCTGAAACTCTACAGAAACTAAACCCCACCAACGACCACAGCTAACCACCAAGGGAGAGAGAAAGAGAGAGCAGTATTTCAATTCTCTGCCTTTTGCAATTCATCACCACCCTCTAACGGCAAACTGTGCAGTTAAGCTATCGCTCCTTGGAAGAAAAACAGGGATGCTTCAATCAAACTGTCTGAAAAAGTAAGTTGCTGCCCAACTTATATCATTCCTGCAGGATGGCTTAAAAATAGATCTGATGGCATTAAGAGCATGCTACGCTTTCCTGTTCAGAATAAATTCTGACGGTCTTAAAAGGAAAGAGCACTGAATGAAGCTAAAAGCTTTGTTTTGACAAGTGCAAATATTTCGCCAGTCTTTTTATACATCGTGGTATAATATTTTCTGGAGAAACACCTCTGAAAATCACATGAATGCACTTGGCACTTAGCAAGCTGTTTGCTATTCACAAATGATAGAGTGTCTAATTCATGCATGTATGAATGTGTTTATGAATAAAAACATATTCAAGTATGTAAGTGTGAGTGACACATTACAGGTGCTTCAGATCCACCATCACCAGTAACTTGATTGCAGGCATCAGTATAATTTACGCATAGAAGAACACAGCGTAAAATGCACATTCTTTCATAAGATACACATTATATTTGAATAAAAAAAAAAGGCTGACATAGCAAAGTGCCCCATTAGGCCTATTAGTGTTATTTTTTCAACACAAGAAGACAATGCCAAGATGCATCGTTCACAGTTTCGACAAAATTGGTCCGTTGATGTGGCAATTTCCAGCAGCGCCAAGTTAGAAAATGATCCCTTTAACTTCAGCGTACCCATGGCACCTTTCACAGCGTATTGTCTGAAATATCACCTGAGATTCTGCTGGATGAGGGCCATCTGATGTGGAACTTGAGGAGTTACAAAAAAGCAATGAGTTTAAAAAAAAAAAAAAACTCAATTGGGCTATTCCACAAAGATGAGAAAACATACAGTAACAGACAGAGAGATAGAGAGCAGAGAAAAAGGGAGAAGAGACAAAGAAGAAAGCTCGATGTTGAACGACACACAGAGACGGGCGGGTGGAAATCGGAACATTTTCAGGCGCAGATACAGGAAGGCTGAACAACAAAGCAAATTCCACTGTTGGTGTTCGCAGTAGTCATGCTACGTTATGTGATCCTGTTAGCTTGCCTGAGTTATTGTACTGGAAGCGTTGTGGGGCCGCAAGCACTGAAGAGGCAGTAGGCTTCTTAGAGCCACAGGGATAGAAGGCTAAATGACAGATTATACACAGATTTAAACACCACAGGATGGCCCAAGGCGAGCTTGGAGCCACAGACAAGTACCCTTATACGGTAACACAGACACTGCGAGCGCATACTCAAACACAAGAACTCTGAAGGACTCGTATGTAAGGCATGCATGCACACATGCTGCCGTACAAGCACACGCACACCCTCAGACACAATTGTGTTTCATTTCAGGGGCCGCTTCTTTTGAAATCTGCATTTCAAGAACAAACGCGTCATAATGGGCTGACAAGGCTGCACCATTCTAAGGGGGCCTCAAATTTGGAGGACAACAGCCAGTGTATCCTTTCTGTGCCTTGGTTTCTGACGAAGACTGCTCAAATCATAGGCTGTATATAAGAAGTGGACGTAGTCACCGTGACGTCACCTATTGGTATGTGTTTTTGACATGTTTTGGCCGTCACCGTCTTGGTTTTTGGCTGTTACCATCTTGTTTTATTGCAACCAGAAGTGACACAAGAGGGTGGAGATAAGTAAAACCTAACATTCCCTACTTTATAGTCTATTTGATTCTAAATGGGACCATCATTTACTAAATGAACATCATGCTGTATTGAAGACGACTTGAAATTAGCGATTGAGACCATAAACTCATGTTTACAATGTTTACTGAAGTAATAAATCAAGTAAGAAGTAGGCTCATTTTCTCATAGACTTCTATACAATCTGACTTCTTTTTGCAACCAGAGGAGTCGCCCCCTGCTGGCTTTTAGAAAGAATGCAAGTTTAAGGCACTTCAGCATTGGCTTCATTTTTCAGACCCCGGTGTTTCCCACTGGCTCAAATGCACCTTCTGGTCTCTATGAGTAACTCACAATGAAGTTATCCGCATCTAGTGAAGTGGTGCAGGTTCATGCTACTACTTGTCCTACGACGTCCTCTGAAGGCCACGACATCGTACATGATGTCCTTTGAAGGAGTTGGCCCCTAAAATTGGACCCTGTTAACGTCCCATCTACATTTGCACGCACAGAGGTGCCTCGATATCGTGCTGTGAATCTAATCTCAGTTTACAGCCCACCACATGGCATGAGTCTTCTAGTGCACCCTGAAAATGGATTATGATAATTTCATAACCGCCTTGGAAAAAGCAGTCGGGAGGAGTTGTTCGGAAACATCAGTAGCCTCCCTGTAACCTCCTGCAGAGGTGCACAGCGAGCGGCATCAGTGGAGAGATCCACTAACACATACTTCTGTACAACCTTTCATGTTCCTCTTCTCTCTGTGTTTCTGTTCTGCACTTTATTTAATGCCTCTTCTTCTTTCCTTCCCTCCGTTCTCACCGTCTGCTCAGTGTTTTTTAATCTTCTGTCTTCGTAAACGCATACACACACACAGCCACGGCGTCTTTTGAAATGGGTGAAAGCTTTGCAACAACATCGGGTCCTGTTGTGGTGCCTACTGTAAGTGCGCAGTTGCCGACAACAAGGACAATAAACAACCCATGGCTTCACATTGAGGCAGAATGGATGGAGAGCGACGCGGCATCTCAGAGTCTCCGGCTGTAATATTTCTCTGAGAGTTGCGATGGTGTGCTATTTTCCACTCCAAAAGGCACAAAAAAAACACCATTCACCAAACAATATACTCTCAGCGAGAAGTTGAAGGTCCCCACTCAAATTACAATAAAACTGGAAGTGAAAACCTATAAAGAAAATAACCTCAGCGCCAGTTTCCTCTGCAGCTGTGAAAAGCTGCGTTTGTGCAAAGAAAGCGGGCCAATTGTGAGGCAATGACACAGAGACAATGAGGCGATGAGGCACAAATGGAGAGGCAAGTACTTTAGTGTGTCTAAAGGGAAACATAAACAGGAGAAATAAATGAACAAAATAGGAAATGGCTTTTATTGGGAAAAAATCATACAGTTGTCATTTTATTTCTTTCATTTATGTTTTACAGGTTAGACATATTTATGAGTGCCAGATGACCTAACGTACTGTAGATGTTGATCAAAGTGTGTACTGACTACAGCTCCGGAGAAAACAAAACCTCAACTCTACAATTAAGTAGCAACAGTCCGATCATATTGCTTTCTCAACACTGACACCGTTCAACAACCTCAAAATCAATTCAAACCCTGCTTGAGCTTTTTCAGTGACATAGCCACATAGATACTTCACTAAAAAAATGGTAAATGGACTTGCATTTATATAGTGCTTTTCTAGTCTTCCGACCACTCAAAGCGCTTTACAATACATGTCAGCATTCACAAACACATTCATACACTGATGGCAGAGGCTGCCATTCAAGGTGCTACGGGATCTAATCTAAATACTCATTCACACACCGATGGCTAAGCCTCGACATCGTGACCGGAGGATCGAACCACCAACCTTCCGATTGGTGGACGATCAAGGATGACATATTTTTGTTGGCCAACCAGGAAGTTAGCATTGCCCTGGTTTACTCGACAAAAAGCTAATCGGATTTTCCCATTGGATATTATTGCAGAAAATAAGCTCTGTGGCAAACGCAAGTTTATGACATTTTGTTCAGCAGATAATCTTCACAAATGAACACCACTTTTATAATTATCTAAGTGTGAATGAAATCGCCAGAAGTACAAAGCTAACGCTATAGACGGACTACACCACGGTCGCATGAATGCGAGTATACACAACGAGGCTGTAAAGGCGGACGAGTCGGCGTGATGACGTTTAGTAGTCTCATTTAGCCACTTGTTAGCAACCGCCTTTTTTTAGACACATAAAAGCTTCAAAATTGACCAGTGGGATATTTACTTATGTATTTTATATCGTAGAACAAAACATTAAATTCCCCTAAGCTTGTGTGAACCACAGACCTTATTTCAGGCATCAAACTAAAAAAATGTTCAAAAAACCCATTGACTTCGAGACGAGGGAACCAGAAGTGCTAAAGTGCTAACTCATTTCCTGGTTTTAGGACTTATTCCTGCAGCAGTCTATTTCAAGTCAATGAAGTGCAACAAAAAACAATCATATTAATTGCAAAGTGGGCAGATATGAGTGGTATCAATCTTCTTTTCCAAAAATGTCAAGCTGTTTTAAAGTCAGTGGATTTGTTCTTGACAATACATTGGTGATTTCCTGATTATTCAGGGGTTGCATCAACAACATCACCTGCTGCTGTGAGACTGTACAGCAACTGGATGTGTCTTACATAAAGAGATGAGATCACTGCAGGAGGCCTTTTAATTTGGGAGCATGAACAAATCTGCCTGCGTGTATTAAGCCCCCTGAATTGCTCATTTTGTGTTGCCTTCTATTTGCTTGTTGAACACATTTATGGTTATGCGTTCAGCACCTCTGTGGTGTGACTTGGGTTTATCCTCCGAGGACGTAATTTGGGCATCAGGCGCTAAGTACTCTGATTGGACTCCCAATTTATGAACTGAACCGCTGGCCTGGGTTGACACACGGACCTATGTGAGTAAAGGAGCGCTCATAAATGACATCAAACTCTTTGCTCCTGTAATTGGACGGGATTAGTCTAGGCTGGGGAAGGCAGCCCTAAACATGGCTGAGCCAAAGACACAATTTGCATAATTCAAAACCGCAGGGGTTTGTAACAAGTGAGTTTGAGAAGAGAATAACAAAAGGGATGGATTTAGTTAGGCTGGATCCAGGTAATCAACAAGAAACAGATGAACTTGATGTCACTGTAAGGGAGAATTGGCCATGTTAATTTATCCTCCAGTGAGAAAGTGTAGATTTCATGAAAGAAACAGCATCTGGCAATTAAAGAATGGATATGTTGGAGCAGGAGGTGGTGGTCAGTGTGTCTCTCTAATAGAACAAGGCAGATACATGGAGAGCGCTTGCTAGCCGGGTAGAGGAGCTTTCTAGCTGTTCCGCCAAGAGAATCAGTTAGTTCAACCGTTTACTGCCGTTTCTCCTTATTTTTGTCTTTCTAGACACTATTTCTCTTCTTCAACAGGCAAAAACACCAGTTTAAAGCAAAACAACACTTTATAGAACCAGATTGTCAGGGTTTAACTTTTTACCAAATATGTTCTGATTATAATCTCACAAAACTGTTTAGACAGATTCATATGTGTTTGAAAATGGTAGCCTATATGGTAGCCTTATTAACAAATACAGGCTGTTGATTAGTTATTCCATCTGATACATGCCAAAGGTCGGCTGGCCTTCTATGGGGGACATGAGTATTTAAGCCACTGAATACTTACTATTGACATTTAAACACCACTGAATTCATAGCGTTGAAATATGTCACATTGAAAATCAAGTATCTGAATTTATTTGTTCTGAATTCAGCTCTTTGAAATTAGAATATAACATTTCTTCAATAGCATTTTCAAAAGCTGAATTTGAATATATATTTTTCAATGTTCACAAATTCAGATCCAAAAATTCAAGTTTCAGAATTTCAAAAAAGAAAAAAAAAATATCTATTCAGGTTGCTCGAATTCGATTGGTCAAATTCAGATCTAAAAATTTTAGTTGAAAAAATGAAAATACCAACATCTGGGCTACCCAGGACAGGTGAGGCAATCGAGCCTTAATGCAATCGAACCCACTTCTGGCATCGAGCCATGCAGTGTTGCCAACTTCGCGACTTTGTCACTAGATTTACCAACTTTTCGGACCCTCTTAGAGACTTTATTTCTAAAATGCGACTTACGACAAATTTAGTGACTTATCCACATCAGGGAAAAAGCGAGAAATGTATTATATAATATAGTCTCACCCTCTCATCTTGCGCGGTGCACAGACAGGCAGTCAGCTGAAACATCCACTAAGCTTTATGCAAATAATGCACGATACCGGCGCTCTGGGCTCATTTTGCTGTAGTTTCATCTGAAGTGGGTTGGAAAAAACATTAGACGCATTAGATTTTCAATTTCAAAAGCTGAATTTTGAAATGTCAATTCTAAGTATTCAGTGGCTGTTCAAATTGTAATAATTATGTCTCTTATTTGCTTCCATAGCCTTCAGATGTAGTCTTTACGGAGTGCAGGAGATGTAAAGCATTTGATCAGTCAATCTTTGTGGACGCAAGGTCTTTGAGGTTATCTCTCTCTCTGTGTGCCAGGATCCTCAGGCGGATTTTTCTAAAACCAGCTCAACAAACGACACAAGAACATATACTACCATCACAAATCTGTTACCTTCAAAGCTGTAATCAAATGATGTGAATTCACTTCACACTTAGAATAGTCAATTTCTATACGGCGATAACCAAACCCAGTAGTGTGAAATCCATTATCTGTGCAAAGATGAACTCTGAAAGACCTGATATATAAAAAAAATTATATATTTTCTATCCAATGCCCAAGTAATAGCACTGCATTGAGCAAAAGTCATGTCTAAATCGTCTTCCATTGAACTATTGTGGTGGTCAAGTCAAGGTTGAGGCAAAAGTGTGTGAGGAACACACACTGCAATGCATCACCAGAATGAAAACCTAAATTGAAAATGGCTCCCACCTTTGTCGGGTCAATGATCCTCATGTGTGTGTGTTCATGTATGTATGTGTGTGTGTGTGTTAGACAGAGAGATAGAACGACAGGACGTGAGTGAAACTGCATGTGGAGCTCTTTCTTGAGCAATGGGGTGCATCTGCATGAAAGGCAGGTTGAAAATCTTTGGAATCCTTTTAGTGTTACACGGATAAATTGCCTTTCACAGTGCTACATAAATCAAAAAAGGACTATGTAAGTGTGGCCTTTCTCTCCATCTCTTCTCTCCCACTCATCCTAAAAAAGAAAATACATTAGCCCTTCAACTCTCCCGTTCCTTCTCTTCCCTCAGGTCTGACTGCGTGTGTCTGTATGTTGCCTTCTGACAAAAGCTGCTCTCGACAAGCCAAGCCTGCCACCCACACCCCACCTCTCAACGCCCCGTCTTATCCGCTAACATCGTGATCCATCACGCTGTGGATCACCGGACCCCCCCCCCCCTCCCACAACACCACAATCCCTCGCTCTCATCCTCGCCTCCACCCTTTTCAAGCTGCCTGCCTGACCCGGCTCCATCCTTCCCTTCCTCTCCTCATTTTCCCACTCCGTGCGCCACCCTGCCTCGATTCCCACCCATCTGCGCTCCGCTTCCCTCCTCCCTCCCTCAATCTCCCTTACTCCCTGTCACCCCTCTCCCTCCCCTTTTCCCTCTTCAAGTGTTTATCTCGCTGCCTGCGCTCCAGTCATCCAGGCAGTCAGGGGAGAGACGGAGAGCCCTCTCCCCCGGGTCGGTGACCCTTGTCAGGGGGACAAACTGCCCACTGCTGCTTGCCTACACAGCTGGAAAATTAAGGACTTGTGGGGGCGTGAAGGTTCAGCGTGTCCGTGTGTGTGTGTGTGTGATAGAGGTACTCAGATTGGTTTGTGTTTGGGAAAGAAAGAGGTGTAGACAGATCGGTGTGTGTGAGTATTAAGAGTCTGTGCAGTGTTTGTGTGCTGATATTGTGTGTGTGTGTGTGTGTGAGAGATCAGGTTAAACAGTCTTGTTTATAGAGGAAACATGCTGCAGATGGTTGTGGGTGTCCAGCTGTTACTCCTCCTAATGGTTTAATGAGTGGCACAGCATTCATCCAACTCCTCCTCTCTTTGTCTCTCTCTCTCACCCTCTCTCATCCACATTAGCCTGTTGGCACATGACCACACGACTGTTTAGCGAACAGAGTAAACAGCACAAAAAAATAACATTAAAACTCCCGCTCCGTTTTTGTTCCCGTCCTTTGCATTTACAGTTGATGCCAAATATCAATTGCTGTTTGTATTCTGTGAAGGTATGAACTACAAAGCTAATGCCCAGGTTCTGTTATTGCTGTGTAACATTACTGCTGTTTCTTTGATCGTGATCCAAATCAATTGCCCTTTGGGACTGTTGCAAACACTAAAGAGAGTCGAGATACTTTGTTTGCTGTTTTTTTTTTCTCAGGGGGCTTTGACTAAATACCTTCCTAGGTGTGGTTGAATTAAATTACAGCTTTAAAAGGCAAAACTACAAGAGCTTTAGCAGGCACGTATTCCAAAGAGATCCAAAGCCAAACTTTTAAAAGGCTAACATGTGACTTCAATGCACGTATCATATGTGGTTTTTCCTGAAATTGTGTGAAAATGGCATGAATAGCACTCCTTCTATTTGGTTTATGAGAAAGATGCAAAAAAAAGTATAACAAACTCAAATGGCTGAACGCATATCGACAGAGGACAGATCACAGATCACAGATTTGTGACTGTTTTTGTGGAGTTCAAATGTGCAAGCAAATGCAAATCTTCACCCATCTGTTTTTCAAGATAGCCTACGTACTGTGACTCAGCGCGCCCGAATGCCTCCGAGCAGAGCAAACACCCAGGACGCGTGAGACACAAACATGTTTGGATCTCGCATAGCTTCAGAGAAGAAAAATCACTTTCGTTCAGATCAAACTTCTCTCTTTAATGTCCGGCCTGCTTTTGGGTTTTTTACACAAGGATCTAGTTAAGATGTTTATGCCAATAACACAGGTACAAAACCAAAAGACGTGGGTAATATAATAAGTTATATTCTAACAAACCTGCACCATTTTGGGGGATAACACCTGACTTTGACTTTCCAGATAAAAATCGGTTGGCTTATGTTATGTAAAAGTGTGTCAGTATAATAAAGAATTAAAAAAAAAGTACACAACTGATGGCCAGCTATTACTATTTCTGCATGCTCCTTATACAGCTATTTATTCTGTGGCTCTATCTTAGAATAGCCATCCTATCCCATCTAAGTTAGATTTTCATCCAGTTTGGATGTGTCTGCATTGACCAAGGGGCAACATTTCCCTTTTCCAAAACACAATTACAAGGTTGTTGCCTGAAAGGCTATCTGTGAAGTTCCTGCTGAGCTTTCTCATTCAGTCCAAGACCTCCATGTCTCGCCATATGTTTACTGAGTACTGTACCTTGTCTGTTCATCTACCTAAAGGACTGGGTTGCTGATTTTTCTTCATCCAATTCTTTTTCTATCATCTTCAGCCTGGAACTCCACTACGTTTGTAACTCGGTGATGAGCTTCTGTTGAGGCAGCTCCCCGTCTGCGGGAGCCAAATCCCTAAATTTATTCCAAGTGAAGGAGACGGCATTGACTACTTTCTTACAGCCAGAGATGCCGCAACAAAAATGAGGGTCCTAAACAAAGACCTAAAACGGAAACAAAAAACTTTACATAATTGAATATAATTAGGTAAATATCACAAATAATTATAATCAATATACTCGAATGATATAAATATTATATTAGTACTTGTATCCATAACATGATTTTGATTAATTCTGATGCACCGGATACATTTTACAACAGTAAAGGGACAAGGGAACTCTGTTAAAAACAACTTTACAACAGAGAGCACTGGGCATTTAAGCAAGCTACGTATCATAGAGGTTTTAATCAAGTTTACAATTTAATAATATTATTGAAAAAACATACTAAAGCAACTGATAAGCTGGCAATATTCTATATGTTTCTCAGCCCAGTCGCCAGGAATGTTGGCATTGGACGTTTCTGCAAACCGGGGATACACTGATTAGCCACGTTTTTGCATTCAGTCAGAGCAAGTGTTTAAATAGCGAAAAGAGACACACTGTGCGGCTGGGAGGGGTGTTTGATGGGTCCAACAAACACAGGGCTTTCATTCAGGAGACCATTGTTCGTGCCCCGTGCGTCACATTACAATCAGCTGGACCTAACTATAGTGGTTTTGATACATTATTATGTTGTTACATTATTATTTTAACACAAACCATGATCTTTTCTCAAACATTAACCAAGAAGTGTTGTTGCCTAAGCCTAACCGACGTGGCATTGCGTTTCTGCAAGCGTGATACGAGGCTGATATGAAACGCATTTTTGATTCAGAAACGTTGCCATCCAACGTATTTCAGAAATGTCCAATACCAACATTTGTCTAGCGACTGAGTTGATTTTTGTTATTGCCAACAAATCACAAGTTAGTCCCTTTATCAACACTTTCCTCATCCCCAAGCCCGGTCGTTACTACTGAAAACATAAATCTTTAAAAACAGATCATGAGTATACTATTAAATATGTTGTTGGGGACTAATTTCTGTAGTGGATTTGGTGCGCTGGTGAGTATTTACGGCGGCAGTACTATGTATGTGGAATCAACTTAATATAAACTGCAGTGCCCAAATTCATAATAATGAAGGAACATGTGCAACAGTGTGGCTCAATGATGCATTTTTAATAGTTTTTGGACTGCCAAAAGGAATAAAATATACTATATCAGGCTTTTGCAACAGAGGCAATACTTGTTAGAAGGATCGATTTGTGTTTGGTTAAAGTCTTCGTTGATTTATCCTTTTTTTCAAACCATCCATTGTAAACATCCATTACATCTCGCAGATGTACTAACTGGTTTAAAATTATACCTGCTGCACTTAGTGTGCCTGTGTGGCGCAAGCAGTTTTATAATGCAACGGTCATTTTTTAAATAGATTCCCATTGGCACAATTATTCATGTTATTCAATAAACATATTTGCACTGAAGTCCTATTATAACCATGGTATCTAGTCATGGACTGTAAAAAACAACTCTTGGCTCACTCCCTCGAAGTATGGGATTAATTAAAGGGCCTGCATCTATGACTCAGCCGTATTAAGACTATGTCAAGTTGATGACAAAGCTGTCATTTGTTGATACCCAGGAGGAGGACGTCATATGCATGGGCACTCAGGAATCAAAGGCTGTGTGTACAAACACGCAGTAAGACACACGAGCAATGTGTACACAAAAGCACACACAAACAATTGGGGCTGAGTAATTACGAGAGAATGTCGCATGGTACGCCAACATTTGATAAGACAAACATCATGAATATTCATTAGTTTGTTTATGCTCCCCGCGTGAGAAACAAAGGCAGAAACCGCTCCGCAGAGATGTGTCATTGGCACAAAGCAACACGCAGGAACGAACACACGAACACTGACAGTGAGATAAACACACTGATATTAACACACTGCCACACAGACATTAAGCGTATGACAATCAGAACCAGGCACATCCACGTCCACACAGAAACGCTAGGTTAATTTCACACACACACACACACACATCCTCCGCCTCTCTGTAAAACTCAGTATCTTCTCCAACTTTGTCTCTGTAACTTTCCCTGGGTTAGTTTTAAAACCCCTCAAGGTCAAGTCGGATAATCAACTTCCCGCCCTGTGTTGCTTCATTAGCACCACTGAGTGATATTTCCTCTGTTCTCTTCCTGTTGTTTTTCCAATTGGTCTAATCTCTCTGTGCCCCAATATCCCGCTGTAATCCGAGAGCTGTGTTGAAACTGCCTCCAGTGATCGCCGCGTACGCACTCACCGACGCCAATAAACCATGCACTTGCTGATGCCAGACACTCTGCTGCATACATAAACACTACTGACATTGGAAATACTTCATAATATATATGTGAGGGAGACGCAGGTAAAAAAAAAAAAAGTCAGTCCATTAGTATGCATATGCAAATGCATGTCTTCATAATGGAGCAGGATCCTCTCGCCTGTGTGATCCATCACTGAAACCACTATGTTTGATGATCGGTTTGTGGTCATACGCCACAGCTCATCGTGCATCCGTCGTCCCCGGCAACCTTGGGGAGGACAAATGGGGAGCCGAGGATTGCCTTAGAAAGCTTCATAATTGAGATCAACCCCTCAGCTCGTCACAAATGAGAAGACAATATTATAATTACTCCTCAAGCGAGCGGTTTCTATTTTTCCATTTGCCTTTTATCTTTCCGCCAGGCGGTGGCCATATGGTGTATTGTTTATGTGCTTTTTTTGGGGTGTGCTGGTGTGTGTGCGTGCACGTGAGAGGCAGCAAGTACAGCTCAGAAAATCCCATTAAGGAGGATATGTATCGGTTTGCTGTGTTATTCAAGGCTTTCTGGGACATTAGTACCGACATATCTTTCAATGTCAGAGCAAGCGGCAGAAAACAAACTAATCTGCTTCTCCTTCTCCCCCTCTGCCTCCTTCTCTTCTCCCTCTTTTACTTGTTTTCTTCCCTCTCTGTCACTCTGCATCAATCTCTGTCTTACACGCCCCCTTCTCTCTATTTCTTTCCTCTACTCATCCCTATGCTACAGCAAAGATGCAACATTTTCCTTCGTCCTTCTTTCTGTCCTTCTCTTCACACCATGCAAGTCTGAATTGATAAGCTATCTGTGCGTTTAAAGAGTTGGATACAAGTTTCAGTTGTGCTCAGTGTTACGCTGTCAATCTCCAAAGTTTGAAAAATAATAGCCGTTTCTGGATCAGCGTTCCTCCACTATCTTATGTACTCAACAGCGGCAACGAATCAAATCCCAAACAACACAAACAAGTAAACAAACTCCAGGTGCTTGCTTTGTTCTCAGTTGGTATAAAACATGCAAACACTTGCAAAAAATCTGTAGGACAATTTCTCATTGAAGCATTATGCTTGTCTGTTTCAAAGGTGCCGTGTGCTGAGTACGATAGATTCCAGTAAATGTCAAAGTCAAAGTTTATTCTTGATTCTAACCCGATTTCAGTACTTCACCACAGTCGAAAATAGGGATGTCACGAGAACCGACACTTCGGTACCAAGTTGCTGCCGAAATTGACGTTACCGTCAGGGCTCGAGACTATTGGCGTCCCTTTGCACCCTGTTTTCCCCTTGATAATGCTACATTGTGAATTACAAATCTGTGTAATCTTAGCTCCATGCAGGATTGTGCTGCTTAACAGCTGCAAACGGCTAATGTTTACTAGCTCTCGTCCTGCCGATTTCAACACGGGAGGTGCCATTGATTTACATTATGATGTGGTCAAGCTCTATTCAGTTGTGTATTCTTATGTTCAAATGTAATCTTGTAAAATTTAGTTTTTGGCGAGAAACTTGAATAAATCCAGGAGTTTGAGGGAGATGTTTTCACAGTGATATAAAATAGATAATAAGAGGGAATTATGAATCGTTTAACTTCCTGACAAATAACGGTATGGAAACGGTATGGAAACGGTAATAAAGAAGTGGATGTTGAAGTACATGAGATTTATTGTTTTACTTTTGTTTTTTACTGTGGTATCAAATTGGGTATCAAGAATCATGGAATTTCACTGGTATTGGTATCGACAACTAAATGTCTGGTATCGTGACATCCCTATTGCAAAATATGATTGGGTTTCTGTACACATACAGTACATTACCTAGAGAGCAAATAAAAGGAATTAATTCACTTCTGTTATTAACACAGCAAGTCAACAACAGCTCTAACGGCAGAAACAATTTCTAGTAAAGAAGAAAAATGAAGAAGACAGTTGAAGACATTTTGGAGCATTGGTAATGTTGAAAGTGTTGATGGTTCTAAAGCGCATGATTATACATGACAGACTATGATATCCGAAACCCATTAACGGCTGCTCATGAATTGTATCTGTCTGACATGTGTTTGTCTTCTGGAGGTTATGGCGTGCATCTGTGTTGGAGGGATGACCTTAACGGAATGCACCAGGTATCAGGTACTGGTAAGTCTGGTTCATCTTCTCACCCGATACAGTAAATGAAGAGAAGTCAGACAAAGCCTCCTAAAGATTTCCAAATAAACTTAAATTGTGCATAAATCACTGGAAATGCTCATCTCTGAGCCAACCAAATGTAAACACAGAATGTAGACCCTGGATTAGCCATTCATGCTAACTGCGTAGGGATCTACTTGCGAGGCAACAGTGTACGGATGGTGACAACTACATTCAAGTCGTGTTTCCATTCAATTGTCAAACAAACTTTTGAAATATCGGAAACAAAGAATTAGTGGGTTTTCCTTCAACTGGTTTGGAGCTAAAAAAACTCGGCTACAGTGTAGTTTGGTCAGAAGTAGCATAGGCCATGTTTCATGCTGTCCGGACACAAAGGCATTTGCACATTATGGGAATATCCGAGAAGACGGCGACAGCAGAAACAGCTGATCGGTCATGTGAGTTAAATGTTCGCTGTGTCAGAATTTATTCAGCAAAGGCGTTTCCATATCATTTAGCGCATCACGACCAAATCACCTTAAGCGAGTGTAAATTATTTTGATCCTAATTCAGAATGTTTATCAAATTTTGCCGTTTCCATACAGCTTTTCAAATGCGATGCTTCAAAGTGTGCACAAAAATAAGTCAATGGAAGCGTGGCTATAGTTTCATCAGATTTTACACTGATTCAAATGAACTTTGTTTGTTCTGACAGGGTAAATCCCACAACTTTATATGAGTAAGATACAAAAAAAAAAAAATACTGTAAAAGTATTCATCACAAAAATGTCTCTGTTTCTGCCTAACTTTTAAAGTATCACATTTTTTTATTGAAAATGGAGGTAGTGTGTGATGGGAGAATTAATTTCTCCGCAAAGCACATGAATATGTACTTACTCACCTATAAAAAGACAAACCTGGCTAGATCATTATCACATCAAGTTAATGAGATTTCATCGCTAACAGCTTTGTCTTATTTTAAAGGTCATGTCTGTGGGTGTAGTAACCCAACACAATGTATGATAATAATAAAACGGATCTGGGGAGTCACATGACCTAACTGCACCAACAATCTGATATTCGTATACAGTATGTTCCTTTGAGCAACACACTGAATCTCTAGAGGCATGAAAATTTCCCAAAGGAGATCAATAAGCCATCAGGTTCATTTTATCAACGCTCAGCATGCTCACATTAGAAAATCTCGCCTACTTGAATGCTAACCATGCAGTTTTTTTTTCCTCTGAGGAGCATTCGGTTTAATGTTGCTATCTGACAACAATCTCCAGTTAGTAATATCAGGAGCATGGACATCCACAGGGGACAAGCTCTCACTGATAATAACCAACACACACACACACACACACACACATGTTTCCTCCTAGATGTATCGGCATTGAATGGAATGAATACATTAAAATGCTCAATGTACTTGGTCCATCAGCCATGAGTCTGTTATGAATCACACACACACGCGCCATCATCGACACACACATCAGTTTAATTTATGCTGGATTGGCAATTCTTCTTTAAAGACATGAAGCCAGAGCAATAATAAATGTTGTTAGTTAGATTTATCGGAACACTGTCCTGCATTAATGTGCAAATGTATGTGTTGTATTTGTGTGTGTGTGGTGCCTTTGGTTATGTTGTGCCTCGGGCCCACCCTTCAGCACTGAGCATTTCAGAGAGCACATGACATAAAGAAGAATAATATGGAAAAGAAAATAGATAACAGGGAGAGGAGAAAAGAGAGAAGCCTCAGAAAGAAATCAGAACAAATATAAATAGAGAAAGACTAAAAAAATAAAGATAAGGCATGCTTTGTGTGGATGTTTGTGTCAGTGTACTGTGTGGATTTTGTATTGTACTTATTTTTTTGTGTAGCTCGGCCTGTCTCTCATGTACATGTTTTCCAATGATATGTCTGTGTTACTGGTGTGTGCTTTGGAATAATATGTGGATGTCTGTGAGTTGAGAGACATAATGGGCACGGCATCTACTTTCTAAAAAAGATACTTATTTTCTGGGAATTGCTTCTCCTTTTATAGCTGCAGCTTTGCGCGGCTTATATTCTCTCGACTAAAATATGAAGTGAATAACACACTCTCATCCGTCCCATCAGTCACGTGACGTGCCTTTACTTCGGTCCCAGAAGATCATTAACAAGTTTAATGTCTTATGTTGAACTGTAATGCACATAATGGCAGTAACAAAAACCATTAGCAAATTGTTAACAGTGCTATGTGCTGAGTGCTGCGTTTTGTGTATGGATAATGGACTCCCTTGTAGGCTCTTTATATTGACTGATGTCTAATTTTGGCTGAAAAGAGCAAAGGCAGGAAAAAAATAGTCTAGCTGTTTGAAGCTGCTCTAAAACAAAAGCCTGTAATCAGAGGTGTTATGTGCAGCATATTAAAACATCAATACAGGAAAAAAACATATTTATTTGCATATTTAATTGTATAAATTCCTATATAAATCCTATACGTCCAACATTGAGGATACATTAAAACATTTTGAAATGATCCTTATGTCATTCACTCCTGTAATTGTTCCAATCCAATCTTGTATTGCTCCAACTACTATCTAACTATAAAGCAAGGAAGCTCATCCGATCTACATCACACTTGGTGGGTGTATTGTTTGGGACCCAATGTAGTACAATTTAACCAGATGGAGGCACTATAACAATGAATAGTACATTCTGATGTGTAACTTTTGAGTCTCAGAAACAAAATTCTGTCCAAATCTTATTTTTTACTACTCCTCCTACAAATTTTGAGCAATCGTCACCAAATTTGGTACAAAACATCTCTGGACCAAGCCGGATAAAGTTACTTTTTTGGATTTTTGATGTTCCATACAGTTTTGCTATAGCTGGCCCTCAAAATTAGCTCAAATGCTGTGGGCAGGGCTTTTGTTGCAAAATGTCATATCTCTTGAACGCGTTGGGCTATTGGTGCCACATTTGGTGTACAAGGTGAAGATATGATGTCTGGGTGACCTTTGGTTGATATGTGGCGCTGTAGCAACATCATCTATCTATAAAGGAAGTATTCTCTGTCTGTCCGGCTGTATGACTGCCCTTCACATATCTTGAGAACCGTTGGTTGATTGGTTGATTTTATTCATGGATTATCAGACAAAGAAGACAACAAATATCCAATTATAACATGTTAAAGTCAAAACACTTATTTCCAACGTGGTCCCAAGATGTTAGAAGACAGAGAAACACAACGAAGCACAAAACATTTAACATAAAAACAAGACAAAACAAATCCTGAAATCCAAAACATGTCACTACAATTCAAGAGAAAGAGAAAATAACTCCCACAACAAAAAACAAGGACAGCTAAAATATCAATTTTATTCAGCCAATGAACTTCACGCTTGGCGGGTACAAGCAGCCCATAGACAAACTGAATTTCTGGGGGCCAAGCGATTGGCCCATTCTGGACGGGCACGCGCTCTGAAAGGGTACAGCACTAGTAGCACCAATGACAGAAAAACCACAAATGAAAGTTGAAGTTAAGTCTCTGAAGGGTAGGATGACTTTAAATTAAATTAGGATACTGTATTAATTATTATCCTAGTCATTTCATGTATCATGGATTTAAACTTAAAAGTAAAATAAATTATGGACTTCAGATCAGAAAGAACACAAACAATCTGAAAAGGTTGCAGAGGGATAAGTGGAGTAGCATTTACTAAACCAATGAAGTTATTTCAAAGTAAAACTAATTATAAGCTCTGCTGTGTGCAACTGTTTTTAATGACCTGCTATGTCAATGACGAGACTTGGGATGCATATGCTCAGAGCATTTGCAAAACATAACTGAGTTATTCATTTGACATGTGATGCTGATTTCCTAAATCTATACACTGCCTGTCTTTTCCTTTAAAGTACTCAATCTTTACTGACAGTGTTTGATTTGTAGTTCTAGTTATGTGCGCCTGACACTTGCATAACTAAAAGAGGTTGGACTTTGAAAATCATTGATCCTATATCACTGAAAAGAGCATTAGCCTAAACAGTTGTGCTTGTTATTTTTCTAAATTACATACAAATGCATTTACAGCCAGTGAGAACTTCAAAAGACTGCTTTTACCTTTGAGTGTGAACCAGTTTACCTCGAGCGAAACATGACCGAGAGCAGTCCATACCATTTGATCTTCGGCTGTGTCCTGAAACAGAGCACTAATTTGAGCTTCCAGCAGCTGCGGGTACATCAGACAGATTTGTCTCGCGTGAAAAAACATGAAAATGTGTAAACTACTTATAAGGAAAACACAACACTTTGAATATTTGACATTATTTCTGTATGGTTCTTGTATTACTGGAAAACTAATCCACTGAGATCAGTTTAGAAATTACAGTTGAATTTGACTTTAGTGTGCACTAGATTGATACATTTTGGGTCATATAAGTACCTTGACCCTGCTTGCACTAAAGTAAGGGTTTTTTGTTGATCAATTTGTTTTTTTTTAAACTAATTTATGTACTTGTTAACAATTAAACTTCTGCTCAGGTTAATTCCATCATGGCCACTTCTTGTCTCTGCTTGTGTTAAAACAGAATTCGTGCACTCTGCCCAACACAGGGCAGACTGGGAACAGAGAGTATTTGACATGCTGGATGAATGCTACAGCCAGTGGGCAGCAGGCATGGACTGCTCACTCTATGGCAATGCCAATAAGCACAAACACACACACACATTCTCACACACACAAGTACTGGGTGAGAGAGAGACATGGAGGCTTTGAAAACTACACACACACACACGCACCGAAAGCTTCACTAGCAGCTGGTGTTGTCTTTACAAAAGCTACACCGCACACACCATCCATCCACACAGACAGACATCAGACGGATACACAGTTACACACTATGACCGTAACTTTAGCACCCTTGGGACTCTCACACAAGTCTGTGTGACTAAGAGACTGCAGGAGAGAAAACGACAAGAGAAAGAGAGGAAAAAGAAATACGAAGGAAGGAAAAGCTGAGGAAACAAAAGAGAAAAAAAAGAGAGCGATGATGCTGCCCTTGCAAACACCTTATTACTCCAACTTAATGTACTGTAAAATGTTATACTCTTTTCCTTCGACACCGGCACCGGTGTGGCTATGAGCTGTAAGTGCTGCACTCAGGTAGACAGACATGGTGTGGGATAAGACACATGGCTCTGTCAACACAACGTATGACAGCATTATCCCGGGCAATGACGCATTACTGAGGCAAGAGAGCACACATTTTGGGATGTAAATGACAAGGGCTTCTCTGTGACGGATCACACGTTGTTGCTCTATTTCTTGTACAGTGTCTCTCACTAAACATCACTTTGTCACAAAAAAAAACCCGCCCACACCCGCCTGCTGTTTCCCATTAGCAAACCTTCAACCACCACAGCCACAGATGTCTTCAAGTGTCTCCAGTTCTAACCTATCTGAAAGGCTGTAGAAAGGTTTCAGGCTAATTCCATCCGTTAATTTGCTGTTCTATATAAAGCCTAACTTTACACGTCAGACTCCAATGCCTCTTATCAACTGACTGAACACCCTCAGCACCAGCCCGTAATGGGTTGGGGTGGGTGGGAAAAAGCTGCCTGCAACCTTGAAGGGAGGTGGATTCTCATCAGTGCGTTTAAAGCAGGGAAAGATAGAGAAGATAATTTAACGTTAATTAGCATCTTGTCTACAGGGGGTAAGAAAAGGAAGGGAGAAAGAAAGGCGGACACTGGGGTGATGGGGAGAGCGAGAGAGAGAGCCGCCTGAGGGTGCTGGTGATAGTTCTCCTTTCTCTTGTCTTTCGATATATTAGCTCTTGTTCTCTCTCGGCCCCTGACTTGCTTCTTGCCTGGAGTGCCTTCACAAATTAATGACACTGTAACCAGAACATTAGTCGGGTAATGAAAGACGTGGCACAATCAGGCAGTGTGCGGGCACAATAGGCTAATAAAAAAGTGTTATAGATGAAATATAAAGGGGTATTAAAATGAATAATGACATCATCCCAAACAGTTAAAAACCAATAACAAGGTCCGTCGTCAGCTTAGTCTTATTTGTTTGTAATAAGCAGTAAAAATATAAAAGACAAAAACAAGGTAACAGGTATGAGTTGATATAAAAGCCACACAGCAGAGGAGTCAGCAGCACTCGTTGTAGATTAGTTACTGATTTCATATTTCCCAATAAAACATAATTAGGGACACACTTTTGAAGTTCAGCTGGATGTCAGCTATAGCCGTGTTCACATTCCACAGCAGTGCACCATTATTGGTAGCTGTTGCTGTTTGCAGAGAGACACAAGAGCTTAAGAGCGAAAGCGAGATAGGAGAAAACAATTGTCTGCACACTACTGCATTTGTAAAGGTTAATGATGAACATCAAAAACCACAAACAAGAGAAAAAAATAAACGAGTGGTTAACCAACGCTGCAGAATAAAGTCGTTATGGGTAAGACCTGTGAGTGTGTGTGGAATATTACAGTGGTTGGCTTTCTGTGACTCGTGAGGCAATAATTGAGACCAGAAGTGCCCAAGGAATAAGACTGTAACCACGCCATGCATACACACAGCCTCATTATCCTGAGCCACGCTCATCTCACATCTCTGGCCACCCCCGATTCTCCCCTCTCCTCCTGTGTGCTTCACTCTCACTTCCTTTGGCTCTCATTTACACCTAAGACCAATTTTCTAACCTGTGTTTTCATTCATGGTTGTTACGGGTGGGACCGTTTTATACCAGACTTCATGAGCCGTAGGTCAAACCATTTACAAAACATCACACCATGTGACCAGTATATATACATAACCTGTTTACATCTCTGTATTTAATCCATGTTCAGACCTGGCATTAACATGCGTCTTGGGTGATCCGATCACAAGTGGACAGCTCTGACTACGTCTGTTCACACCTGGCATTAGATTGCGTCTCCATTAGCATCTTGAGTGACCACTTGTGATCGGATCTTCCCCGCTCTATATGCAAATAAGCATGTAGTAAACACATGGCTAATACAGCAAACGTTAAGACGTAAAAGTACAGGAATGTCAGTAGTAATATCTTGCGGCCCATACCGCCGCCTTTACCAGGCAACAGCGGGGTACAGAGAGCCGGGGATGAGAGCTGGCGAGCGGGCAGGCTTTACGCATATACATTTATTACATATATTTCATCCCTATATTTTAACTTCTGCACTATTTTATATCTTCCGATTTTTTACTTGTGCGTTTTTCTTTTTATACATATTCAAATGAGCATTATTGGAGGGAGCCTGAGATCTAAGATTGTCATTGTAAACCACTGCTTCTCTGTAATTGTTGGGCATATGACAAAAAAAGAACTTGAATATTCATTAAAACAATGCTGAGGAAAACTTAATAAAGCCAATAAATCAAGCTTTTGGTGATGTTCATACCTCTATGTTTAGCCAGTTATTCAATTGTCCCATGTCCATTCTTTTTCACTGAGTGCCCTCCTGTCCACCCTGCTATCAGAGATCAGTAGTCTGTTGTTGGCCATAGCCCAGTCCTTTTGCTCGACCTGGGACTGAAGTGTGTTGACGGCTTGGAGAGAGTTTCAGTTTCTCCCTTTGCTCCACTTTCTCTCTCTTCAGCCTTCTCCATTTTATTCTCCCCACTCTGTAAACATTTCCCCTTTCCATCTATCTACTGTATATAGCCGCCGCATCACTTAGCTGTACCTCCTTTTTAGAGGCCTGTAACATTTTAACAGCCAATAAATATGCTAACATAACAAAATTCCATAACGTGATAAACTCCTGAAATGATAACACTTTATAATGATAGTATTTGCCGGTATCATAATAACTTTTGACATGACTGGACAGAAAAAAAAGAAAAGTCATTGTTAACTTTATGACATCACCCCAGATTAATTGGATGTTGCTCTGCTGACAGCAAGTGAAAGCTTACCTGAGCAGAAGGAAAAAGGCTGGATATGCAGCGCTATCAGCAATCACATTTTATCACAAAACATTACGATTTGCTGGAACTGAATTCTGCTGCCAGTGTTACTTTGCACTTGAGAACAAAATACGTTTGACAGTTTGATTACACGATTGGATGACAATTTTATTACAAAAATAGTTTGAGTCAGTAATGCTACACACAGTCAATAAGTTAAACTTTACGTGTAACTTAACCATTGATAAGATATCGTATTGAGGCATTTACAGCATTCCTTTATCATGTTATTAGAGACACTTTTTTTACTGCCATTTTGGGTAAACAGACATCTATTACAAGCCCCTGTCCACAAAGCACAAAATCGGAATAACTTATTAAGTCTAGTAGACGTGTTCGCTTGGTCAGCGACTCTGCGAAAGCTTCTTCATATTAGCGTTGCCTCTAAACTGTGCACATATTAGACACTTACGTCTTAGCGAAGACCACTTCACTGGATTAATGAGCTCATTTGTTTGAAATATTGCTTTCTTCATTAGCCTGGATTCTATAAATTATTCTATCAATCGCTTCAGGCAAGTCTGGCAAATATAGAGAGAAAAACACTTGTTTTCATAAACTAACAAAAGCTCTGAGTGTGTGCACATATGTGAATACATCTGGCAGTGTCTGTGTGTGAATGAGAAAGAGTTTGTTCAGTAAAGAAACATGCTACATATGTTTAAGTTTGTGCTTTTGGTTGTTGGTGGCTTTACTTTTCGCTGTTTCTTTGCCATTTCCTATCAACAGTCAACGTTCGCTTCTTTCAACCATTACTGTGGTCGTTCCCTAACCTGAACCAAGTGGTTATTACTGTAACCATGACGACAAAGGTCCCCTAACCTTAATAAAGTAGTAATTTTACCCAAACAACTAGGGCTGTTAATCGATAAGAATATTTAATTGTGATTAATTGCATGATTGTCCATAGTTAATCACGATTAATTGCAAATTAATCACACATGTTCTATCTGTTCAAAATGTACAGTTGTGAAGGGAGATTTGTCAAGTATTTAATATTCTAATCAACATGATAGTGGGTAAATATGTTTGCTTTATGCAAATGTATGTATATATTATTGGAAATCAATTAACAACACAAAAGAAATGTTGGCCAGAAACCCTCACAGGTGCTGCATTCAGCATACATTCATAACATGGCAAACTCAAGCCCAACAGCCAACAACAGCTGTCGGTGTGTCAGTGTGCTGACTTGACTATGACTTGCCCAAAACTACATGGGATTATCATAAAGTGGGCATGTATGTTAAGAGGAGACTTGTGTGTACCCATAGAACCCATTTTCATTCACATATCTTGAGGTCAGAGGTCAAGGGACCCCTTTGAAAATTTTGCGCAAATTTGGAGCGTTATTTAACCTCCTTCTCGACAAGCTAGTATGCCATGGTACCAATGAATTCCTTAGGTGTTCTAGTTTCATATGATATCAGTATCTTCACTCTAGCTTTAAAACTGAGCCCACTACAACCTCCGAAATATCGATTGCGTTATGCGTTAAAGAAATTAGTGGCGTTAAAACAAATTTGCGTTAACACGTTATTATCGCGTTAACTTTGACAGCCCTAGTTTAAATCTAACCAAACCTTAACCATAGCGTTCTCAGATCATAAAACTGATTTACTTTTGCAACATTGGTTTGTAACTGTTTTGGAAATACAGACAAATGATGTCATCTTGTTGATAGTGGCGTCAGATCAGAAAAAAAACTTATAAGTGTTGTTCCAGAGGGCATGGACAAACAACAAAATCCTCCACTAACCTTGTCCTGGCAGACATTATAGAAAGCATGGAAATTGAAAATGATGGAAGACTTGTTGAGAGTTGTAATGGGTAATTTCAGGCTGTTACTAGGATACCACCAACTTCTACACATGTGGATTAAGGTCAAGTGCAGAACACTGATTGCACAATGCTCAGCCAAATAGATTGGACCATGACTTCAGGTACATACAAACATAATGTACATTTCCAAGAGTGAAGAAGGAGCAACAGTAACAAGGAAACTTAAAGAAGGAATACAATTACTTTGCAAACTTTCAAGGCAACTGATGTGCAGCACTTAAGCTTCAGCATCCAAACTTGTCCGTGGCTGTATGTGTGTCAGAGAACGAGAGCTGTGTGTTTTTATCTGCTTCTGCATCTGCACAAGGGCTTTTTTTTTGTGCCAAGCCTTGTGCCATTGGTTGTTTACAGGTTGTTTACGCTGGAAGGAACAATTCTAAATCATTAGTGAAGGGAGCTAATTCTCCTTTTAAAAGCCGCTATTCCAACACTAATGGAAATAGTGTTTGACAGAGTGAGTGAGAAGACAGGGGCAGAGAGATGGGGTGGGGAGAAAAAAAAGAAGCTTAAAAAAGGAAAGAGGAAAATAATGTGAGGCAAAATTGGAGGTGAAAAATGGGAGAATGGCAAAAAATGGAGGCTTGAAAATGGTAAATGGGATGAGAGGGAAAACAAAGGGGCAGTAGAGGAGGTAACTGTGGAGTAAAGGGAGAGAATAAATGGATATAAATTGATAAATGTGGATGCAGAAGATGATGGGGAGCAGTGGAGAGAGGAAGAGGTGAGATAGGGGAGGAAGGACAGAAAAGGGAAATATTGCCTGGGGTTGTGTGTCTCTTTGAGTTGTGTCTTTGTGTGTGTGTGTGTTGCTGCATGCATCAGCATCACGCTCTCCCATTATTTTATCTACCCATCTTGCGAATGTTGGACAGAGACAAACTGTGTGTGTGTGTGTGTGTGTGTTTGCGGATGCAGGATATGTTTGAGTAAAGGGACAGAATACGGGGAAGAGGTGAAAAAGGGGTCAGACAATTAGGACAATTACTGGCCAAGTTCCAAATTACGGATGTCACTGGTGGCAGAATATAATTCCCATTTAACGGTTCGTTTAGCTCTAAAATGCCAGCCCTAGTGTAATAGATGAGATCTGGATGAGAAAAAAAAAAAGTGGAAGTGGAAGAGTAGCAAGTGTGCGTCTGTGTGTATAGCCGTGCGTATGTGTGTGCGTGCGCCTGTGGTTCACAGAGGAAAATGCTGTTGACAGTGTAATTTGATGAAAGCTGACAGCTAATTTATGAAGCATATTTTTGGGTAAATGATTTTCCCCGGTTCTACTTCCTCAGTCATTCTAAACTGGTAATTGGATTTCCCTTAACTTGCAAGGTAGTGAATTAGGAGTAAACTGGTTAATGAAGGACTGACTGTGTGGTTGTGGGAGGGGTGTTTGCCTGTGTGTGTGTGTGTTCACACAACAGCACTTTAAGCTTGAGTGTAAAAAAAGAGCGTATTAAGAAGGTGTGTGTATATTTGTGTTTCCCTCGCAGGTGTAGGTGCCATCTCTCAATGCAGTGGGAGTTAATGGCAAAGTTTTGCTCTGCTGCACTAATACCCAGCTATTACTTACCACCTACTGCTTTATTCCTCCTCAGTCAATCAAGGACCATGCACACACACACATACACAAACACACACATACGCGGGCATACATCTAACAAACGCGGAGTCCTCTCTCCCTCCCTCACCCTCTTTCTATCTCCTCTCACTCACTCTAATTGCCAGCCGTGTCTTGTCTTTATGAAGCTATCCCTAAGGTGGGTCTTTGTGTTTATGCGTGCGTGTACTAAGTGTGTATGTGTGTGAGAGAGAGCGTGTATTAGTCAGAGGAAACAGAAGAAAAAGGCAGAAACGGTTCTGACAATGACAGCAGGCTTGTTATTCTCACAGTGAAAAGCACACAGCGCTGTGAATAAGGCGCACACACACATACAGTATATTGATATTAAGTACCAATCTTTGCACAGAAAGAGCAAAACAAGAGTAAAACACAGCTGCAGTCCCTCCTTTCTCCCCTTCTCTATTGCTTAAAAACTATTCAAAACCCTGTTTGAAAGTCCACTAAACCCAACCACAGCACAAATCAAACGTATCTAATCCAGGGCACACCTTACACAACTCAACCGTTTCACCAGCCAGCCTAGCTAATCCAAACCAAACTGACAGAAAACCCTGCCAGGCCTTGCTCAAGCACATTACAGCCAAACTGACTGAGTCCAAACAAATCTAAGCCAAATGAATGTTATCCAAGTTAATCTACTCAGAATGAGCCCTGCCAGGCCCCAACTCATTTCCATTGGTCTGTTTCAGTACTATCATCTGTAGTGCTAGATAAAGACAGGATGAAAGCAACAGTCAAAGATACAGATGGGTGACAAATTAAAGGAAAAAAAACAACATATTGCAGGGATGGAACCCTGGAATTCAATTGTGTAGCCTCAAATAACATAAATGAGGCAATACTGATTGGAAAAATAAGTAAGTAAACATTTTATCCAGTAACACTGACACATATCAGCAGCAGTGTCAGGTTGGAACTAACTGTTTTTTAATACAAACTTTTAATAAACAGCAGAGCGCCTTCCCTGTTTTTTTCCCAAAAAACAACCTCCACACTTGTTAATTTCTGCAAGCTTCCTATCAATCTGCTTTTCGATCTCCAATCTTTTTTTTGCTTTTGCAGTTCGACAGGAACTTCTGATTCTCCACAGCCAATTCTTTGTTGATGGGAAATGCTCTTTTACAGTAAAAATGGCCTGTCCATGAGATAGGACAAGTAGAAATTTCACCACATCCAACACTGTGAAAAATGATGCTTTTGTCCCCATTGTCTCATATAAACTTGATCTGTTTTGGGGACAAATTCCCTGAAGTTAACCTGAGTTGGTTTAGTGTGGCTTCTACTGCAAATCCAATATCAACCCAAGAACTGTCTTTACTTTCCAATTCATGATCAGCCCGTCCATTGAGATTCCGACAAGGTTCATGAATCTGATCTCTGAGAGCAGCTTAATTTTCTCTATCCAGAGCTGATGTATTAGATCTTCACCCCAGTGTCGTCCTATAGCCTGATATGCATGTCTATCTGTCTAGCCTGTAAGTAGTGGTTCAGGCTTTCATTAAATAATGATGTATGCTTTGATACTTTGGACAAAGTCAGTTACTTAAAGTAAGAAGCAAACCCAGATGTACATATATATGTGAAGTTGTGTTCACCGCATGCAAATTTTGGTTGTCGGGGAATATGACTTGAAAATGGCTTGTTTCTTCACACAACTTGTAGGAATTGTGCAAATTAGTCGTCTTAAAGGTTCCGTATCATGGTCATTTTCAGGTTCATACATGTATTTGGTGTTTCTACTAGAACATCGTTACACGCTTTTATGTTAAAAAAACACTTTATTTTCCTCGTACTGTCAGCCTGAATATACCTGCACTCCCCTCTGTCTGAAACGCTCCGTTTTAGTGCATTTCAACGGAATCGCGTTGCTAGGCAACAGCTTGGGGTCCATGTTTACTTCCTGTCAGCTGATGTCATTCACATACATTGCTACCGGAAATAAACTGGGACACATTTAGAATATTTACATTTAAAACTGTGAAATGGTCTATGTATTGTAGATTTGTGACATCACAAATGGACAGAAATCACAACAGCTTGTTTCAAAGGCACGGTTTCTCAATACAGGCTGTGTGTATTTCTCTGTGGATTGAGCGTTTTGATACTTTCACAGTATTTATATATCACTTAAACCTGCTTTATAATATAAAAGACATGAAAACCTCACTTTTTACAATATGGGACCTTTAAATGTCCACAGTACCGCTGCAGTTTAAGGCTTCATGTTTGGATACAGCATCCGAAATGGGCATTTGCTTAGCGGCAGATAAAAGACAGGCTGGTTGCCGAAGTGAAAAAGTGAGCGCTGATTTGTGTGCATCAGCAGCAGCCTGGTGCTTCGATCCATTAGCATGGCTAGCTAGTGCTGCCTCACCCACATTAAAAATGACAAATGTTTTTCTACACAGTCCACATTTTGCATATCCCGGTTCAAGGCATGCCATACACTTGTCCATGTGAAACCAAACATTATTAAATTTGCACTTTGCCTAGTGCAAATTAACATTTATCTCAGTGCAGAAAGGACATTACCTCATGCACAGAACACAATGTAGACGTGAGTGATTCTGCTCTAACTTTAAAAGTGACTTGATTAAAAAAACATAGGGATTATCTCAACTGATCTTAATTGAACCACATATACGGTAGATATACATGTAAATTATTTCCATGACTTTTCCAAAACTTTGAGGGTTTATTTATTTTCTCAAAACCTTTCCAGGCCTGGACATAGCTCATTTCAAAGTCAATGACTTGCCCAGGTTTTTCATGTTTTACTGTCTCCATCTGTAGCATCCCCAGACAAAAGGAGATGGGGAGAGAGTGTTGTAGTTATTATGAATTTCCCATCAAATGCTGACTACGTGACAAAAAGAACATCCTGCCTGTCTCAGTGCTGTGTACTCGTGTGTGAGTCAGTGGTGAATAAAGATGCCGTTCTCAACCCTTACCTGGAGTGTTGAGCAGTCTGGACATGCGACAGCTGTAGGCGATTTGCTGCTCACAATATTCTGCACTTGTGGTGATGGCTGTCACCTGGAAACACAGGCACGGATATGCGTTTTCATTTTATCTTATTCAGCCAGACAGGACAATTTCATGTAAAAGCAAATTATTGAGCTGTGAAATGAAACAAAGTGCAATGTAATGTTGTTTTAATTTAGCTTCCCGTGATTTAGAGAAGCTGAAAATGGAACAAGTGATCCACACAAATTAGGAGGGAACATAATTACATTAAGGATATGCTACTCAAGCCCTGTCATCCCATGGAACACAGTGGTCTTGTACACACTGCAGGTAAAAACTGCCGTCACTCCTTCATTGGAGCGTTGGAAAGTTAAGTGTAAAGTTCACACACAGTTTGCTTTTGACGGAGAGTGACAACTGGAAAAAGCTGGCTAGCATCCTCATGTGACCTGTGCAACCACTCACAAGAACGTATCGACTCCTTGGTAGGAGAGAACAGATTCATTTAGTCTGAGCTGTATTTTACAAAACCACAGCAGACAAGTGGTAGAGACATGAGGTGGAGCACTTGTGTTAGATTATCATTGTGCATTTAAAAGAATTAAGACGGTGTCATTATATGACGCTGCTGATAGTGTAGGTTTGTCAGGGGACAGGGACAGCATAAATGTTAGCATGGTTACTCACTTCACTCTCAATGCCAAGGACTGTAGAAAGATGGGTAGTCACTAATACGAACAATAACAAGCAAGAATGTCAGAATACATCACAAATCCATCTGACTTTTTACATTTGATTATATTGCTCATGTTGGGGATATGGAAACCTCAACCCAACTTGATCAGGTTGCCTACTCCTCTACTTGATTTATAAATCATGGAAACTGGTAGGGATATCACGATACCAGAAATTTAGAAGTCAACACCAATACCAGTGAGTTTCCACGATTCTTGATACCCAATTCAATACCACGGTAAAAAACAAAAACAACACAATAATGTTTGCACATTGTTTTTTGCAAATTTAATATTCATCCCTGTTGATTAGCCTCAAGTTTCTCGCCAAAAACAATTTGAACACAACATGATAACGTTATAATTTATCATCGCTGAACTGAATAGAGCTTGAACGCATCATAATGTAACTTAATGCAACCTCCGTACATTAGATGTTAGCTATGTTACTTAGCCAAGCAGGACTGTACTGTACACCAGCTGCTTACAGCTAACGTTAACTAGCTCTCCTCCTGCTGATTTCAAGACGGATTTGTTGTTCACAATGTAGCATTATCAGGGAAAGTTTTGATCGTCTCAAGCCCTGTACCCCGTTACCTACGGTACTGTAGAAAAACAAGCATTTTGGCAATCGACTTGGTACCGGAGTATCGTCTTTTGCGACTGGGCAATCGAGTTTCACTTGATTCTCAAGAGCACTCCGTCAGCACTGGACTAACTTAACAGAAAACGTAATGCACAGCTCTGCTAGCTCAGACTAGCTGTTAACAATGCATTTGCAGACAAAACATGTCAAAGGGTTAGTTGTAAAGCTT
This sequence comes from Sebastes umbrosus, assembly GCF_015220745.1. NCBI lineage: Eukaryota > Metazoa > Chordata > Actinopteri > Perciformes > Sebastidae > Sebastes > Sebastes umbrosus. The sequence continues at coordinate 14,587,197 of NC_051289.1, forward strand.
CAACTAACCAACACTGATTGACTTAATAAGTGGTGTTTGGCTCCTGTGTTGTGCCATCATGGGAAAAGTGACTTGTACAGTTCCAATTTACTTCTGGTACTTTGTTTTTAGGCAGTACAGACTGAGGTGTCACTGTGTGGCTGTTAAGTAGGCGTACTCCCATGGTGAGACTTTGGTGAGGCCGAGTACAAGGCCTCAGTCGACAAATATCCGCACGTGAATGCCACGACTGTTCTTTGTGGATCACTGTGAGTGACTTGTAGGAGTCCATTAAAGGGCGATTCTTTCCGGTGTGTATTGAGTGAGAAAAACAAAGGAGCTTTTGATCAGCAAACATCTCAGAAGGCAGCCTGACATAGTAGAAAATGTTGGCACAGTGTAGTCTAGGGGAAAATGGCAACACAATTCAACGAACAACCTTGTTGGAAACTGGTTTTGTGAGACTTGCCTTCAAGTGTGGGATATCATTAAATAGATGCTAACTGTGTTGATTGAGAGATTATCAGCCACTTTGAAATCACATTTTCCAAAAGAGGATGTCGATATAGTCTCTTAGCACGAAACTAAGAACCTGATGACTACAATTTTCACAATATCATATTATACAAATATAAAATTATATACCTTCTTGTTGTTTCCATTGTATTTTCATAAAATAATAACACATCACTTTTACTTTGTGTTTGGTTCCAGGCATCAATATCTTTTTTATCTGCTTTCTTGATTTGTTTTTTAGGTGAATTGTAGAAAATCGAAAACCAAAACGTTGCAACACAAGACTTTCTATGCATAATGTAAGTGTCAGTGTGTCTGTGTGTGTTACCTGGTCCATAGAGGCACTGTAGTTGACCTGTAAGACGGTGCGTCTCTCTCTACTGGAGCCAATCACTGCAGTTTTGGGTGGCAGGTTGTTCATAACTGTCGTCCACACTTTGTCCTCTACAAACACAAACATATTAGCATGTTAAGAATTATTCTTCAACTGCAAGAATAAACCTGATAGATGTAGTACATCTTTTGTTTAAGTATACATAGATTACACAAACAGTAGATTTACCCAACTCCATGCACACACACACACACACACACACACATACACAGACAACTGGCTGTCATGGCAGTGACGTTCTTTCTGTGTAATCTAAGTTACAGCTATGTGACTCCAGGGTTTAATAGACACTTCTGTGCTGTTATAACATGAGCCAGTCACTCAGACATCTCCCTGTTCATTCACACTGTCAGTCAGGGAATATGTGTGTGTGAATTCCAGGTCTCGGAGGTGTGTGTGTGTGTGTGTGTGTGTGTGTGAGAAAAAGAAACTCTTAACATTTCTGAGGTATGTGTGAGTGTGCTATTCAGCGTGACTAAGGGGGCCAGCCAGCGGAGTGCAGTGACATTTCATTAAAAGTCTCGCCTTTGCTCTGCCTGCGTGCTCTGCTGTTCCAGACGATCTACTTATTCCGCTCTCTCTGTGTGTGTAAGTGTATGTGTGTGTGTGAGCGTGGAGTTGGAGAAAAGATGTGTGTGCGTATGATTGACAGAATTGTCACTCAGACCGTTGGAGCACTCTTAGGTTTGCATAATAGGTCCGTTTCATATGCGCTTGTGGTGGGTGTGTACGTGTATCTGTGTGTGTCTGTGGTTGCTGCTCCTTCAGAGTTAGATGTCAGTAGCTGTGACGTGTTGCCATGGAAACCCCAGGTAGAGCAGGTTAAGAGTGCCGCTGTCTGAGGTTAAGAATGAGGAGGGCTGGAGATTTTTCTTCCCTCACAGGTCACCAGGGCTGGACAGGGAAGTGTGCACACACAAACACACAGACACACACTCACACACACAAATAGAGATTTTGGGCTCTCCCCCGCACACACCTGTCATGTTGCAATTGACTTTGAAGGGGCCTAGGGGTCCGCTGCCGTCGGGGTCGATCCAGTAGGTGTCAGAGGACCTGCCCTGATGCTTATAGGCTTCACATGATGGCTCATAGATAGCTGGGGGTGGGAAAGGGGCAAAGAGAAATAAGAAGACAGATGAGCGGGAGGAGGAGGAAACAAGACTAAAAATCCAAAAATCCATAGCCACTGAGGTTGTTACGTGCATGACACTCCAGACTCAATAAAATAAAATGTTGGATAATGCTGAGTGACAAATACATGAAAAATGAACAAAATGTGTTGCTAAAGTTTATAACAAAAGCTTTGTTCAACACCTGCAAAGAGTTTGTTCTTGTGTAATGTATAACAGTAAAACACATCTGTTTGCTTATTTTACACTGCGTCATGAGATATATGTCTATTTTGGAAAATATCCACATTTTGTGACAATGATTTCAAACAGCACTGTTGTTGGATGGATGGAAAATGGAGAGACAGCTTTGCTATTCTAACATCTTTACAAAAATGTAAAGGTTGGCCTGAGGGTGGTGGCAGTGTTGAGGTCATGTTTTAATCCAAAATCAGAGGGGTTGATCCTCTGTAGTGTTGTCATGTCACTGGAATTTCTAACTTTGATACAATATCTTGAAAAATATCGATATTCAATACCATTTTTGATACCGTGGGGAAGAATTGACCCAACCATGAGGGCGTCAAATTTAAAATTTTTATTAAAAGAAAAATAGCGGGTACCCGTGTATCGATACTGCGGAAAATGATTATTGAAACAGTTTCAAATATTCAGTATTGATATTTCGATATGTTGGACAACACTAATCCTCTGGTTAACACGAAAGTGTTCAGAGATTTGCATGGCAGTTATTTTCATTTTCTGTCCTGTCGCTGGAAAAGAGTTCATTACAGTAATCCACTCAAATCTATTTTGTGATATCTTGGGTCGGGTGAGGAATCACAGTGTAAGTCATGATATTATACTACTACTATATGCTGCCCACAATAACAACAGTATGACAATAAAGATGATACACCTCCCCAAAGATAGCCCGCATGTCCACATTTTAATATATTTCTTTCATGTACTGGACCAAAGATGAATGAATTTGTAGAATTTCGGGATGGATCTGAAACATCAATGTCCAAAGTTGTTTTCTTTTTTTCCCTCCTTCCAGAAGGCAATTTCATGTGGTTGCCAGTCTCTATTCAGCGCCTGTCAAGGAGTGGTGTCTTGTCCCACACAGTCTAGCAATCTATCTGACAACATATTGATGCTATGTTTGTGTTGATCTACACACACAGACAGAGAAAGAGGGGGAGGGAGGAAGAATTTCAGTTCAAAGAGAAATGTTGGAGTGAAACTTCCTTGATTGAGGCAAGACTGTTCACAGGCTTAATACTGAGTTTAAAAAGAAAACAAAACTGCCTTTTTTCTCTCCCTTAGCTCTTTCTTATGGTTTCTGTTTTTGATCATCCTTTCTTCCATCTTTCTTTTCTCTACATCTTCTGACTACTTCATTATTGGTCAATTTTCTCCATGATATCCCTCTACTCATCCAGGAGTTCAGTGATGCAGTTGCTTGCTGAGAGGACGTGCTCTTCCTCTCTTGGGAGGAACTGACCCTGCTGAACCATCTCACAAGGTTCTGAACAAAATTGTCGAGGCACTACTTCTGGTTCAAAGCCATTGGTCAAAGGCTGTAACACGATGGGAGCTGAATAACCAGCCCTTCTCTCAGGATTTCTTAACAGCGCGGGGACACAACAAAAACTTTCAAAGGCCAACAGAGAAAGTTAGAGATCAGAAATCACGTTTGGCTAATTTATGTTCAGAGTAAAAATGCATAAAATATCCAGATAAAAGCTCTGCAACACCTACGCTTCACTGTAACCTTTACCTGAACTGAATTACAGTCATTAAAGAAATGAACTTGAACATAAATCTAAATTGAAGTAGTATAAGAGAAGATATCAGTAGCTTGTAGCCTATAACTGGTAAACCAACCACATCCAATTATTTTTTAAGACGCCACAAAATTTCGATCTGTTAGCATTAGAGCCCGACTGATATGGAATTTATGGGGCCGATATTAGGGAGTAAAAAAATCTGATATTGAGCTACCGGCCGATAAATATATATATACTGTATATATATATATTCATTCATCCATCCATCCATTATCCGTAACCGCTTATCCTATTCAGGCTCGCGATGGGGCTGGAGCCGATCCCAGCTGACATTGGGCGAAGTTAAGAGTCAACACTTAACCTAACCTGCATGTCTTTGGACTGTGGGAGGAAGCCGGAGAACCCGGAGAAAACCCGGAGAAAACCCGGAGAAAACCCACGCTAACACTGGGAGAATATCCAAACTCCACACAGAAGGGCCCCAAGCCGGATTTGTTTTATGTTCCAAAATGCAAATGTCATGGTCTTCTTCTTGGCTTAGAGCTGCAGGCTACAGTGCTGTGCAGAGTGTGTTCTACTTTCCACTAATTGATTAATGAACTAATAGTTTACTCTTAGCACTTAAAGTGAGGTCTGGCGACTCGCACAGCACAGATTTTTAAACCAAATGCATTTAATCATCAAATCTCATAACGCATATTTTCCTGGCTGGTCCCCTGATTCAACCCACCATCTCCAGGTTGCTGCTGTGCCTTCAGCTATCTCTAATTAGTGAATTAGTCCTTCATAAATATGGACAAACACATTTTTAATCATATTGACTATGCTTTATTTCTTTCTGATGTTATTCAACCTCTGTCCCTCTGTAATGCTATGTCCTGAAGAATGTCTTTTTCACTCTCTATTCTTCTATTCTCTAATTTTCTCACACTTCATTTATATCTAATCTGTTGTTTTATGTTGAACATACACAATATTGCCAGAACTTCTCCCTCTCATCCTCTCTTAAAAGAGAACAATGTTTGTTGCACATGGGAGGAAGGATGGCATTCTCCAAATTTTAAGCCTTTAAAAAAACCCTCTTTGGCTTTTTCCTTCTTTCTGACTCTGTTCTCTTTGTGTGCTGGCGCTTTTGGTCGGGTTGCCTCTTGTCAGACCAGAACAAAACGCACAAGGCAGTCAGTAAAGCCTGTCCTCTGAACACATCAAAAGTTCATCTGTCCCTCTGCTGAGGATTGTGGCTTTGGAAGGAGAACCGGCTTAATCACTCAAATGCGAACAGAGGAAGGCCAAATTAAAAAAAAAATAGAAATGCACAAGGAAGAGAACACAGTGGTGTTCAAGTGAGGGGAGAAAAAACAGATGGGCAATAGCACACAACGGCATACACACACACACTCGCATACTTACACGTGTGGCAGGTGGCTCCAGTGTATCCTGTTCCATCACAGGTACAGCTGAAACTATCCCACGTCTGTTTACACCGGCCGCCGTGTTCACAGTGATTAGGCATACACCTGGAGAATGAATGACAGAGAGAGAGAGAGAGAGAGAGAGTACTTTAAAACATTTGCAAAACACACGATGCCTTTCAAAGAGGGAAAAATATTAGAATGTAGCAGAATGTATGTAAAGGTCAGAAGCACACACGAAAACACACACTTCCACACATCTACACTGCCAGCCTGTGAGGAATTCAGATTTAAGTTTGGTTATGTTGATATGAAGTATTTACAGTATTAACATATGAAAAATGGCCGGCTAAACATCTGTCACGTGTGAGAAATTTAGATTAGATTCTTAGGGCGCTTTCACAAGCCATAGTCCGTTTGGGTATAATCAGGATGATATTGATACTTTTGGTTTGTTTTCTATTTAGTCTGGTTCGGTTTTACAGTGCACAAATTACACTGATCTACTGTGCACACGAATCCCTTCTACTCCAGTTTATGAATAACTTTATAAACGTCACTATTTTTGTAGACTTTATTTAGGATATTCTGTATGTTCTCTTTGGCCCAGATGCCAAGCAAACATCGGACTTCTCCTTCATCGGAAGTCCAGGTCAGTCTTCTCCCACTCATGTTAACCTGTGGCTAAATGCCCGCACAGGCAGCCTGCATTTTGCTTTGCTTGGAAACGGTCCGAGACCTCTCGCAATCTGTCTCGGGCCAGTTGTTTTGGTCCGCATCAGAGTACGATTACTACGTTCACAAATGTCCAAACGAACCGCTCCAGGGGTTGATTAAAACTGACTAAATATTGGCTTGTGAAAGCGCCCCTTTTTACACAAGACTTTGACCATAAGTGCGTCTAATGTGTCAATTACTGTATCTTAAAAATGTTGACTGGCAACACAAAACCATCTTCTGGTATTGAGGATAGTATAGGGTGAACTGACTAGGGCAACTGACCACACAATACAGATGTTTTTATTGATCATTACAGCATTTGATTGAACGTGTCAGTAGCAGTAAATTCACATTTTTAGTTTAGTTTAACAGGAAGTAATTATGAGATGCAATTAATCACTATTCTATACTTAATACATTGTGTGACAATGGGCATAATGATGGCTGTAATGCGGAAGTTTGCATTTCTTGACCAAAAGAAAGGGATGAATTGTATCGTCACAATTGTCAACATTTCAAAAACGACCAGAAATTAGGAGTGTAGTGCATGTAAACAGTTTTATCCGCCTCAGTGTGAGTACAGAATTAAGCACATAGCAGTTCAGACATCACTGTTTTTCCTTGTTCAATACCAACTCAAATCATGAATACATCAAAGTTCTGCGGTTTAATCTGCCTGCAGGCCTGGTGGGGATAGATCCCAAGGCACTGTAGTCTCAGAGCTGGGTTTTCCACTCACAAACTCGCACACATGTACTCACGCACGAATTATGTGATTAAAATAGAGTCTGATTATTTGAATGAATCAAAGTGATGTCAAGAGGAAAGCCAGCTGGAGGAAAAAAAACAAACACTGACTCATAAGAGCGGCAGGGGGGGCTTTAAAATGCCGAGTTCTTCTTTAGTTATGTAGGGAGTCGGGCAGTTAAGCGGCACAGAGACGTTCCATCTCTGATGATCACTGCTGTCAAACCTCCAGTGACTATGAAGCTGGCATACAACTGTGGGCTTGTGAGTTCACTGACAGTGGAGCATCTCTAATTGGGACTATTTTTTATGTCTCTGTGTACAGTATTAGCACTCAGATGCACTTACATTTGTTTGTAAGCTGTCAAGTGAGGTGACGTTGAAGGGATAGTTTGGGTGTTTTGAAGTGGGGTTTTATGAGGTACTTATCCATAGTGGGTGTATTACTTACAGTAGATGACGGCCGGCGCACCCCCGGCTTGGAGAAACAGACTGGAGCACCGACACCGGAGCAAAGCTGTATATAGGGCTGTGGACGGGGGCTGCAGAAAAACGGATTTTAGCCACCTAAAAGAAAGGCTTACCTAAAAAAATTGATACCCGTTTAAATGTACGCTATATTTAAAATATTTTCCGACGGCGAACTGAACTGAAAGTGAAACGTATCCATACTGTTTTTGTCATCTGAGTCTGGCTGCTTTGGAGAGAGCGTAAATAAGTTTCACTCTCAGTTTAGTTCCCTGTCGAAAAGGGCTCTCTGATGGCAAGATAAAGCGGTAAAAATATTCTAAATATAGCGTACACTTAAACGGATATACGTTCTTTTAGGTGGGCCTTTCTTATAGGTGGCTGAAATATGTTTTGCTGCTGCTCCCCGTCCACAGCACTGTATTGCTTTGCTCTGGTGTCAGGACTCCTGTCTGTTTCTCCAAGCTGGGGGCGTGCCGGCCATCATCTACTGTAAGTAATACACCTATTATGGATAAGTACCTCGTACAACCCCACTTCAAAACACCCAAACTATCCCTTTCACTTACAAATGTCCTTTCTTACTTTCTGAAAAAGTGAGGAAGTACATGCTGCAAGCCACAAAGGTTGCGAGCGTTGAAGAAATGAAGTGCTGGTGTGTTTTTATGAATGGACTATATTGTAACTATGTGTACAATGAGATGTGGGTAGAAAAATGACATTTGCAAAATAATCATCCATCTCTCTAAGGATATCTTGGCTCTGACTAATGCATAAAAACACACTACTACACATGTACCTGGCTGCCATTTCAGCAGCGACACTGCTTTACATGAACAAAAAAAAAAAGTTCTAATGACAAAAAGTAAGGGAGTTGGTATTCAAATCATATTAAACCATGACTTTCTCAGCATGCTATTGCGTTTACTGTTAATGAAAAAAGAAAAATTCGAACAAATTCAAGTATGTCACAATGTTTCGTAGCTTCGGCAGGCTAAAAAAGTGCAGTCAAAATGGCATTGTGCTTTCACAATGGGCTACGATTGACGAGCACCGACAATCACAAAAGACATTATGCTCAGCAAGCTGTGAGCGCTGAAGTACACTGACTACATGTGCTCTGGGCTTTGTGTGAGGAAAAAAAGCAAGATCTATGAAGAGAATGGAGCATCTCTAGAGTGTGTTTATGCTTTCATGTGTGTGTTGCAGTATCCTTACAGACTGACAGTGACATTGTGGAATATTCTAATTTGCATGTCTTGCCCCCGTCTGTGTCAGCATGAGTGTGTGTCTGTGGAGACATGTGTGTGTGTTTTGCTTCTTCCAGCATCTCAGCCTGAACAGAATCCCACAGTGGAACGGCATTGATCAAAAGGAGGTCAGACAGGGCTATTGAACTGTCTTCAAAGACATTCTGATTAGTTAGATGGTAACACTGCACCCATTCATCTTCCATGGCAGGACAGGGCCCAACCTCAAATACTGCAGGGCGGATACACACAACAGTTGAAGCGATAGAGATGGGCAAAAGAAAGGGTAGGGAGCTGCTGTGGACGTCTTAGGACCTTCACAAGAGTTTGTTTTAAAAATCTGACTGCAGTCAGCCCGCTGCTGGTAACTATATCAGCAGCGCTAATGCACCGCAATCTGCAATAATACTAATTTCATACTACATTACTTCACATTGGAAGGCAAAACAAATGATAACAGAAGGCTGCCAGCAAATCCATAACTTAGAGAGAGCTTCGTCAAAATGTAAGTTAGGCTGTGTCCAAAATAATACTTAAACCCCACCTTTTAAATGTTTCACCTTCAAACTCTAGAGAGTAACGTTTCACACTGTAGTATGACTGTGATAGCAAAGCTTTTTTTATTTTGAAAATGCTAACATATCATTGTTAAAGCAGTTATAATCAATGATTTTATACTATTAATGGATGAAATGACTCTACGGAGCTTTATTGCATGTTTTAACTCAGTTTCCCTTTTTTTTTTCCCGAGCTACACATTTACAGTTTTGGTTCAGGCTCACTGCTTTCATAGTGTTGTGTTTGGCAACAGCAGGCAGCTGTTTTTCAGTAAAAAAGCTCTAAAGACACACTGTATGCTACCAGGCAGAAAAAAGTAAATGACTAGTTGGTTAACATTGTGAGGAATTTAGCAGCTACAGAGACACATCATTCTGTCAGGAGTTAGTGAAAGAGCTTACGAGAGTGAATATTGGACTTACATTTGTCAGTTGGCCGGACTTTAAATAAATACTAATGTCTGCTGGATGTGTTAAGTATAGCTAACTGTATGCTAACATCATTTTAAAATGTGATAATATACCAGCGTTGAGTTCACAGCTTGTTAACGCTGTTGAAAAGTGGCCAAAAAAATAATTGATTTGCCTTCACATATACGGTACATCACTTCCACATTAAAAGGCCCTCTGTCAATATTCCAACACTGTGGTCATTCACTTTCTAAATACTATTATATACTACGTCAGATGACTTCATGGGCATAAAATAGTGATTTGACCAAAATATTTTACAATAAAAACGTAACAAGTAGCACTTATAACCTCGATCAAATCACTATTCTATAATAACAAAGTCACCTAGCAACAAAAACAATCAATTACAACGTCCCTATTGTGACTTCAGCCATATAGAAAAATAACAACACAAGCGATCGATCTCTGTCTATGTAGCGAAACATAGACAGAGATGACAAAAAAACGTTTAATTGTTTGGCGTGAACTTTTAGAAAATTACCTGAAAATGCTTATGAGTCAAAAAGAAAGGCTGCTTGACACAGATATAGCTTTTTTAAAATGTGTAATGTGTAAATCTGTACTAGTGTGAACATGGCCCAAGCTGTGGTCCAAATTAAGTATCCCAGCAAGCCAGACCTCTCTGGAAAGTGAGGACAAAATTGATCTAAATCAAGCAGTGGCAGTTGGTGTCTACTTCTTTGGGCGAGGATATTGATGATGGTAAGTGTTATTGGCAAACCTAACCTGAAAACTAATCGCTCAGGTCAGGGAAAATGCTGTTCCAATCAGCGCAAGGTCAACTCCTAATTGTTGCGCCCTAGTCACGTTTACCTTAGCGGTGCGATCCATTCTTCTTGTTTCTAAATATCACTGAAATGTTCTTAATATCCAGCGTATGAATGACAAACCACTGGACTTTTATGTAACATAGGACAAGGACTTTAATCCCTGGAGGTTAACCCAGTCGACAAAGCTTAAATGTTTTGCACACAGGCATCTGATTCAGTGTAAAGAAGCACTCAAATTGAGCTCAAGGCATGGATGACTCCATATATGACAAATCCATCCCAATGTGTTTGTCTCGTCTATGACAAGGAAATAAATTGGAATGTCAACAAGTTGTAATGAATGCTTCCAGTGAGCCAACATTGGGACGTGCTGTGCAGAATATCCAGCTCTGTTATACTTGGCAATGAAATAAAGAAATGGCTCCTTTTTGATGTTTGATTAAGATCATATAGTGTTTTCAAAGGATGAATCCTACTCTTTTCTTTCGATTTAAATTGAAAAAAAATGTACTGTTTACACACATCCCCTTACACTGTGAATCCATCACATCAATTATATCCATTTATCAGTATGACAAGCACACAAAAACAGCCACACAAACATATTTTTGTGCAGTAACACACACAGCACCCAGAGCCCTGAGTCATACATCTCTAGATAAGAATGCAAAGACTGTTTATATGACTCCAATTTAAACCACTTGATTTATGACACTTATTAATGCTTCGCGTATGACTGAATGTATTCATTTTCTTTTATGAATGATTGTGCGGATGTGCGTGCGTGAAGAATGAGCACTCTTACCTGTCTATGATTGCACACATGTCTAGGCTGACATTCTCAAAAGCTCCCATAGTGCCTTTTTCCACCGCATGCAAATCAGCTGGTTGGTCGTCCACCAAGATCGCCTGCATGCAGCCCTGGAAGGAACGCTGGGAGGGCGGGAACAGCGTCTGGAGAAAATACCCTAAAACCAGCAAAAGAAACAAAATGAAACTTTATTGTGGATTTTTTTTTTTACTATTACAAATCACAGAGATGAATAAACTGAATACAGAACAGAACTTGAGTAGGAGCAAAAACAAAAGGATGCACAGCAGCTTGTTTTCTAAGAACAGAGTGACAGAGGTGAAAGAGTGTGGGAGGACGACAATAAACAAGAAAAAAATGGATGCTTTTGATCCACGATTTAAAATGCATCATGAAAAGACGACCTTCTGTAGAAGTAGACATCAGACTTAACAACGATATCATCCTTGACGAGGAACAACAGACCCGGGAAGTGCCTGTTTATTGTCATTTTTAAAGCCGTGAACCTTCATCAGCCCTCGTGTTTTAGAGCTTATCCACAAGGCCCATTAGCCTTAATACCCTGTGCAAAGGCCGCAATAGACTAGAGGACATATAGGTTTTACTATATACAGTACCTTTATGAGATACAAGAGTCAATGGCCCGTCCAGAGGTAGCACTGGGCCTTGACTAGAACGAGGACAAGGCAAGGACAAAACTACGTGCATATGGCGTGTGTGAGTGAGTGCATGCTAAATCATTTGCACAAATGCAAGTCCATGGATATATGGTAGGCGTGTGTGTTTTCTACAAATCTGTCTTCATGCTGTGTACAGTATAGTGTGTACTGTATATAGTATGTAAGTGCGTTACTATAGTGTGCATGTCAGATATAGGAGATGAGAGCATGGAGTTCAATCTTTGCCACAAGCACACAGGTCACTCATAAAGCACTGCCGCTCAATGACATCTCCATCATTGTGATGTTATAAGCTGTCACACTCTCCAGCATGCCTATTAGCCTCAAGGCCAAAGCATCAAAAAGGCTTATTATAGAGGGCATATGCACTGTGTGTGTGTGTGTGTGCGTGTGTGCGTGTACAGCATAATTGTAGTTTATGTGCCTGGTTGTTATGCCAGCAAATAAAGCAGCAGAAAAGTAAAATGTGTGTGTGTGTCTCTGTGTGTGTGTGTTTGTGCTGGATTCATCCTCTTCTTCACATCTTCTGATTTTCATTTCCTCCCCCCAAAAGTTTCTCCTGTCATCCTTGCCATCTGTCTCCTCTCCTGCCACACCTGTCTGCTGTCTTTCCAGGGGGAGTGTGGGACAGACCGACAGACAGTGAAAGGAGAGAGGGAGAGATGGCAACGGAGAGAGGAGATGGGAAACAGAGCAGACTACAGCTGGCTGGCAGCACGTTGTGTGCTGCGGAAAGCATATGAATGCAAAGGAAATGCAGCCTTCTTGACAGTTATGCAGAAAGAACGGAGCAATGCATGGAGCGACGAATGGGTGGATGGATGTACGTATGTTTCTAGGGCGTGAAAGCTAGCAGGGGGTGATCGCTCTGTTATTCTATTTAAACCACCGGGGGGGTAGTTTTCCCAATTTAACAATACGAAAAACATCCTATTGTTTGTTGAGTGTCACCTGTTTTAGCCTACCTACTGCAGAATTTTTAAGATATTGCAACAGAAATAGATATTGTCTCCATCAAAATTTTTACTGAACTGGTTATGTTTCATTTGATAAATATTAAGGCTGTCAAAGTTAACGTGATAATAATGCGTTAACGCAAATTCGTTTTAACGCCAAATTTCTTTAAATGCATTAACGCAACTTGCAGTTATTAGGTTGTAGTGCGCTCAGTTTTAAAACTATGAGTGAAGATAATGGCATTATATGAAACTAGAAAAACCTAAGGAATCCATTGGTACCAACCATGTCATACTAGCTTGTCGCTAAGGAGATTAAATAACGCTCCAAATTTAGGTTACATTTTGGCGAGGAAAAACTGGCATAGTAATTTTCAAAGGGGTCCCTTGACCTCTGACCTCAGATATGTAAATGAAAATGGGTTCTCTGGGTACCCACGAGTCTCCCCTTTACAGACATGCCCACTTTATGATAATCACATGCAGTTTGGGGCAAGTCATAGTCAAGTCATCACACTGACAGCTGTTGTTGTCTGTTGGGCTTGAATTTGCCATGCTATGATTTGAGCATATTTCTTTATGCTAAATGCAGTACCTGTGAGGGTTTATGGACAATATTTATCTTTTTTTTGTGTTGTTAATTGATTTTCTATAATAAATATATACATACATTTGCATAAAGCAAGCATATTTGCCCACTCCCATGTTGATAAGAGTATTACATACTTGACCATTCTCCCTTTAAGGTACACTTTGAACAGATACAAAATGTGTGATTAATTTGCGATGAAATATATTAATCGATCGACGTTCCAAATAAATATGTTATGGATTAAAGGAATCTTGATAATGTCTGAAATCTGGAAAAATACATGAGCCATGACAAAAAAACGACTACCTAATCCCTCACTATCTGCTTCACGTGACCTCCTGTACACCTACGGTTAGCAGCTATACTGGGCAGCTCCCTTGTGTCGCTTTGATTAACACTGTAAATGTTCATGTGGACATTTCACTATACTAATATACATATTAAATGAGTAGTAGTTGGCTAAATAAGACTAAGAGGAAATTGATCCTGACAGTAGTCAGGCTCTAAATTTGGTCAAAGCACCATGTTTTCCCTTATTGTCGCTCTAAAGCCGTGACCAGCGATGTATCATTGTATCATTCAGAATGCTGTATTACAGCTGCAGCGACAAACAGAGGAAGATACAGACCAAAATTCATGAGGTGTAGTCAAAGAGAGACAAACGCTTGGCAAACAAAGCATGGATGTGGCCATACATCTGTACATCCTCAAGCTATCACGCACACCCATCGCTTAAATCCAAGCTAAGAATGTCTGACCACATTTGATTTTTTTTTTTTTCCTGAAAGCAACGATGCTGTGTGGTTTTAATTTGTAGCATAAACAGAAGCTCTATCGCTCATAACCCCTCAGGATCTGGAACAGCAGCAATAATCCCCTGCAGTCTTGCTGGCACTGGCATCACAGCCTCCCTGCTGTGCCCAAAGAGCTTCTTTTACAATACACACAGGAAGGCCAGCACCAGCGCTCTACTACCTGAACGCCATGTGACTGGCACGGCTGGCTGTCAGGCTAGCAGAGCGCTTGCCACATCCCGACATATTTCGGGGACGTAGGTAGGCTGGAAATCGGCCAAAATGCTTGGAAGTAAAAGAATTAAACAAATATTTTGAGGCTGCAATTCTACAACATATTCAGAAGAGACAAAAAGCGTTGCCAAAAACAATATGTAGATTTTCCCAAATTCACACCATGAGCTCATCTATAACCCACCTCCTGCTATTTCTCTCTACTTAAGAGCACCATGGAGCACCTTCAAATAAACATAGCATGCATGCGTACTGCACACAAGTCAAGGATAGTATGTACCCGTAATGGTAGCTGTGTACGAGACTGTATGCACATATACAATAAGTGCATGATGGACAGACAGCACAGGCTGCTCTTTGATGGATGTGGGCGTCAGAGTCAAATGTCTAATTCAGCACAAGCTTTAAGATGAGGAGATGATAGTATGTAGAAGCTGGAAGTGTGCTATGTATTACAATTACTTATAATACATACTATATGTGAGTATTAATTCACACTACAAGTGAAAGATTTCTTCTTTTTTTGACAGCTAAGTGAAATAAATTGACATACTGGAGTGACCGAATAAACCAACTGGAGCGTAAGCAGCATCAAAACACTTTATTTTAAAAGGTCAGAAAGGTTTTGCATCATAGTACCCACTAGATTGTAATGGAAAAGCAAAGTTTAAGACCGTCAAATACTTTAACACTGTCATTTATTCATACGCAATAAAATAAATGTGAAGGAAAACATGACATTTGCGAAATGATGACAAAGGAAGCAATGAGCTGCGACACAGTTTGGAACAACTCAGCTGAGTTATAAAATTGGTAAAGAAGTGGAGATTGCAAAACTAATAAAGGAAACTCAGCTGTTTTTTCCCCCCAAAATTATCAAACACCAGCATGCTTCAGGGTGGAACGTCCCATAATTGACTACTCTCTCATTAGTATATCCATTTGTCCCCTGCTCCGGTGGAGAAAAGAGAGCATGACTTTATGGCCTTGTGTATGTGCATGCTTGTGTTTGTGCGAGTGTCCGTCTGTCTCCCCTCTTGAGAAATTCAATTTGCGGATGTCTCGTGTCAGTCACTTACTAATTTCTCTAAGCGCAGCGTCAGGAGTGAGAAACTACTCCCCGTAAAATAGGCTTTGGGTTCAGGAGGCTGCTTCTAAAAGCAGACGCTCGAAGGATAGAGGGGTGGAGATGAGAGGAGAAGAGAGGAGGCAAAGGAAGGGGGCGACCCGGTTAAAGAGGATAAGAGGGATGAGAGGAAAGAGGAGAGGATGAGGGCCAGGAAAAAGAAGAGAAGATAAACTGAGAAATTGGAGGGAACGAAAGAAATGAGGGAAAGCGAAGAAGAAGAAGAGAAGAAAACAGAGGAGAGGAACAGAATTAAGAAAGAGGGCATAGTTGAGGATAAGATGACAGAGGCTCAGAGCCAAGCCTTTTCCTTCCTCTGACATCTAAAGTATAATATCCAGCAACTCTGTGACCTTGGGTTTAGGAGGCGCCACGTGAATTTTAATGCCACCGAATCAGAAAAAGGAGGGCAATTATGTCAAATCAGCATTCTTGGCTGGTTACTTTAATGCCACTGAACTCAAAGAAAACTGTTCTCAAGGAATACGTCATTTCAGATATGAAAAACAAGAGCAGCGACACATTGTGTCGCAGTGAAACGCTACTTTCTGTTTAAAATAAAGCATGCATTAGGGAATAAAAAAACTTTAACAATGTTACAAACTAAAAAAGTTGACAGAAATAAGGAAGAAAAGTGAAGAAAGGAAAATGCATTGGCTGCTTAATTTAGCCTTTCAACTCTTTGGGAATGGTACTTGAGCTGCGTAATGTCCCATCATAGTCATCAAAATACATAAAACATGACCACTTATGCAAATAAGGTAATTTATTGAGTTAATTAAAGCATTAATTAGCAAATATTGTCAGCATAATATGTCAGCACGCTTGTCATCGCATTACACCTCAATGGTATTAATATTAATGTTTTAAAAGCATTAAAGCAGGGGGAGGCAGTTTATTTTTGTAATATTGGACAAAAAATCCATAATAACCTTTCAGCATTTTGTAATTCAAGTGGTACCCAAGGGTAGGCAGTTTTCTGGAAAAGTAAAAAAAAAGAAAGAAAAACTGAATTTGAACATACAGCCCTCATCCTGCAGCTAACCCCTCTCTGTCCTAAGCCATACAGTAACCAGTACGAGTACTAGTCACTCATTTCAAACATCATCCCGATGCCGTTATATAGTGGCAATTCTATGATAATTACCGTCCTGGTTCTTTGCAAACTTGCGGGCCTATAAAGCCCTTTGACATGACATACTGTGATTCGAGGATCTAGCGAGATACAATATTGGCGAAGCGTTTCAGAGATGGGCAGAAAATGACGCTAATAGTTAAGCCTCCTGCTAACTGTAGCCGTCGCGTCGAGCTCACGCAGAACGCTAAACTATTAGAGTGATGGAGAGTAAATGATGCTTGCCCCGAGCTGAAACGCTGGAATTACTAACTTTTCCTGCAGGATATTCCGCCGTTGAATCAGGCCTTCAGACAGTGATCTGAAGGGACCTGCCCGCACATCTGCATTTGTGGAACAGCCAATAGGAACACCCTCTCTCTGAAATGACCTGTGATTGGCCAAAGTCTCCCGTCACAGGCTAGATTTTCTAAACCCTGAAAACAGAAGTCTAGTTATCTCTCAGAATACTTGAATTACAATATGCTGAAAGGTTATTATGGAATTTTTGCCCAACGATGCCAAAACTATACTTCCTACCTCAGCTTTATGGAGCTCTGTTACGTTTAAAAATATATATTTCCTTAATTAAAAAGAATATGTGTGCATTCAAGTGAAAATTAACTGCTACAGTATATGGAGGGAACCTGTAGTTTAATGTGTCACATTTCTGATGCAATAATGTCTCAACTTTGACACATCATCACTGGTAGGACAAACAAACAGTAGCTTTAGGCCGTGAGATAACTTTACCCGCCCCTGGCTAACTATTTCACATTTAATGGAGACAGTATTTGGCCTGGAGGACACTACATGTAGTCATGTGCCACTGGTGATATTCTGTCCACTGTAAAATGTAAGATCACCCACATACACACTCAAGTCACTTGCTTTCTATTTGATTAAACACAAACAAGACTGGTAATTATTTCACAATCACATAATGTCTCCTTGTCAACAACCTTTGTGTGTGTGTTTGTGTGTGCGTGTGCAATGTTTGTTTAAATGCCTTGATAGGAAAATTACCTGTTACCAAGGTGCATTGATCCTTTCTCGCTTTGATATTTTACTTTAATGTCAAGTCATTGTGCTTCAGACTTTGTGTGCATAATGAATGTATATCCCTGCATATGTGTGCCAGCCAAGCTTCAACAAAATACTTATAAGTCCTAATTTGGTTTAATTTGGCAACTGGACATGCTTAATAAACATTAAGCCACAGTGGGAAAAAAAAAAACATAAAATGAAGAATATAGAAACAGACATATAGTCGAACTTTCTTTCCACTGACATGTAAGCAAGGTTTCTACAGTGGCACTCACCAGGACGGCTACTTTGAACCCAGCTTACTAATTCCCATGTCCAAATATAATTTTACATGCAGGGAAACACTATAATATGTTCACTACATGCATCACAATAAGACGAAGAGAGGACAACTTAAATCAAGACAGAAAATGGAGCAGACATATTTCTATTGTCAAAATGAGCGTATTAAGAGCTAAGTCATTTTAATAGCAGTAGCATAGTAGCAGTGTTACTTTGTTTACGGAGTCTGGTTCAAACTGTGGTCACTGATCAACAACTGTTGCCAGTGAAAACAGCAGATTGATGCCTCAGAGCCATGAGATTTGAAGCAGATGGTTACCTAAATGAACCCACACAAAAGACTCTCGGAAATTATCTCAAGCCTCATCCTGTATATAAAAGAACATGGATTGTTCATACTGAAGGGTTTCTGCTAATTGTGGCACACTGACAGAACGGTCAAATAGAAAGCGCTGATGGAATATGGTTAGAGAGCTTTAGGACAGCTTAATGCGCTTGGCCTCTCTGACTCATCAAGCTGAACGATCTAAGAGATTAATTGAGGGCAAGTCAAAGGCTAAACTATCTTTTATACATTCACTATATTATTTGGTTACCTCTGTGGTGGGATGGAAATTAGCCCCTGAATGTGATGAGGTGGACGATTTTTGAATAAATGTGTCTGAGTTGTAAGTTAAGTGTGTTTCTGTGTGCATGTGTGTGCTTGGGAGTTTCAGAGCATGTGGTCAAAAACACCCTCTGCTCACACTAACCCACATACACACAAATTCAGATGGCTTCAGGGCTTCATCATAAGTCTGTGATAATGGGGAGGCAAAGCATAATAAAATCAGGTCATGAAATTGGAGGACTGATCAGTATGCTGTATAAATCTAAAGTAAAACCAAACCCAATTGTCAAAAAGGTGAGAGCAAACTAAAATAATTCCCGGAGTTGAAAACAACCTGCAAAGGCACACATACCTTTTCACGTGAAAAAGAAATCTCAAGTCTGAACTAAGAATGAGCTGGTTGGAATAGTTCCAAAAACATGTCTTCCTAAAACCTCTCCTCTAGCCTGTGAAGCGGTGGCCTAAATATCTCTTTGTACTCCTTGCCATAGTAGTAATCAGCGGTTCTGTAGCCCCTACAGCCTTCAAACTTGTGTTTACCACCAGGCTCCCTGCTCCTCAGTATTCGTTATGTCATGTAAAACTAACGAGAAATCCCCCAGAAACTGTTTCTGCCAATTCAGCCCACACATTACGCCTTTTGGTAGGGGGGAAAAGGAAACTTCTGAAAGAACATAGTTGTATATCTTTGAACTGTAGCGATGAATGCATGTTAAACTTGCATTATTTCTAATAGCCAGCAGGGGGCGACTCCTCTGGTTACAAAAAATAAATCCGATTGTATAGAAGTCTATGAGAAAATGAGCCTACTTCTCACTTGATTTATTACCTCAGTAAACATTGTAAACATGAGTTTATGGTCTCAATCGATAGTTTCAAGTCTTCTTCAATACAGCATGATGTTCATTTAGTAAATTATGGTCCCATTTAGAGTCAAATAGACCATAAAGCAGGGTATGCTTTAGGGCGTGGCTACCTTGTGATTGACAGGTCGCTACCACGGCGTTGTCCAGTCTGGGAGTTGTCTGTGTTTTTGTCTTAGAACTTTAATGAAAGTTAATTGTAACATTTTGGCCTAAAAGTCGTATTCAGCGTTCGTTGTACTTAGCTCCACCCTCTCATGTTACTTCTGGTTGCAAAAAAAAAAGAAGATGGTGACGGCCAAAATGCCGAACTCGAAGCGAACTCGGTGACGTCATTGTGACTATGTCCACTTCTTATATACAGTCTATGGCGTGCATGCAAATGAAGCCACAATTTTTTTCTCAGTATGAGACAGAAACAAAAATATATAGCACATACAATAACGTAGTGTGTGTTGTTGTGTGTGTATCTACCTGCATGTATATGGATACAAATATATGAATTATATGCGTTTTGAGCGCTGTGTTTCCTCTGAAACTGCCTCTGGGATTTTATGTGTCATTGTCACCATTCCTCTCAGCCTCTCAGCTCTTTAGGATATAGTTTTCACTTCCTCTTCCTCTCTCTCTCTCGAGCCTTGCACTCACTTATTAACCTTTTAAATTTCTCTGCCAAAAACTTCTCTTCGTCTCATTCTTTCTCTCTACTTTCTCTTCCTCCCTATCTTGTATCTGTCCTCTCTTCAGTTTCCGTTCTCTCCCTCTCTCTGTCTGCCTCCTCTGCCCTCTTCAAGGGGTAAACATTACAGAGATCCTCTCCTCTCAGCCACTATTGATTCCCGGCTCAGCTTACCAAAATCAATAAATCACCAATTGGATCAAAACGGAGACTAGAGGGTGAGAAGGAAGAAGAGAGGAGAGGAGGGAGAAACTAGAAAAGACAGACAACGACGGAAAATGGAGAGAAAGTTGGGGTGAAAGAGAGATAATAAAAGATAAAAGTGTTAATATTGGATGATTCTGCAACACCCAGGATTACAGAATCAAAGAAAACCCTTTAAGTGGTAAAAATCCTTAATAAATTGCAGCTGGTTTTGGATGCTTCCTGAGTGAAATGGAATTAGCATATCAAGTCATCACAGGCTTAGATTTCATAAATAAAAAGTAGTCATCATGGGCTTAAGGGGGATTCACTCAACAGCAGCAGAGTAAAATTAAGATGGACAACATATAATAAAAGAATGTGGATGTGTGTGTGTGATGTGCTCTGATCCTTATTGACTGGCCTGGGGAAATTGGTCTTGCTTGATGGAGGAGATTGTACTCTGATAGAGAGAGGGAGGGAGAGGGACAGAGGCCTGATGGAGCTATCAGAGCCCAGACTATCTCTCTCAGTTACTGTAATTTCATACAGGTGCCCACACACCCAACTCACACACAAAATCACACGTGCACACTTAGACACGGACCATCTTCCAACAGACGGACAGCAGTGTCTGGCATCATTAACCTGGCGTCTTCCTAATTCAGACAGATTGTGGCTGCTGCATGTGTGTTCCCCTCTGGTTGTGTATGGTAAAGTTGTGTCTGCGCTCTTGCTAAGTGAGCAACTTCCTGAACCCTGGCCACTGGGATATAGATTTCTAGGGAGACAAATGATTTGTAGACATATTTAACCTGCAAACGCACAGACGGATAAGACTTCCGTTGGTACAGCTCATATAATAAGTCTGAGTCGAGTTTCACAAATTTCTTTATAAAAAGATGCTATACAAAATATAAGTACTCCATGTAAAAACACATTAATTGACCCTTTGCTAAGCCTCTGCCCCCCCGCTGCTGCTCCGTCAAGCTGTCAGAGCCACCATGGAGCCACCCACCACTGTCTTGAACAGCACTCCCCATATAAATAAATATTAGGGCTGTAAACGTTAACGCGATAATAACGTGATAATAATGCATTAACGCGAAATCGTTTTAATGCCACTAATTTCTTTAACACATTAATGAAATCGATCTTTCAGACGTTGTAGCGGGCTCAGTTTTAAAGCAAGAGTGAAGATACTGGCATCATATGAAACTAGAAAACCTAAGGAATCCATTGGTACCAACCATGTCATACTAACTTGTCGCTAAGGAGGTTAAATAACGCTCCAAATTTAGGTTTTCCCACTTTATGATAATCCCATGCAGTTTGGGGCAAATCATAGTCAAGTCAGCACACTGACACACTGACAGCTGTTGTTTGTTGGGCTTGAGTTTGCCATGTTATGATTTGAGCATATTTGTTTATGCTAAATGCAGTACCTGTGAGGGTTTCTGGACAATATTTATAATTTCTTTGTGTTGTTTATTGATTTTCTATAATAAATAGCAAGCATATTTGCCCACTCCCATGTTTATAAGAGTATCAAATACTTGACAAATCTCCCTTTAATTGACATTTTGAGCAGATAAAAAATGTGTGATTAATTTGCGATTAACTATGTACAATCATGCGATAAATCATGATTAAATATTTTAATCGATTTACATTCCTAATAAATATGTTATGCATTAAAGGAATCTTGATAATGTCTACGAATGTCTACGAAGTTATGCTAAATTGAAAAAAAATGAGGAAAAACTGTCATGGCCATTTTCAAAGGGGTCCCTTGACCTCTGACCTCAAGATATGTGAATGAAAATGGGTTCTATGGGTACCCACGAGTCTCCCCTTTACAGACATGCCCACTTTATGATAATCCCATGCAGTTTGGGGCAAGTTATAGTCAAGTCAGCACACTGACACACTGACAGCTGTTGTTGTAAATAAATAAATATCTAGCTAATTTTTGGAAAAAATGATTTCAGAGAGAAACAGACATGAAGGATCTACAAAATGTGCTCAGTAGACATATCAGGATGTCAAATGGATTCAGCAGCGAAAGCAGGTAAAAAGATAAAGATAGAAGCTAATGCCCACAGATCACAGTATAAAATCACCTGGCGATCGAGACAGAAGATAATGAAATTAAGGAACAACAATGGTCCTGTAAAGCCGGTTGCAATCATTAAAAAGCAAAAGCAGCGTGTGTATACATTCAGTATACCTTCAGTACCTTGCGTAGCATAATGATGTGCTAACGTACTCTCCTAATGTTAGCTCCACAGGTTTTTAAACGTATATATATCATATGTCTTGGGCTCATTATAATTAATGAAACAATGGGAGGCTATGCAATTAACCACAAAAAGTACTTATTTCAGACAACACAGCAACCAAACCTGAAGATATTTCGTAGAACTTATGAAACAAGGAGTCGAGATCGACTGACACACATCTGGATGTAAAGAGATGTAAACTGGATGCTAATTTTCGGACACAATTTCTGAACATTTTAACCTCTGGAGAGGAATGTGATGGGATGACGAGGTGGAAGTGAGGGGAGCGATTGATCTGTGGCGATGATGTTGGGGTGACTCTTACCTCCCAAGTGATAGGTTCCCCCCGTGGTGATGGTGAGAGGTGAGGTGGAGCGCACAGCAGACGCCTCCTCGCCGTCTACTGTCAACATGGCAAAGTTCTCCTTGGCGACCAAGCGTATCGCGTGCCATTGGCCGTCGTTAAGGCCTGAACCTGGAGGGGGGGGGGCAGAGATAAAAACGTCTTTTCGTAAATTCATAAACATCAAGTTCTATGAGCGTAAAACTCTCTTGGTGAGTACAAGGTTTCAGCTGAGGACTGGTCCATATTGAGGACTGGTTCATCTTACTAGGTCAAAGTTAAGTTTGTTATAGGAGAATATAGGAGAATGTGAAGGATCTGACAAGGACAGAAAAGACGACTGGGTGACTCATCATGGGTAAGAGGTATGTGGGTGGTGAAACTAAGAAATACAATTTCTGCCTGTGATGTGTGACTATCTCTCTCTGTTTACCTTCTACTTTGTCATACAGCATTTTTTTCTCCACAATCATTGCACCCCTTGTGTTTTTTTTTGCCATCTAATGCCTCCATCTCATCTGCCTGGCGAATGTGGCTTCAGACAGAGTTAAGACATGCTCGGCGGAGCATCATCTTCCTGCCTCTACCACATTTTTTCCTCACTTCTACACGTATTCTCATATGTATGCCGATGCTCTCCATCGCTTCTCTTTTGTTCTCTTGCTCCATCTTTCTCTCTCCCCCTCGCCGAGCCGAGTGCAGCTCCCAGTCTCAAGGCCCCTGTGTCTCAACTCCATTAACTCTCAGAGAACCCTGTTTGCGTCAGAGTGCATGTGTGTGTGTGTGTGTGTGTGTTCTCTATCTGTGCATGCGAGCTTTGAGCACTCTGTGCAAGTGTGTACAAGTCTGTAATGTGTTGCGTTGTCTGCATATGTCAGTGTAGTGTGTGTTTGTGCTCTCCTTTTCCCTCTCTTCCCTTGTAGCTGTGCTCCATTAAATATGAGTGATGTTTTGGAAAGGGACATTACTACTGGAGCCGAGAGAGAAGCCAGCTCACTCTCATCACCCTGTCCTCTATACATCACCTCTTACTGACACCAATCTCTATTCATCCTTCCCTCCCTGCCTCCCTCTCCGTCCCTGATTCTTTCCTCCGTCGCTCTGTCTTTATTTCCTTTCCAATATTTCTGCATTTCACTTTTTCCCTATCTTTGTTCTGTCTTCATGCCCCTCTCCTCTTGTGGCCATCTTCTGCATTGTCTGTCTCTTTCAATTCGGCCCGCTCGCCGCTTCACTGACTGTAATACATTGATAGTGAGGACAGTGTAGCGAAGTTCAAGGTACGGTCATGTGCAAATGGATTTGAGAAGAGTGCATTTACTCATGGAGCTGCAAGGCAATACATATGCACCTCAGCTTGCTGCATGTGTCAATACATTAGACCCCATGGGTGTGAGAGAGTGTGCAAGTTTCTTGCTTCGTGTGTGGCAGTTTTCCACGTGCGTGTTGACCATCTACAAGGCACACTTTCACATTAGGGATGCACCGACCCGACTTTATTCAATCCCGATACCGATAGCGATACCTGGGCTTTGGGTATCGGCCGATACCGAGTACCGATCCGATACCAGTGTTTGATTAATAAGCTGTATGCCTCACTGTATGGAAGTGACTGGGATCATTCTTTTACGTGCAAGGCAACATCGGGGTTGACTTGGCTATTTACATATATATCCATTAATGCACTCAGTACTTGGTTGGGAATCCTTTTGCACGGATTACAGCATCAATGCGGCGTGGCATGGAGGCAATCAGCCTGTGGCATTGCTGAGGTGTTATGGATGCCCATGATGCTTCAATAGCGGCCTTTAGCTCATTTGCATTGTTGGGTCTGGTGTCTTTCAGCTTCCTCTTCACAATACCCCACAAATTCTCTATGGGGTTCAGGTCAGGGGAATTGGCAGGCCAATCGAGGACAGTAATGCCATGGGCAGTACACCAGTTACTGGTGGTTCTGGCACTGTGGGCAGGTGCCAGATCATGCTGGAAAGCTCTATGGAGATGAGGATTTCATTTTCCAGCATGATCTGGCACCTGCCCACAGTGCCAGAACCACCAGTAACTGGTGTACTGCCCATGGCATTACTGTCCTCGATTGGCCTGCCAATTCCCCTGACCTGAACCCCATAGAGAATTTGTGGGGTATTGTGAAGAGGAAGCTGAAAGACACCAGATATATAACAGTATAGTAGAATTGAATTGAATAGATTGGCCCATCATTACCAATACCTGATCTAGTTGCTCTGGTTATCGGTGCATCCCTATTTCACATTGTTTATTTCTTCCCAGAATGCACTTGCAGACCCTGGCTTTCGCATCAGTAGGGAGTCTGCACTAATTAATCTCCATCAGCAGGGTGACTATGCGTATGTGTGTGTGTGTGTGTGTGTGTGTGTGAGATCATGACAGTGGCCAAAGGAACTAAGAGCCAAGATAGCCACCTGCTGAGGGGCTGTGACCGCTGTGGCCTTGTTCAGGGCAATGCTGGTTAAATACAGCACAAACACACACATGCAACACACACGACAGTACAAATATGAATGCGATTATGCATGAATATTTCCACTAGCTCTGGCAGAGAATAAAATACAACGATGATGTTGGGAAGTCATGAACTGAAAAGTAATAATGACGGAAAATTAGAGGACGGCGTCTGCTTTGTCTGAATGACATCAGAAAAGTCAGTTCTGGTAGAAAGAGACCTTGATGTGCTCCTTTACTGGCAATCCCATTTCTGACATTATATTGGTTTGATGTAATCACTATTAAGCTCTCTGCTCCGTCCCGTCCCTCTCTATAACCTCTTGAATGTAATGGAAAATAGATACTGTGTAACCTCGTGTGCCCTCATCTGTTTTACATCACCTGCAATAGCTGTGAATGATTAGCTTCTCAGTGATAGCGGTGTTATTGAATCTTCACGCTCACAGCTGCACGGACACACAAAGAATCTCACACACACACACACACACAAATATGAGGTGCACTAGCTCTCACTCTCTCTTTCTGTCACACACGCCAACACAAAGGCTCAAATTACACACATGGCGGCTGTCTGCCACGGATAAAAAGAGCACAGATAATGAAGGAGACTAGAAGAAGGAATTTCTGATTTGACTAGATAGGACCGTTTCAGGGCTTCTTTTAGAGTTATCATTCATATGCATGGGCCTGATATAAAGGTGGAAGGCTGACCGGTCACTTTGCTCTGTTTTTGTTTTGAAAGTAATAAAAATGAAGAAATTGCACTGTGGGTTCACTCCCGTCGTCCCATATCCTCACTTTGAATACTCATTAGAAAGAAAAAAGCCACTGAACTGAGGCAAGAACTGAAAAATAACCCATTAAAACAACTGGAAGGTTGAGAATGCTTTCACGTAATAAACAATAAAATGTGGAACTACAGTAATTATATAATTTTAGATTTTTTTAATAACATTTGACCCAGATATCTTCATGGCATTTTGTTCAGAATTCCATTCATGGCTTTTTTTTTTTTTTTAAAGATACTGTCATCTAATAGAGAGCCATTCATTATTTATGTCAACAGAGGCATCGATTCAATTGGTTACATTTTGAAAGCTACTGACCATCTGCATAAACAAGATAAGTGATGATGTTTATTAGGACTGGGACGATACACCTATCTCCCGATTTGGGTGCCGATTCAATATGTATTGCAATTTTTAAGTATTGCGATTCGATATTACAATATACATTTTTTAACACTAGACCACGGGAAGAATTTAAATCATACACTTCTAGGGACTTTTATTTTATACTTCTGGTGTATATAATCCACTCAATCTTATTTCCACATATGTATTTTGTATATACAGTTCCCTTTGTTAACACCTTATTTTGAAAATTTGACGTAGTCACAAGTGTATACTTCCGCTTACGTCGGCAAGTCTGTCTCTACCTCTCCGTAGTTCTCCCATCAGCTCCGTTCTCTTTATACATCCATATTCAGCTCCATCGGGGCTGTTTGAATTTAACATAAACGTCAGTATATGGGTGCTCTACAGTTGTAGCATCGGCCGATTTGACCACAGAGATGCGTGTGGCAGCTGGCTTGACTGCATGTTACCGCAATACGATAATGTTTCCTGTCCGTGACAGAGTTAGCATGCAGCTTTAGCCATAATGTTTTTCCATACTTTACTGGATGTGTAGTGTTTATCTCTTTGGATTTAAAATGTGAGGGTGTATGTCTTATCCACGCAGACCCTCCGTCATTTTCTACTTTCCGCAGTTTGTTTTGGTTGACAGATATGGAACGGATATGACGTCACGTTACTCAGAATACAACAACAAAAACGGTAACTTCCTTATACCTCCACATAGACTCAAATGATGCAAATATACTGGAAAAAAAAGGTCGGAAACTTGTGTTTGGTGGATTATTTCTCTGTTGTTACAATGCTAATTGGCATTGTATTTTACATCGTTGAAAAGCCTGTTTATATACCTTCACAATGATGTCCAACTTGTAAGGATCATGCATTTGTGGGATGAGCAGCACAGCTGACGATGTGGGTAGCGCCTAAGAAAAATTTGCCAAAATGCTCTGCCAATGGTAAACAGTGTATTCTCCTGTTGGTATTGACTCTTGTTTTGAGTTGTTTGGTGGATTGGATGATTGAACTCTCTATCAGTAACAAGGAACAAACAACACATATTGGCTATTTTACACTTTATTCATTTAATACACCGTCAGGAGCCTCAGTAGCGGTGGAAGATCCATACGCAGCCACAACAGCCTGGCACCTCCTCCTCATGCTGGTCACCAACCTGGTCACACGTTGCTGTGGGATGGCGTTCCATTCCTCAACCAGGATTCGTTGCAGGTCAGCCAGCATGATTGTGTTGGTCACTCTAACACGTACAGCACGCCCAAGCTGATCTCACAAGTGTTGAATCGTTTCATTCTCTCTACTCCTACATTGTGGAGGTAGTCTGTGATAACCCTGGCTCTGTGGGGGTGAGCGTTGTTTCTTGGAGGATGAAGTTAGGGCCCAGATTGTGGAGATATGGGATCGCCACTGGCTGCAGAATCCCATCCCGATATCTCACTGCATTGAGATGGCCTTCAATGATGACAAGCCTTGTTTTGCCAGTGAGGGAGATGCCGCCCCACACCATGACACCGCCACCACCAAAAGCTGTTACTCGATCGATGCAACAATCAGCATAGCGTTCTCCGCGTCGTCTCCATACTTTGACCTTGCCATCCAACTTTCGCAGACAGAACCTGGACTCATCACTGAACATGACATTCCCCCACATGTTCAGGTTCCATTGTCTGTGTTGTCGACACCAGCGCAAACGGGCCTCACGGTGAAGGGCAGTCATTGCAGGCTTCATGGTAGCCTTATGAGAATACACTGTTTACCATTGGCAGAGGATTTTGACAATTTTTCTTGGGCGCTACCCACATAATCAGCTGTGCTGCTCATCCCACAAATACATGATCCTTACAAGTTGGACATCATTGCGAAGGTAAATAAACAGGCTTTCCAACGATGTAAAACTCAATGCCAATTAGCATTGTAACAACAGAGAAATAATCAACCAAACACAAGTTTACAAACTTTTTTTTCCCAGTTTATATCGATTATGGCATTAAAAAATCTATTTCAAAATCGAAAAAAAAAAAAATCGCAATACATAGGTGAATCAATTTTTTCTCCCACCCCTAATGTTTATGAGAAAAGCACTGCTTATGTCCAATATAAGTGTCATAATGTAATAAACATAACTACATGTTAAATCATTCTTTGTGGGTGCTTTATCCTTTTAAGTCATTTTCTGCTGTGTCGACATGTGCAGTCATTCTTGTATTAACAGCTTGTCATTGCATCAGCCTACCTTCCTAAATATGGTCAGGGATGGCATTCTTGTGCCAACTCTGCACAAGATAAATACTAAGTGAGTTTTCTTTGACTGCCATTGCTCACAACACCTGCAGCAAGTACACGTACACTAAAAAAAATCAGATTCCATTTGATTTCTTAGAGGTATTTCAGGAGAGTTGAGGTTTTACAATGAGGGGCACTCTGTTGCTGGTGTTGCTGCTCTGTCTGTCTGGGACCTCAGCTGAGGAAGAGATCGGAGGAGCTGACCAAGGTTTACAGACGAGTGGTCAGACTAAGAGGGATATCTGGGATGAGCTGAGAGATCTCCACATGATGGTGGATATCAAGGCTGAACTGCAAACCCTGAGAGACAAAGTGGCTGGTCTAGAGAAAGAGAACACAGGTAAGTAAATCGACAACATCTGTGATGTTGTTGACGCTGGAGATGCAATGATTATTAATCTGTCAATCATTTGGACAGTAAATTGTCAGAAAATGGTGAAATATGTCAATCACGACTTAAACCAGGGAAATATACACATTTGAAAAGCTAGAACTGCTGATTTTTTGGCATTTTCGCTTCAAAAATACTTACAAGATCAACAAATTTGCACAATTTTCTGTCGATCGACTAATCCATTAATTGCCTAAGTGTTTTAGCTCTAGATTAGGCTAAACCCAGGTAAAGTTAATCCAATCATTACTTGTGAGAATGGACATAAATCGAAAGTTATAAACACAGTCATTTCAATATGAATTCAGTATATAAACAGAAAATGAATCAATATTAATATTAATTATTGTCAATTTTAAATGAAATATTTCAGAGATTAAAAACAACAAACTCATGCTAACAGTCCTAATCTGCTGTGATGTAAAGCCTGTTGCAATCTACTGCGTACACTTTTCCCAGAAAAAATAAAAACAAAACTAATACCAGACACCAGGAGATTAGAAAAGTCAATAAAAAAGGCTTTTGTGGATTGGGTATAAGTTGAATATGGGGCCATATCAGGAGCAATAGACAACAACAAACCAGAAATGTATTTCTATAAAGATGTCGTAAAACGCTACTTTAGACAGCCTTACTTAAAAGAACTTCATCTTCAGTCTCTATGGTATTTCAGTGATGAGCACCAGACTGACAGCCACTGAAAACAAAGCGATTGCAGTGGAGCTGGAAGCGACTAAGACTTAACAGCAGCTCCAGTAGACTAAAGTGGAGGAGGCTGAGAGACTGATTTCTTGTATGCAATTATCAAAATCACAGACTTGGTAAAACTAATCGTGAAAGAGCAGTTGAGAAATGATTGGCTTTTGTGCTTCTTGTACAAGCAGCAGAACTGGCAGCACTGGTTTCCAGAGTGACAACCAGTGAGAAGGAGGTGCAGGAGCAGAAGAAGGAGGTGACAGCTCTCAGGGAAGAGCTGGATATTTCTAAGACTGAACTGCAGCTCACCGGGAACACATTGGTTGAGTTGCAAAGCAAAATTGCAGGTATTTTGATAAGAGACTTTAAACTTGTATGGCTTTCCCTTGAAACTAACCATTTGCTTATATACTATGCTATAAAGAAAATAACCAAAATTCAGCATCTTGTGCCTTTGTTGAATGTTTCCATCCGGTGTTTACAGACACTCCGAAGCTGGCTTTCTCTGCTGGTTTGTCCACTTCAGGAAAGATTGGACCATTCAATACGGAAACTCCACTCGTCTACAGCAGAGTCTTCACAAACATTGGCGGGGGTTACAACCCAATTACAGGTATGCATTACCATAAACTTCTTAATATTGCCTAACAGACAGACGGAGCTGACCTCTCTGATCTTCTACTGTTGCAGGTATCTTCACAGCACCTGTCAAAGGAGTCTACTATTTCAGATTCACTGCCTTCAACAACAAGAAAGGCGAGTGGATGGCAGTAAATTTGTACCATGATAGTCAGAGGATTTTGCATAATTCTGAGATAGCTCTTGGTCATGCTTTCATTGCAAATGCATTAATTCTTCAGCTGGAACAAGGAGGTATGGTCTATATGCGTCTACAACAAGGCTGCGGGCTTTATGATAATCCTAGCTCCTGGAACACCTTCAGTGGTTTCCTGCTGTTCCCTCTGTGATTTTCAGATATAATCGGATGGTCACCAAGGTCTTGAGGATTTCTGCACTTTCCAGTTGTCTATTACACTAAATTTCATTCACATACTTTGTGAATATTGTCCTTGGTATCTCAATTTGATCATTTACTGTATATACAAAGAAGAAAGAAGTTCACTCTTGTATGCTACAATCACTTAATAAATAAACTAATGAGCATGATCACCACAAAGCTATACTGTCATTAACTGGCTGCTGTCATGAAAGGAAGAATATGTTTTTTTTACACCATTTATTCGATATTGAGACATCAGGTGTGAAAACAAAGGCTATAGGTGTAACGATTAACAATGAACATTGTGATGTGTCAATGTCCTACAATTATGAAAACTCCAATGGACAAGCTTACTTGGAGTGTCGCGTCTTGGGTGTATTTCAAAGCAACCCTCCACTGATAAAGCCAATCCAAGTAACCTAATTACTTTAGGTTGTTTGAATAAAACATGTCTTAATTGCAATATTCTAAAATAAATAAATTAACCGCATCAAGCATTAGTGTGCATGTAAATGTGGGCCTTGCCTCACACTATCCAAATTAATTAAGCCTTTGCAACAACATATTTATGTGTCACATTTTTGAGTGATACCCATTGACTTTTCACAAATACTGACATAAACGATTTTAAATAATAAAAAAGAGAAAGTTAGGATTTAAGAACCACAACTCGGAACTGATTTGCCTTACAGTCTGTGACCCAGTCAATACAGTGCACAAGACAATTAAGTTGAATTACTCACTGGTGTATTCAAGACAGAATGAAATGACAAAGTGTTTGCAGGATTAATAATGCAAACAGCTATGGAATTCAGAGCAAGGAAAATATCAGCCATTTGTCAACATTTCACGATGGAAAATCCAATTAGTAAAACTGAATGATACAAGAAAGTTCTATTGCATTAATTCTCTGTATGTATTTGTTTGTGTTTTACAAAGGGTTTAACCTGAGCCAGGCCATACAACAAAGATAGTAATCATATCACATGCATACATGGTCAGTAATCGACTGACAGCATGGTTAAAAAGCATTTCATCTCAATGCAATAAAAGGATAATACAATAAGACTTAAGATTTTCTAATCCTCAATAAAACAAGTACAGTAATTGGGTATAGATTTATCTTCAATTTTTTAACACTAGACTGTGGGAAGAAGTTGAATCATACACTTCTAGGGACTTTTATTTTATACTTCTGGTGAATATAATCCAATCAATCTTATTTCCACATATGTATTTTTTTGTATATACAGTTCCCTTTGTTAACACCTTATTTTGAAAACTTGACGTAGTCACACGTGTATACTTCCGCTAACTTCGCCAAGTCCGTCTCTACCTCTCCGTAGTTCTCCCATCAGCTCCGTTCTCTTTATAGCATGCAGCTTTAGCCATAATGTCTAGCTCTGCTTCTCCTGGCAATGTGTGAAACCCAAAGTCTTTCCATACTTAACTCTATGTGTAATGTTTACCACTTTGGATTTAAAATGTGAGGGTGTATGTCTTATCCACGCAGACCCTCCGTCATTTTCTACTTTCTGCAGTTTGTTTTGGTTGACAGATACGGAACGGATATGACGTCACGTTACTCAGACTACAACAATAAAAGCGGTAACTTCCTTCTACCTCCACATAGACTCAAATGATGCAAATATATCGATTCTGGCATTAAAAAATCTATTTCAAAATCGTAAAAAAGAAAAAAAAAACGCGATACATAGGTGAATCAATTTTTCTCCCACCCCTAATGTTTATGAGAAAAGCACTACTTATATCCAATATAAGTGTCATAATGTAATAAACACAACTACATGTTAAATTATTCTTTGTGGGTGCTTTATCCTTTTAAGTCATTTTCTGCTGTGTCGACATGTGCAGTCATTCTTGTATAAACAGCTGGTCATTGCATCAGCCTACCTTCCTAAATATGGTCAGGGATGGCATTCTTGTGCCAACTCTGCACAAGATAAATACTAAGTGAGTTTTCTTTGACTGCCATTGCTCACAACACCTGCAGCAAGTACACGTACACTAAAAAAATTAGATTCCATTTGATTTCTTAGAGGTATTTCAGGAGAGGTGAGGTTTTACAATGAGGGGCACTCTGCTGCTGGTGTTGCTGCTCTGTCTGTCTGGGACCTCAGCTGAGGAAGAGATCGGAGGAGCTGACCAAGGTTTACAGACGAGTGTTCAGACTAAGAGGGATATCTGGGATGAGCTGAGAGATCTGAGAGACATGGTGGTGGAGCAAAAGGTGGAACTGAGGAATACCAAGGCTGAACTGCAAACCCAGAGAGACAAAGTGGCTGGTCTAGAGAAAGAGAACACGGGTAAGTATATCGACAACATCTGTGATGTTGTTGACGCTGGAGATGCAATGATTATTAATCTGTCAATCATTTGGACAGTAAATTGTCAGAAAATGGTGAAATATGTCAATCAAGACTTAAACCAGGGAAATATACACATTTGAAAAGCTAGAACTGCTGATTTTTTGGTATTTTTCGCTTCAAAAATACTTACAAGATTAAACAATTTGCACAATTGTTGCAGATTAATTTTCTGTCGATCGACTAATCCATCAATTGCCTAAGTGTTTTAGCTCTAGATTAGGCTAAACCCAGGTAAAGTTAATCCAATCATTACTTGTGAGAATGGATGTAAATGGAAAGTTATAAACACAGTCATTTCAATATGAATTCAGTATATAATCAGAAAATGAATCAATATTATTATTAATTATTGTCAATTTTAAATGAAATATTTCAGAAATTAAAAACAACAAACTCATGCTAACAGTCCTAATCTGATGTGATGTAAAGCCTGTTGCAATCTACTGTGTACACTTTTCCCAGAAAAAACAAAAACAAAACTAATACCACACACCAGGAGATTAGAAAAGTCAATAAAAAAGGCTTTTGTGGACTGGGTATAAGTTGAATATGGGGCCATATCAGGAGCAATAGACAACAACAAACCAGAAATGTATTTCTATAAAGATGTCGTAAAACGCTACTTTAGACAGCCTTACTTAAAAGAACTTCATCTTCAGTCTCTATGGTATTTCAGTGATGAGCACCAGACTGACAGCCACTGAAAACAAGGCGACAGCGATTGCAGTGGAGCTGGAAGCGACTAAGACTTAACAGCAGCTCCAGTAGACAAAAGTGGAGGAGGCTGAGAGACTGATTTCTTGTATGCAATTATCAAAATCACAGACTTGGTAAAACTAATCGTGAAAGAGCAGTTGAGAAATGATTGGCTTTTGTGCTTCTAGTACAAGCAGCAGAACTGGCAGCACTGGTTTCCAGAGTGACAACCAGTGAGAAGGAGGTGCAGGAGCAGAAGAAGGAGGTGACAGCTCTCAGGGAAGAGCTGGATATTTCTAAGACTGAACTGCAGCTCACCGGGAACACATTGGTTGAGTTGCAAAGCAAAATTGCAGGTATTTTGATAAGAGACTTTAAACTTGTATGGCTTTCCCTTGAAGCTAACCATTTGCTTATATGCTATGCTATAAAGAAAATAACCAAAATTCAGCATCTTGTGCCTTTGTTGAATGTTTCCATCCGGTGTTTACAGACACTCCGAAGCTGGCTTTCTCTGCTGGTTTGTCCACTTCAGGAAAGATTGGACCATTCAATACGGAAACTCCACTCGTCTACAGCAGAGTCTTCACAAACATTGGCGGGGGTTACAACCCAATTACAGGTATGCATTACCATAAACTTCTTAATATTGCCTGCCAGACAGACAAAGCTGACCTCTCTGATCTTCTACTGTTGCAGGTATCTTCACAGCACCTGTCAAAGGAGTCTACTATTTCCGATTCACTGCCTTCAACAACAAGAAAAACGAGTGGATGGCAGTGAATTTATACCATGGTAGTCAGAGGATTTTGCATAATTCTGAGATAGCTCTTGGTCATACTTTGTTTTCAAATGCATTGATTCTTCAGCTGGAACAAGGAGGTCTGGTCCATATGCGTCTCCAACAAAACTGTGGGCTTTATGATGATGCTAGCACCTTGAACACCTTCAGTGGTTTCCTGTTGTTCCCTCTGTGATTTTCAGATATAATCGGATCGTCACCAAGGTCTTGAGGATTTCTGCACTTTCCAGTTGTCTATTACACTACATCTCATTCACATACTTTGTGAATATTGTCCTTGGTTATCTCAATTTGATCATTTATATACAAAGAAGAAAGAAGTTGACTCTTGTATGCTATGATCACTTAATAAATAAACTACTGAGCATGATCACCACAAAGCTATACTGTCATTAACTGGCTGCTGTCATGAAAGGAAGAATACGTTTTTTTTGCACCATTTATTCAATATTGAGACATCAGGTGTGAACACATAGGCTATAGGTGTAACGATTAACAATGAACATTATGATGTGTCAATGTCCTACAATTATGAAAACTCCAATGGACAAGCTTACTTGGAGTGTCACGTCTTGGGTGTATTTCTAAGCAACCCTCCACTGATAAAGCCAATCCAAGTAACCTAATTACTTTAGGTTGTTTGAATAACAACATGTCTTAATTGCAATATTCTAAAATAAATAAATTAACCACATCAAGCATTAGTGTGCATGTAAATGTGGGCCTTGCCTCACACTATCCAAATTAATTAGGCCTTTGCAACAGCATATTTATGTGTCACATTTTTGAGTGATACCCATTGACCTGTGCCAGGCCATACAACAAAGATAGTAATCATATCACATGCATACATGGTCAGTAATCGACTGACAGCATGGTTAAAAAGCATTTCATCTCAATGCAATACAAGGATAATCAGTAAGACTTAAGATTTTCTAATCCTCAATAAAACAGGTACAGTAATTGGGTATAGTAATAGGCCAAGTTTAATGGTATAAATACAACCGAACCTAGTCTAGAATTTAGAGTTATAGGTGAAACTGGACAGTGAGCTGCAGGACCAATGAGAAGATGGAACCATATGTTAAAACACAATATTACCTATGAATTATAGCTGGGAGTATTAATAACTAAGTAAAGTCAATATTTTCATTAACCTGAATTACTGAAATTGTCTGTGTCCTGCACACATGCAAAAACACATAGACACTACATGAGCATACAGTATTGACACATGGTGTCACATGACATTCTCCAAACAGTGAAGTCCAAAGTACACCAACACAGTGGAATCCAAAGTGTACCAACAAAGTGTAGTCCCAAGTGTACCAACAAAGTGAAGTCCCAAGTGTACCAACAGAGTGGAATCCCAAGTACACCAACAAAGTGAGGTCCCAAGTGTACCAACACAGTGAAGTCCAAAGTGTACCAAAACAGTGAAGAGTATGAGTGAATGCCAGCAGCGTGACGAGGCGCTGAGCGTTGCACATATGGTGTTTTTTTTTTTCTGGTCGCAGAGAGCTGAAAAATGTTCACCTTTGGGTAAAATGCTGCGCTCGTCACAGTCAATTTTTACCCAGCCGTCCAATCAAAATGGTGCAGAGGCGTGAAAAATACCACGATAACCAACCGCCACATCCTACATGTAGGCTACAAGTGCTGAACAACAATGGAAGGAAAATTAATTCACATAGACCGGTGGGTCTGTCCTCTCCCCCTACGTGCTTCAGACTTCCCTTCATCCAGAGCAACTACTCCACCCTGTGCTGACATTTTTACTTCTGCGGATATTCCGTATCATAGCAACCAGACGCAACCAAAGCGTCTCAGCTGATAAAAAGCTGAGCCTTATTGCCCTTCTGTCTTCTGCATATAACAATAAACAAGTATTTAATTAGTTTTAAAAACTGTCATCTTTGTCTTTAAAAAAAACAACAATATACCCAAAAATAGCCTTACAATAAAGCTTATTTATATAGCACAATAATCAGGATAAATGAAGAAAAAAACCCCAATAATATCGCGCTGTTGAGCCAAGCATTGTTACCGCAGTGGAAATTCCTTCACCGCGACAGCCCTACATCTATGTCATAGTGTGTGGATGTGCTTTGCATTTAACATGTTTCATTGAATGACTCAATTCATACAGTGACAGGTTTAAGTAGCTAGTTACAGCTACCCAGTCAGACTTCTGCGTTA
This sequence comes from Sebastes umbrosus, assembly GCF_015220745.1. NCBI lineage: Eukaryota > Metazoa > Chordata > Actinopteri > Perciformes > Sebastidae > Sebastes > Sebastes umbrosus. The sequence continues at coordinate 14,624,080 of NC_051289.1, forward strand.
AGCTGTGATCAGTATACCTGTGGTAAATAGATGGCGTTCATCATGTTTCTCATTATCAGAGTGAAATAAAGCACTAGATAAGACTACATTTTAGGTAAGTAATTTGCATCAATAAGATTAACAGTTTAACATATAAAACACAGAGATACTACAGGTGTTAAACAGAGTAATTGAGACCAAGCCATTTCTTGGATCTGGATACATTTATAGCTATTTGTCACCCATAGTTTCTAATTTGAGGTCATGGGCATTGCTTGAGCTTTATCTAGAATACAGTGTGTTAGGGCCCCGAGAGGATTAGTGGTATTATGATGTTAGAAAGCGAGTGATATCCTTCTGGTTTCAAAGAGGAGTGTGTGTATTTGTGTTTATATGTCTATGTGTAGGTATTGCATCTAACTACAGTATAAAGCATGGAATCTCTGTCTGTCTGTATGTGTGTGTGTCCTTTGCATATCTTGAGAACTGTTCATCCAATCTACTTCGCACTTGGCAGGTTTATTGCTGGGGACCCACGGACGTTTAGTGTCGGAAGTTGGTGCAATTTGGACACGCGACACGTTGTGCAGCAGCGGGGGTGGCGTTCTCCGGACTGAGTCGAGCATGCCGTCAGCAGCGGACCGTCACAGGCTGCGGTTCACGTTAGCTGCTGGATGCTGGATATACTAACGTCACAACCGAACACTTCTTCACTTCCCTGGAGTCAACGAGCTATGAGCGGTTCTCGGGAATGTCGCAAGCAGCAAGCAATCGGTCCGTTCTGAATAGGTACGCTCTCCATCAGCCACAACCCAAACAGGCACTGCACTAGTCTAACCAAAAATGGAAGGAATCTCTCTCTGTCTGTCTGTCCTTCGATTTTCTCGACAAACCTGGGTAGAGCTCGCTCTCCGTCGATGTTTGTCTGAGCTTTTACATCCAAATGACAGGTATACTCTAGCATTGCTAAGGGATGAAACTATGTGATGGCAGGTGTATTTCTCAGGACCCAAGGAAGCGTAGTGTTGAGTGTTAAGTTGTTAGGATGAGTGGTTCTCACGAAACCTTCAAGCAGCAATACCTGAGGCCAAGCAATTGCCCGTTCCTAACAGGCACATTTTGAAACAGTACTGCAGTAGTTTCTATTGATTTCAGCTATATTTGCCACGAGGGATCAATGATGGATGGCAGACAGTAGCATCAGACTGATCCCATATTAAGAGTGAGGGAGAGCTAAATACGTACATAAAAAAATAAGATTTTTTCTTTCTTTTTTTTTTTACAAAATGAAACAAGATAATAATTCGGGATGACATGTCAGCATCAACAGTACACAAGGGCAAAGGTGAGAAAGAGGGAGAGAAAAATGTATAAAAGGAGGGAGGGCCAAATTGAGTTCAATCTTGTTGCAGTAATTCTAAAGTAATACATGAATCAATACTACTGTAGATTGTTAAATATCTGTATCATATATCGTATAAACTGAGAACTGTACAACCACAGATATGTTTTACGGGATCTTAAACAAAGTAAGTAAAATGGTCACTACTTCATAAACTACTAAATACATAATGGGCTCAGTTAATGATGAGTCCCCTTGATATAATGGAAAATAGCAGTGGGGGTTATTATAGTCGATAGGAAGTGGCCAGGTGAATACTGATCAAATTCTCAGAGGTAGAAACTGATTACATAGATATTAGAAAGTAATATGCCACAATTATCATATTATCCCATTACACATGGGGAAGAAACATTATTTATGGCTGCTCCTGAATGTTTTTGTTCGTTGTCTCAACTCCCTGGGCACATGTTGGGAATATCACATCACAGTGCAACAAATCCTTATAAAGCTGCCCAGTGTGGATATCATTTCTGTAACAGTACCACTCTGCTCCTCTCCCTGCTTACTTTCCTTTCTCCTCCCATCCTCTCTCGTCCCTACTACTCCTCTTCTCCTTTTCTCATCGTTTTTCTCCTCTCCTCTCCTCTCTTCTCCTCTCCTCTTCCTTCCAACTGTTTCTATTACATATTGATCCTGTATGTACAGTATAAATTAATTTTGTCTGCTATAAATTTATGGGGCCCTCTGGCATTCATGAATTTATCCTCCCCCCCTTCTCCTCCACTCCTAAATATTCGGTCCTCCGAGGTAGTTTGCAGATCTTTGCACGCCTTAACGGATGGCAATGTGCCAACCACACAAAGCCTGAGAATACAACATATTAAGCCTTGCCTACACACACAAACACAAATGCACACAAACACTCGGGGGTGGGGGGGAATGAAACAATATAACATTATAATCGGGGGTGGCTGTTGTGTGTTTTTCCCCCACAAATCTGTGCCTCAGGCTTTTCTATTATTGTAATGCCTTATACTTCCTATTCGGACTGTGCAAGTAACCTTGTGCGTGTGTGACTGATAGTTATTCTGCATCTCAGAGGGACTGATGTTATTACTTCTGGCTAAGTTGATGAGTGTGAACGCAGCCATGAAAGAACACATAAACACTCACACAGTTTTAACATATTTCGGCTTTAGAGGTGGCTGAATCAAACGGTTTATGCTGCCTGTGGCTTTGACTTATTTTGCAATGAGCCTTGCCTCTGACTGACAAGGGTTTTGCGGGATGACACAGTGCCGTAGTGGTATCAAATAGGCCGATTTAGAGAAAAGTAAAAAAAAAAATGCAAAATATGCAAAACATGCAAAACAGATCGAGAGCAAAGCAGATAAAAGAGTTATTCTTGCATAGCAAATACCTGTTTTATAAAACTGTTAGAGAGGGGAAAGACATAATACATTGGGCGAATTCACGAATGGATTGCAACCGCTGATAGCACCATGAATTGCGCATCATTTGCAACCTCTATCTGCCCCGTCTAAAGGTCCAGTTCGCAAAAGATGATACGGTAATGATGTTCCAGTGCAAACACGCCCATAAAGTTTTGCAGCTGAGTGCAATTTGCACTTTTTATTGCGGAGGGAGACGGAAGAAATCATTTGTTTATTCGTTTACATAACCTCATATCTTGCTTCTTTTTTTTTTCTAATGTATCTCATGTAGGAGATGTAAGAGTTTGAGCGGAGTATGACGATGCCTTTGCCTGGCTAAAATCACTGCTGCCATGATCACTGCATTTGCATAGAAAGGGGCAGATTTTGGGCTAAATGTATGCATATTACCTCATTTAAATATGAGCAAATAGCACAGGATTACCGAGACGCAATTTGCTATTTGCTTTGCAGCGCAGCTAGGGGTGCATTTCAACCTTTTGCGGGTGCTTTGAGAATCACACAGTTATTTTTTGTCTTATTTGTGCAGGTTTAGCGTCCGAAAAAGCCGTGCAATCCTTTAGTGTATTCGCCCTGCTAATATGAATGAATAACGAATATTTGTGATAATAACCCTCAAGTGATACAGTACAAGAGATGTATAAAAGTATTGAAAAGGAAAGTTAAAAAGCGATGACAGCATGAAATGTTGGACATAATGGTACTATTTTGCTTCTGGACTGAATGATGACAGCAGTACAATGTGAAGGAGTGGGGAATAAACATGATATTTTCTTCTAGGAACAAGCATTTCCAAATTTGCCTCAACTGCATTTATGATTATCTTGTTACTTGTCACTGTCTAAAAGCATAAGAGGATGTGCAGAGAGCTAAATCCTATTTTCATGTTGTCTTGAAGCTATAACATATTTAATTCATCAACATTAATTATCACTATGTACACTGCCTTTGTCTTCTTTGACAACCAACAGGAGTACGGAAACATATTTCCTCACTTTGTTGCATTAGAGCCTCTTAGGAAATTAGACGTCCCTGTCTCTGCAAAAAGCACTGGAGACAGTGGAGTATTGTTTCCATGGAAACAAAGCTGGTGCCCAATAATTCGATAATTAAGAGGGTGATCAAAGAATTACATCTTCAAAACATATACTCAAAGACAAATACCAATCACCAGCTATCTGTACCAGGTACAGAAGCAGCATTTTTCACTGGCGCTGGTTTATTGGATCATTTCATGGTAGGTAATGTGGAAAATAGGGGTTTGATTTATATTTGGGCACATGAAAGCATGCTTTGGTCCTTCTGTATGGCCATCAATGCAACATTTTCCAGCCCCGCTCAAACCAAGCTGTTGTATGATTCTAACAAATGAGTGATGAGAGCAAAAGAGAAGAGAAGAGAGTTAATGAGTAAGTAAAAGCAAAGTGATGGGAAAATTAGATCAGAGTCCCCGCAGGAATCACAACTAAGTACTCTCTATTAATGCACACGCAACACACACACACACACACATATGCCGTTAAATAGTCCCCCACAGTCTAATCGAGAGCGTTCTCTCAAAGGCCTCGTCTTCCCTTTAGTTTCATCCTGTCTCTCTGCTTGAGAGGAGGAAGTGGATGAAATGATAGAAGTTTTCTCAAAGGAGAGAAGAGCATGTTTCCGCAGGTCACAAACAGCCTCGGGCTCTCTCTCTCACACACACACACACATACAAGACCACACATCCGTAGACTCGCACACACATTTTTGAACATGTGTGTATGCATAGTAGAGCATGTGAGACCTACTGTACCTGTCGCTCTGTCTCTAATCAGGGAGAGAAATTAACTTTAATGACCTGGGACCCACCGTGGACAGAATGAGGTTATGAAGAGATATTCAGATGATTTTCACGACATCAGAGACATGAAGCTTTTATTCGCCTCCCCTTCATCCTTTATCCACCATCCCTTTTTATACTGCACCTGCTGATTCACTTGGGTTTTGTGGAAAACCCTTCGGAAATTACAATCTAGTAGTCTGAGGGCAGTGCTCAGTCACGCATAAAAAAGGTTGATGAATTATCCCTTTGGTCCACACCTAAATATCCCCCTCTTACAATATATACACATGACACACCACCACAAACAAAAGCAGACCCCAGAGCAAACACATCTATGAGCCCAGATATATTCTACTTGTGTTAGCACAAACAATTGTCTAGCATTACTGACACACCGGGAGTAGAAACAGAGCAACATGGGCATCCTATCGGAGTCGATGTACTAACATTAATTTGCATTTTTGCCTTGGCTTGATCCGCTAACTCCTGAGAAAAACAAATATCTGGGTCACATTGGCTTGTTATATGTTTGTCTCTAAATTAGGCTCTCAGTAATACCATCTCAAGCAAATCAAAAATGAAATGTTGCAAACTAGGAAGCTCATTCTTAGTGGAAACAATAGTGCATGCAACTCACTCAAATGACTTACTTTAAAGTGAGTCATTTGATTCTATATTAACATAAGCAAAATAAAATATTGGTTAATGAGGCTTTAAATAGTACAACAACAATTACTGAGGGTCAAAAAGAAAAAAAATATATAAAAGACATATATGGTTACATCATTAATTGATCCATCTTAAGCTAATATGGTTTATATTTCGACAAGGTCACCAGGAAAAAAAAATGTTGGCATTGTACGTACAATCCACGGATACACGGCTCGTAGTATATCAAGCGACTATTAATTAAAGATAGGTGGTATGAAAGTTACATGGTATAATAACGAGTATAACAAGCGAGGAAGTCCACTAAGGGCTGGTGGAAGGCTGGTAGGTGGGTCAAACAAGGTCAACAGATCGTGTCCCGTGTAATACTTAAAGTCACTTTATGCTTGTTCAGTAACGTTATGTAACAAGTGTAAAACGTTAGAGAAGAACCTCCGCTAAGGGGGCGGTTATTCATTTGCGCTCGTTACGTTACGGTTGTTAGGTTATTGTTTCAACACAAACCATAAATGTCTTTTCTAACCTTAACCAAGTAGTTTTGTTGCCTTAACCTAACCAATCCTTTCACAACGTTAAACACGTGGCATTATGTGTTTCTGCATGCACGATACGAGGCTGATATATCATGTTGATATTGTGCCAACATTTTTTTCTGGCACTTTGGTTGCACTTCTGACCCACTAGAAGTGTATGGTGGTGTTTGTATTTGTAGAGACCCTGCCTACTGCCTGTATTTTCTTATTTTGCTGTGTTTGATGCGTTTCTGGGCATCGACCTTTATAAAAACGTAGCGACCAGGTGCCAGATCGTAAGCACTCATCCAAGAGGAAGTAACAAGAATGGTGGATACAGCGCTGAAAAAACGCAAATATAGCGAGGCGAAACTCCAAGCAGACAAGCGCCGGTAACCCAAACCGCGGTCTGGGGGCGTGAGCTTGTGATGTCGTTGAGCCGGAGAGAAGGGGCCAAATTTAAATGTTGTGATTACAAACAGCAGCCGACAAATTCTACTAATTCTACCTCTAAAGAGTTTCTCTGAAGACTCTTCCCATCATGGATAACAGATCAGAAAAAAATCAAAGAGTGATACATTATTGACACAAAGTGTGCCTCCTGGTGGGGCCTCCTGAGTGGATGGTGCCATAAACAAAGTCTCCATGCATTAGCACAAGGAGAGGTGTGCTGCAGGCTGCAGATCAGTGGAGTAAGTCTGCGTGGTTTTACCTTCCAGCAGATGCCTGATTATATGTATGAATAAGCTGTCGCTAAATAGCTTCATAAGCAGTCTATCCCCACTGGGAAAAGAAAACTGGATTGTGTAGTCTCTGTAAGAAGCTCTGTTTTCTCTCTCTCACTCGCTCCTTCTTAGTGTGTGCACATCTGCACGTCTCTCCCCAGTATATTTGCCATTAAGAGGGACTAAGCATTTCATTACAAGTCTACTGAGCTCCCACTGTGTCATTGAAGCCAGGAGCCAGTGTGCCTTTCTTTCTGAGAGATACTAATAACAGAATCAAAGGAGGGAGCGTGTGTTTGGGTGTGCAAGTCTGTGTTTGTGTGTCTGTATATTCTAGTAATGCTGATGTAATCGCAGGCTCAAGCCCAATTAGCCTAGAGGGTAACTCTGTAATAATCCCTACCCCTGGGCATAATGGCCTATTAAAGCAGCAGTGGACAGAATAAATGAGTGTGTCTAAGGAAAGGGAGAGAGAGGGACAGACAATGGAGGAGAGGCAGGAAATACGACTAAGGGAGGAAGGGGGGAGGCTAACAGAGGTGGTAGAATAAGAGGGACGGAAGAAGACAGACTTGTTGATAATAAAGTTTCCTTTCAGTCTTATTTTTACCTAAATGATAAATGTGTTTGAACGTTTAGCTTCATGTACAGCAGTTGAACTCAAATACGAAAACAGCGCTAATACTCAAATTTACTCTGTTGTCATTCATGCCAGAGAAAGCAGAAAAATAGGATCTCAAAGCCACAGCTTCAAAGCATCCATTATGTGTTTTATTTGTTGGAAACCCTCCTCTATCGCTGGACTGCTTATTGCTGTTGTTGGGCTCAAGACCACATAAATCTAGACACATGTCCAGACAAAGCTGTGATTTCGTCAGTTGTTCTTCAATGCAGACTGTTTTTGACAGTGTTTGGAAACATGAAAGCTCTTCTGCAACTTTCAAAGGAACCATCTGCGTACATCATTGATGAGGAAGGTCAAGGCTGTGACTCGACGCAAGCAGTTTGTATATAGGAAAGGCAAGACAACTTGTACAAAGCTGAAAACCCACCTCGCTGTTTTACAAGAAATGTCAAACTTTGAATTATCTGACAGCTTGGAAGAGAAGCCCTGTGGCGAGAAAATATGCCCTCCATCTGTATGGTCAAAAAACAAAAGAGAACGGGAGTCCATGCTCTAGCTTTGATGAGCTGAGATACAGTTTCCATCCACGACCGATGCATCAGCGGCACAACTACCCTAAACTGAAGACGCTTTCAAGCAACATGTTCTGAGAGCGATGCATCAGACGGCAGTGTGGCGTCATAGCAATCTTCCAAAGGCACTTCTCTGGAATCTCATTTGAAAAGGCTGGACAGCCAGAGAAGACGGATGCATTGAGGCCACATTGTTTCAGAAAGCGGCTGCTTCACTAGAGCTCAGAAACATCACACACTGACAGTGTAGTGATGGGAACCGCAGTGCCTTTTCAGTGGGATTGACGTGCACTGAGTTTTGCTCACCACATCTGGGATCAATCAGAGCTTTCATTAATAAATAATAAGTGAGATCAGGTGTATCATCCACCATTTGGCCAGGCTTTAGTTTGCACTTCTTTTAATTTATGGGGTGGGTCACAATGTCTGTCAATTTAACCACTTTTGCAATAAAATATGTTTATACAGGAATCCATTTCATATGTAGGAGACCTAAGATATTATGAAAAACACTGTTGTGCTTTGTTCTACGGGAGGGTTATCTAAAGATTTTGGGTGCCTTCCCAACTAGCCTAATAATTGTTTTGATGGGAACATGTAGTTGTGTGCTAATGCTTTAAAAGTAAATACAGCATTGCGGAATTATTTCAAAATATAAGCAAAATACAAATATATGTATAATCCATGTTACTAGTGTGACGGCGTACTAGGGCCATTGTAGGTAAAAAAAAATAATTATGGAGCCGAGGGAGGGAGGTAATATTCAGAGATTCTACATTAAAGTCGTAAATTTACCAGAAAGAAAAATTAGATATCCTCTGAGATAAAAGTAAAATAAAGTCCAGGACAAAAATGAGCTAAGTCAGACTTCCAGCCAACAGTAACTTCACCTTATGCATCACTTTTTCAGCAAGTTTCCAAATGTGCACATTGTCCTAAACTGTACCAAACCCCCTGAACACCAGCAAAATACACATATGCAAGAAGTCAGTTTAGATGTCATTCAAAAATTCCTCCAATGCTCTTTGGTAAACCCTAAACCGTGTGCATGAAATGTCAGTGAAAAGCAGAAATTCTTCATATTTCCATAGTGGATTTGTGGCAATGACATACTTTGAATACATCAGAGAAGCTGTAGTAGAATAAATGGTCTTGCTTGTTGTTCCTTTGCCAAATCTTAGATAAATTATTTAAATTGTGTGGTGTGTGTTTATGTGGACAAACTCACCCGACGATAAGTCTACCCGGTTGTTTCTGGTCGCCGTCGTCACATTGATATGAACTGCGACCTTGCTGTCCTCGAGGGAGATCTCCAGCGTGCCGTCATCGAGATTGCTGAAGAAGAGGAGCCCGTCGGGGTTCCACGTACGGAACTGGAAGCTCACAGATATTGTGTTGTGATTGGCTCGACCCGGCAGCTGCAGGAAGCTGGTGGCGTTAAAAAAGACCGGGAAGGTGTGGGTCTCCACGCAGGAGAAGGACAGGTTACGCTGTCAAGACACAGATTTAGAGAGAAAAAGACGTCAACAAAGTGAGATAATAGGAAGTTATTAATTGGTTTTCTAAGAGAAAAAGTCAAAAACAAAGCTAAACACTGTAATGTGGGATTGTGCGTGAAGTTGTTTGAATGTTTTAAATGCCCCAACACTTTAGGAAATCATGTATTTATTCACCAGGCTTTTTGTTGCTTTGAATCTAGCGTCTACATGTTTACCTTCAGATGTTCCCACTGAAGTGAGATTCAAAGGCTGATGTTGCTTGTACACATCACAAAAAAATTATTTTTTTTGGGCTCACCCTGTCTTTGAAACCAGGGTTGAACAGTAACCTGGGTGATGTTTGTGTGCTGGAGGAAAACAAACATTAATTGTGGATTTCAGGCGCTAATTACCATTGAGCATCTCCAACATTGTGCTCTTAATCAAATCATCAGCAATTGCACATTATTGAGCAGCCTTACCAGCTACAGATGATTCCTGATTGCCTCGGCCTGTGTGTGTGTTTCTGAAATTTGAGAGCAGATCTGTTTTGATTAGAAATGAATGGCTGTGTGAGTCATCAGAGAGAATTAGACGTGCGGCTTTAACGAACTTCATTAGTGTCTCCATTTGTTCAATCTGTTCACCAGAGATCGAAGAAGACACACTGGCTGTCCACTGTTGAGGAAGAATAGGAGAAGGAGGGGAAACGAGAGCTCTGAGCCTTTACAGTCTATCAAAGGCTGCTCAGTAACTAATTTTAAGGATGGCAAAACAGTTAATGTGCATCCAGCAGTAATCCAGACTGCTTCCAGACTGCCGTGCATTTGATGAGGAGAAGAAAGGCATTTAATATGTTCCTTATTCTGTCGAGATTGAAAACAAACTGTTCCACGGTTGCTGCAGTGAAATGGCAGCCATGATATCAAGAGGGAGCAAAAAGACAGGAGGCAAACACATGGAGGGGCCACTGATGGGTCAGTTGTATCTGATTAATTATGAATCTGTTAAACTATTTTGGCACGGTGAATAATTTGCCCCCTCACTCAGGTCAGATACTGAGTTAGTGTGACAATAATGAGCATGTTCAGTATTCAGCTGCCTTTATAAGGGTGTTATTTCAAGCTCTTTAGATTTAAATGTTTTCAAACTGAGTTGCTTTGTGTTCCTATATACAGTATGTGTATGTATAGAGGGTATAGAGGAGTGTGTGTGCATGCACATTGCCCTTACAAAGCTGGAGGTGTCTATCTTCTTGCGGCGAGCCAGGTCTGTGATGTTGTCTCCGTTGTAGTTGATGCTCTCCATGCAGCCTTTAAAGTTCTTCCTCCCTCCTCCCAATGGCTTCCCGCTGAATGGCATCCCACCAAAACTCAACTAGAGGAGAACAGAAGGCAAAGAGGTAAAAAGAGACTGATAGCGGGAACAATACAGATTATGACTTCCTTTACTATTGATTATACTGCTAGAAAATTGAAAAAAAACAACTAGTTAACTTAAAGGGACTGTTTGTAACTTTTTAAGCGTATAAATGTACCGGGTCGGGACACATGCGCGCTTGCATATGCGCGCTCGCGTGTGGCCCGTGTCTCTGCTCCTCTGCCTGCTTGCCTTCACTCACACCGCGCGCATTCTCGCTGTCTCGCTCCACCTCTAGACGTGAAAGCGCGCTCACTCCACACTGCAGAAGAGTTAGTTTAGCTCTGAGGATATCTAGTGAATGTTCAGTGGACGTTTGTGCAGAAATAAATGCCTCCCTTTTGGGCATGCACCTATGCAAACTATCGGCTAATTGGTTTTGTGTACAATGCACAACTGCAGTAAAAAACTCAATTGAGACGCATATTCCGAATGCGCTGCATATATGTCCAAAGCTCCTCAAACACAAATAATATCGCCATATCCCACACGTCTTAATCGAAAAATGCTCCTTTCGGAAAAAAGGCCTGATTCAGAATATCCAAACAGAATATGCTGTTTACATAACCTGTGTCAAATTCAGAATAATAGTGGAATATTAGTGTACATGTAAACATAGTCATTGTCACAGTAGCAACATACAAATGTCAATTGACAGAAACTGCAACAATTCCTAAAACAGGTTTAAGCCAGCTAATGTTCAATTTGTATGGACATTATAATGTTATGCTAATAAAAAAACATCCATTGTTTATGGGAAGAACAGTTGGGGAGTTTTTGGTTTGTAAACAACACCCAAAAGAGTATCAAATGGACATACTGTATATGAAATGTCATGATAGTCACAGATGAATGTTGTAATAGGTGTAACTGTGTTTAAAATACACGCTTTTTTTTTTTTTTTTACTTTGTTGGTAAAGTTTTGGTTAATGTTTGCCTTTGTGTGTGGAGGAATGACCAAGAAATACATGAATCTTCCTGATTTTTTATACAGATATATTTGGATGTATGGGAGTGAGTGTATGTATAAGTATGTGTGTATTGCATGTATGTATTTTTTATCTTGTTTTCCTTTTTCTCTCTTACTCTCCTGTTCTGTTTGTACCACTGGGTGTAAAAAAAAAATAAAAAAAACAATTGCAAATATATATTAGATATTTTGTGGATGTATAATTCATGAGTAGTTTGCAATAAAAAGTTTAAAAAAAAAGAAATACATGAAGCTCTATGAAGTCAACGCTATTTACTGATGACAACAAAATAAGAGGATCATTTTGCATTTGCATTTTGAAAAAGATCAAATCTACTTGTAGATCAAATCTACATGTATACTTAACGTCTTTTGATGATGTGTTGGTATAAAAATATGCTTATGAAAAATATTGTAGCGCCACCTCTCGGCCAGTTGTGTGAAAGAATGCAGGCATGGATGGAGAGGTCCGATCCACAGTCACTCTGATTTTAAATATCGGACAATTAGTGTCAACCCCACATTAAATCCTGAGGTATTTGGCCTGCATTACAAGGACAATACTGACAATTTTTTTAACCGAACACCTTGATATCATCACACTATTGACATAAACATTATATATTTATTTATATAATATGACCGCTGGGGCAGTGGGAGAGAGCATTAAAGGAAGAAGACAGTGGTTTGTGAGGAACAGATGCAATGAGAGGAGAACTGAGGTGAGGAGATGGAGGCTAATAAACAGGCATCTGGTGGGAAGCGCTGAAGGACACAGAACTGATGAAAATGTAAACCGCGTTTCATATTTTTAGACAGTTGAACATGTGTTTTTTTTTTCTTTTTCTTTCAGACATAGCTCTGAGGGAAGCCAAGAAGAGGGAGGGTTAGTGTGCAATTACCAGTCGATATGTGTCTGTCTATCTGTATGTGTGGTTGTGTGCGTGTGTGTGTGTTTGTCTGTGTCTGTAGTGACGCTCCAGTAGTCTTAGTAATTACTGCCAAGGGTAGACACAAATGCACCCGGATATTTAGTCTACAGGCTTAAATTGGAGAAGAAAATGTACGGACGTGCACACACAAAGACACACAAGATGGAGTGTGTGGGCTAGATGGAGTACAGTGGTGCACTTTGAGTAAAAGCTGGTCACAATTTTCTATCTATGTAGAGAGACTCAGTCACCACAGACACACGCGCACACACACACACACACACACACACAACCTCCTGGTTCATCCTGTTGTATAGATTTCCCCGAAGATCCTTTAATTCAACAGCTTCACTTTAATTGGTCTGTGGTTTGTCTTGCCCCATTTCTCAGTATCCTACTTAACACCGGAACAGATCAGCCATATCAGCAAGCAATACCTGCTAAAGGTCACACACAACCACATCAATGCGCACACAAACACCTGTATACACCCATATATGTAATCACCGTTACAGCTTGACATGCTTGCACACACTTACACCACACACAAGTGCATTTAATACCCATTCCAAAATCAATTTTCCTGTTTTAAGTATTATAACCTGAACTCTTTGCCTTCAATTACTGAATGACATTAATTATGTGAGTTTTATGGATTAGTATTAGTACACAGTGTAAAACCAATATCTAATTTCCTACCCCCAGAGATGTTGTTTAAAAAGCAGTTCAGTACAGCGCATAAGGACAGGTAATGTGGCAGAGCACTCAGATAACAAGAAGCATCACAAATGAAAGCTAAGTAAAGATAAGATATTGTCTCTCACGGGTTTGACATGATCCGACAGCCCTGTTGAGACTCCCAGCACTTTTTGGAGGGTTCAGATTGTATCTGAGAACTGCTCACATTAGCAGATATGGTATTCTGTGCTGAACATCAGTACTGCCCGAGGCTCCTAAACAAGAATTCTCGCTCGGTTTTCTAGAGGACTTAAGTTCACCTCCATCATTAAGCTCCAAAATACAAATACACAACACCTCAAAAGTTAATGAAACAAAGCCCACGAGCTAGTTCAGGCAGACAGCTCAAACGCATCGCTACATTCAACATGGCACGTTCCTCTCTTGCCGACGCTGCACTGACGTCATTGCTCTGCTCAGTCTTTTTCCTTCCCTGCTCTCACTTTATGCTACTGCTGCTGTTCAAAAGCTCCACTTCCACTCCATCATCCACCTGTACACTTTGAGTACAAGTTAACCTTGAGGGGAAGTTGGTGTTGTTGAGTTTCTTTGAAGGAAGTGATGAGGTCAGAGCCTAGAAGCCAAATATCAGTATTATTGTATCACTGATATTTGGCATATACTCTACAGTCACATACTAAAGGTTTAGGCAACACAACCACTTAGTTAGGTTTAGGAAAAACATCATGGTTGGCTTTAAAATAAGTACGTAAACTAAGTACAATACATACGGAAACACCGTTACATAAGTATGGAAAACATGTGACAAGCGTCACTACAAAACCGGTCACAAACACTACAAAACCCGTCACAAACACTACTAAAGTAACTGGCAAAACCAAACACCGGTCTCGGTCACCCGTCTGCTGTTTGAGAGTCCTGGGTTTGAGTAATACTAAAGCCTATGTGTGGGTAGTATCTGTTTTCAATTTACCTTTCCAACTATTTAATAGTTAGCAATAATACAAAACATTAAAAATACCTTGAACACAAAACTATTAAAATACATAAATAAAAACATCACTGTTCCACTCACTTCCATGTACACTGCTACAGTATTTACAGTTATGTGCAAGGCCATGCAAGCACATGCAACTCAAATGTGCCCATGATTTTGTCCCAGTACTGCACACGTTATACTCTGCTGACAGAAGCTCTCGCTCTTGTCTTGCCGTATGCCTTAGGCAAAAGCTGGAAACAACAACCCTTTTCCGACTCTATAATCCATATTAACTATTCATATTATATTAAGCTTTCAAGTAAATAAGACATGGATTCTCACCTGGGGACTTTCAACTCAGTATTTACATGTGCTAACATTAGAATATGCTACATAATGCAGTGTGCTAAAATAAAAATAAGCCATTCTCAGAGGGGTTGCATCAATTCATGAACTCAGTGTCTCAAATGTGGATGCATTATTGGTCTCATGTGCCTGTTACAGATTGTGCCTTAATCACATTAACAGTTGCATTTTGTGCACATATAAAACCAGCAGATGTCAAAATGTGCAAACTAAAAGAGAGAAAAACACAACGTGCATGAAAGCATGAAAGGTATTTTGTGATTTTGGAGAGGTCTGTGGGCATGCAACTTTTGCCAACTAAAGCCACGATGATTGCCTTGTGTTTGCAATAAAGAGGTGGTCTGAACAGGTGGAAACGCAAATAATTTCATGCCAAAATGTTCCCCCAAAATTACACTGCGCCACCTCATCAGAGTGAACACAGCCTCAGCTGCGCCACCCCTCCCACCTTGGCACAAGTGGGTTCGTTTGGCGCCAGAGAATTACCAAATAGACTAATGGATTGCCTGAGGCGAGGTGCAAAAGGACTGCATTTGCGCTACCGCTGGCTTTGCGCCTGCAGCATAGGGCCCCGTATGTGATATAGGGCTCAACAAATAAATAAAGTGCACACTGGGACAACCTACTAAGCTAGCATGCTACTTAAGAGATGATGTACTGTTACAATTAACACATATATTGGCTGAGAAGTTAAATTAATATAGGTGTTCTTTATACAGTAGCCAGTCACTTGTACATCGGGCAGCTGCTCTGGACTGACACACACATAAAAGCATCACTCAGGCAAAGCTGAGGTAGCTGAATATATCAGCTGACATTTTACCTATTCACTTCTTCCATGGTCTGCCAGTTCCTTTTTCATAATTGAACCTGCCCATGACTGCCTATCAATGTACAGCTGTTGAATCATTTGGCACCCAAAGGCTTTGTTATTGATGTTAAGCTGATATGGATTATAGAAATAGATGTAGTGCATATTTAAGTAGCAAACTTGTTTACACAGCTGTATACATGGAATATATCCCAGTCATCTCCTGCATCTGTGTTTGGATGTGTGTGTGTGTTATCAGGCTTTTTTGGTTGGATTTATTTTTTCATTTACTTCAAAGGGGAGACTATACTATTATGTCTGCGTCCTTCACATTCCTGTCTCAGTATACTTCTCACCTCATAGTCCAAATCGAGGTGGTCGAACTCTCCATTGGTCCTGAAGTGCTGAGTGTGTCTGTCCAAGGTAAAGTTGACATTTCGGCGGTAGCGTTCGATCACCACTGAGTGCCAGTGGTTGTCATCCAAGAGGCTGCCGGTGGTCACGGATGTGTGACCCATGATGGAGCCGTACTGATTACTGCCTGTAATTAACGCATAATAATAATAATACAAGTTACAAAAAACGCAGATATTGGACACTGTACAGTAAATGAAGCCGCCATAAATTAATGAATATATGTCGGGTAAAATATCTACGAACAAAAGTTGAATTTGTGTTTATTCTAAAAGCTATTATGAGATATTCTGGGCAGCTTAACAAGGAACAATGGACACAAAATGTATTTGTAACTTCTCTGGCAGGGATTTGCCAAAATAGACAGAATTAATATCAGTGCTTCACATAAGTGGAATTGACTATACCTTGTATTTGTAATTTACAGCACATGGCACAATCCGATTCTGCTTTTTGTGTGTTTGTTTCGCAAATTAAGTCATCCTCACACACATTACAATGCAGTTCATTTTGGTGCTGTTTCCTGCCAACAACAACACACCTGACATTTCTTTAGCAGCCAAAAACGGGTACGAGAATGCACCACTGCAGTCGTTGCCTCTGTGCTGCAGTAAGGCATCCTTAAAGGTTATACCGGTTCTGTCAGCAACACAGCCGGTCGACAGTGAGTGATGCTCCGCACACTTATGGATTGTTGTGGCTGTTGTTTACAGTGTAAAGGGTAAAAAGCGATGCCAGGACACTTTATCTTTGCTCCGGGATAATGCTATCCTGACAGACAGGGCATTAATTTAGATTACAAAAGTTCAGCATTATTGCCAAGTCTATAATGATGGTATTATTCTTTTGAGCTGTCAAATTGCTGCAAACACAACCAGTTTAGTGTAGCTGCATGCATTAGACTGAGTAGCTATTAAATCCAAGGTTCAGAGCTGGACTGGGTATAGCTTGGCCTCACTTGGATATTTCATATCCAATATTTCAAGACTGCTTGAGTTGTACTTTGAGAGACATTGTTTGACAGACATAGCACCTACAAAGTTTGGATATTATCAGAAGGTAAAACATGTCTATAATCGATTGATACTAGACAGCTACATTGTGTCAGGAGGGTCAGCATACTTTGCATATCTTTGTCTAAATCAATGACATGCATGTGTTGCCCACCCAGGTTGATCTGCAGCAGCAGCTTGGCCCTGCGAAGCTCCAGAGTGATGTAGTCTCCCTGCTGGCCCTCCCCATGGAGAATCACCCCCTCGCTCTCTGAAGTCTTGAACCTCAGTGCAATCACATCCTTAATGATCTTCATCTTCTTCACCTGCACAAATGGGAAGAAACACCATGAACTTTACGTGGTTGTTAAACACAACTTTCTTTACTTTACTAGAAAAACAACACTTTTGCAAATCTCCAGGCGGCCTGCTCAGAATCTACATCAAATTATTTATTTCCTATCACGTTATAATACTTTTTGTTGATTTTTAGGATCTAACCATAACGTACTAGAATAATGTATCTTCATACAACGGTTCGTATGACATGTTACGAAAAGTTATTCCTCAGTTGTCGTGTTTTTACCTAAAAAATGTCCAGCAAAACGTGACGCATGTGTCAATTTCTGCTGCAGTCTTTTCAAAATAAACCACCGTCTTCACAGAAAACAAGTTGGTTAGGTTTAGGAAAATATCGTGGTTTGGGTTCAAATAACTCCGGAAGTGTTGTAACTTCAGTATGGACGTTACGTTACAATAAATCAATGTTCACATGGGGTACGAACACCGGTCTCCTGGGCAAAAGTCCAAAATGTTTTGACCCACCCATCCACCCCGAGCTCCTCCCTATGCAGCGTTTGAAGCTCTTTATACTTCCTGGTTTACCATTACGTGCACTACATACAAAGTGATTTCGTGGGATATATATACGAATTACAGTGCATTACTTTTTGTAGGTATAACTACGTACGGTGTATGACAACAGCCTGACTAGAGTGACCTCGACAGTGTGAATTTTAATGGGAAGGTCTAGTCAAAATAACATAGAATATCAATGTAGTTAATCCAGTACCTTAAAACGATATGCGATTACACCCTGTCCATCAAAGTTGATCACGCCCGCCCCTAAAGAAGACAGATAGAAACAACAGAGATACAGAGAAACAAAACAGAGGGAAATACGAAAAGAAGACAGAAAGAGACAGGGAGAAAAGACAAGATAGAAAGGGATTAGTGAAGTAAATTGTGATTGCAGAGAGGGAAAGGTCAAGACCCTCATCCCAAATTGAAAAAACGAGCGTACTAAAGCCTTCACTCTGCTAAGTACAAAATCATTACAAAAAAACAAAAACAAAATGTTAGGAGGTTTGTGCATTAAAAATGTCATCGTTACAGGTTATTATTGCTGCAATAGAGATTTTATTGTTTCAAATGATATCGTAGCCAAAAGGCCTTTTTCACAGAAGACATTTTGACATTTTGTCACAGTATGAAAAGCACAGGTGTAAATAATAAAACTAATGATGACTGAATTCCATTTGGCTGCTTCTGTTTCAGCGTCCTGATGTTAAACACGTTGGCTCACTCACTATCACACTGTCATGGCTCACTGGGATAATTGAATAGAACAGAGCCACCGCTAATGTTATTAGTAACACCTGTGCTTTTCCTATTATGACAAGTCAAAATGTCTGCTGTGAAAAAGACCTGTAGAAAAATGTGGAGTTTATGTAATATTTCCCAGATACAGATACAGATGTAAAACAGTGCTGTTCTGTAAAACAGTGACACTTGTTCACAGTAAATAGTTTCTAATGCATTGATGTATAACAAGGTCCTATAGAATTATGTGGGAAATTAATTAGTAATATACTGTATATACAGTATACTAGGGCTGTCAATCAATTAAAATATTGAATTGCGATTGCATAATTGTTCATGATTAATTGTGATTAATCGCAAATTAATTGTACATTTTTGTATTCGTTCAAAATGTACCTTAAAGGGAGATTTGTCAAGTATTTAATACTCTATTCAACATGGGAGTGGGCAAATATGCTTGCTTTATGCAAATGTATGTATATATTTATTATTGGAAATCAATTAACAACACAAAACCACGACAAATATTGTCCAGAAAACCGTCACAGGTACTGCATTTAGCATAAATAATATGCTCAAATCATAACAACAGCTGTCAGTGTGTCAGTCTGCTTGTCATAAAGTGGGCATGTATGTAAAGGGGAGACTCGTCGGTATCACTTAATGTGGCTGATTAGCTGCTGCTGGCCGGAGACACAACTCTGGCCAGCTTCAACCTGAGCTGAGGTCTAATCAGACATAATTGAAAACACCTGTGTGTGTGCGCAGGCCTGTTAAACATGCTCATGGTGCCTTCAAATGAAACTTGTGAGCTTGTGTTTTCAACATGGGAAGTCGTGTACACAATATGTTTGGCGTTCAAGTTTAAGTCGTGAGAACGCCGCTGCTAAGCAACGGCAATATTAACGTTACTGTTGGCGTCTAGAAGCCACAGAGGCTATATACAAAGGCATAATGACGGAGGAAAAAGATTAGTCGGTTGGAAATGTCAACATTTTTCTTAGATATATTATAAAATGATGTAGAAAAATAATTAACGGCTAAAATTACAATGTACTCACTTATTATGTACTGAAAAATGACAACAAACACGTCACTTTCCACTTAGGAGGTCATGAATACCACATTAGGGGGGCGTTCATATGGACTTTTCTCTTGAACACGGTAAACACGACTCCATTTGAAGGCACTATTATCTACAGGTTTGAATGCTACATATATTTTTACTGATTGCACAATAAACTAAATATCATCGGATAAGGTTTACATCTAAAAAAAAAAAACTGACACTGAGGGCAGAAAGGAGACAGGCAACATGGTGGAGAACATTTTGAGAAGAGAAATAAAGTGCAGTGCTCGAGGCCCTCTTCAATCTTACTATCATCACCCCAACTGGTCAAGTGGTTAGCGGAGAGTGCGTGCGTGTGTGTGGTTGTAGAAGGTAGAGACGAGTGTATGTACGGGGCTGTGGTAAGATAACAGAGCTCTGGAAAGATCGTATCATCTTATATACGGACACACTCATGCGCAGTCACGCACGCTGCCCCCTCGATCTTACCTTCTCTTTCACTTTCTCACTTACATAACACACACACAACTATGCCCGGCCTGTCCTTTCATGATAAACACCTGGAGAGGGAGGTTAGAGGAATATTACATCTGTTTCCTTTGTTCTAACTTCAATGCTCCCCCCAAATGGTCCCATGCTGCTTCTCACTGGGTGGAAATACATCCTTCCATCTCTTTCGCTGCTTTACACTTTGTTCTCAACACTAGTTCTCGCTCTCTCCTCGCTCTTACTTTCATCTTTCGCCATTACTCTCCTCTCTGATTTCTTTTGCTTCCCTCTTTTACTCTCCCCCTCTTCCTTCAATCACTTCATTTGCTTCATCCCTCTTTCTCTCTCCCAGCCCCTCTCATCATCTTCTTCTGTCACGTTTATGGCGCAAACAGTGGTGGTAGTTGACAGTTTCCCAATTGTTTTATGAGATATTGCAGATCTAGGTGTGCTGTTCAGAAAAAGGGTTGGCAGCTCAGCTGAGTGCTTGATGTCAGTGGGGAGACTTTATGGGGGATGGAGGGCTTTTCCACCACCTGCAGCCGACCGAGAGATGCAGAGAATGAGAGAGAAAGAGGGGGGGAATGTTGATCCACTGCGATGCGGAGCGACAAGGGACGACTACTTGGTCTGCAGCCAGGGCAGCTGTTATGGCACACACACAAGATGGCAGAGGTTTCCAGACCCTGACCCAGGAGACCGTGCCATTTTGGACCCTGACCCAGATGGTGGTTTTCCACCAGAGATGTGTGAAGCGACAGACGGTGATTGAGATGGAGGTGTAATATATAGACAGCTGCATGTAACAGCCAATATAATCTTCAAATACATGATACTGCAAGTTATTATTTATCAGGGTCTGAAAATTACAAGTTGATTTCAGTACACCACTGTCATATTACCTGCACAATGGTGACTGTGTGGTGTGTAGAGCTACAAAGTCAATGCCAAAAAAATGTCACGTTTGTCAAAATTCACTTTTATTAAGTGAGGTATTACACTTGAAATATATTCAATCTAAAAAGGATTACATTATATTCATAATCATTCTCCCCTTCAAATGGCATAATATCAGTTATTCTACATGTTTACACATAATATCCTTTAAACTAAATGGGCCTCATGCAGGAAGCGGTATGCGAACACATTTTCTGATTTTAGTATTTTGATTATTATATGTTTTAATGTAATTATATTGTTTGGATTATTACGTTTCTGGGCTAAAGAAATTCTATCCATCCATCTATCCATCTATCTATCTCTATATTTATATCTATCTAAGTTCTTCTTCTTCTTACAGCACTTTTTGGTGGCATCCCTCCAATTCATGTCTCTTAAATGTGTCACTTTGGATAACTGCCTGATTGTGCAATTATATACAAACAAAACAAAAAGACACGCAATCAGCCAACGTATAGCAATACCACGGAGATGCCACCTGCATCATGTCAAGACAAATTGAGGATGCACATAACTGGCATGTTAAATTGTATCCATGGCAACACGTGTCGTTGGGCAAGCAGCAAATTTCGATTGCTGTGAGCACAAAAGCCGGTCAGTCACAGTATGACGTTCCTTTACTGAACTATAGGATTTGAGTGCTTTTCATACACATGGAAGATGTGTGTTGGCATTGCGTGACTGTTGGCAAGACAAAATAATCAAATGTTAGGTGATCTGTTCTGTAGATAAAATGATAAAACAAATACTGTATGTATTTCCCTCATATTTATTGCACCCCAGAGCCTGAAGGCTACAATGAAGCTCTTATAGCTGTTTATGCGTTTGGCCTCAGTCCTGCTCCAGAAATAGATGCTAACAATAAGCCAATCTACATAAGTACATTTCTTGGACACGACAGATAATGATGGTGATACATCATCCTGACAAACAGGTTTAGAGTATTGTTGGCAGAAATGGGCCACAGGTTGAAGTCAGATATGATATGCTCGCAGTCATTTCAAATTCTACTTGCGCGAGAGTGATTGGTTTGTATAGAAAATTAAATTTGTACTCTGTTTCCGTCTGACTTCCCTTTTCTCTTGCATACTGGCTCCACTATTTCCTGACTCATCTATGAAATAATTGATTTTCTGTTGATCCTATGTTAATCAAAATGGAAATGAGCACGTAAAATTCCACAGCATGGTGGCTCACGACTCCTTTGTGCCCTATGGCTCTGGCACAGCCACATACACACACACACACACACACACTGCCTTTCATTGCACAGTCCTAGATGACTCATAATATGGCATTGCATTTAATTATCATACATTTTCAAAACCCAGAATTATCATCTACAACCAACATATTTGGTGATTATGCCGGGGAACATAACATCTATATTTATCTGCCTCCTTCTCCTCCTACTAATTCTCTTTTGTGCTTTCTTCTTTCATCCTCTTTTTCTTTGTCGTCGCCCGACACTGTACTTTTCCCTCTCTTTCATCTTTGGATTGGGAAGCAGGAAAAAACATTTAGGAGAAGTTGATTCTAAGAGAATTGGAGAGTTTGGGAGTGAAGGGCGGGTGGATGAACAGGCGAAATGTACGAGTTCTCATTTTCTGACTGAATGCCGAAGAAAGGAGCAGTGACAGCATAATCATGAGAAAGCACTCTGGGCTTCAAAACACAGCTGACAGACAACTCTGAAAGACACAGCGGACCAGGGGGAGTGTGTGTGTGTGTTTACATGTGCAGGTGTGTGTCTCTCTCTCTGTGTTATCACTGATATCTGAGTTGTAAGCATGCGTTCACTTGATTGGGTGCGTTCTTTGTATTTATTATGTGTTTCATCTGTCAAAGTGTGGTTGACAACATTCATATTTGTCAGAAACACAGACACTTTCGGTGCTTATTTGGTGTAGGAACAGATACGTTCTTTCAATATTGTATACTTCAAACACTGTCTACCAAACGCTCTGTTTCTCTGTCTGTCTGTTGAATAAAACTGTCTTATTTGAATCTAAGAAAGGAAAGCTAGAGAGAGCGCACACGATCTATTTCGTCATGATTTATTTCACACAGCTGAACCCCATTTACATGTGGGAGTTAAGCATAATCACAGTGTTCCCCTACTGGCCCATGAGCAGCTCCACTGGAGCAGATGCTGGCTAAGGTCACATCAGCAGTAGTTGTTGTTGAGGCAGGAAAAAGTGAAACTCATTATCTTTTCATGCCCAGATTCTGCTAAACCTCAGTCTCTGTCTAATTCTACTGTTGTGCATGTTGGGGGGATTTTAGAGTACGTAGTTTCTGTTGTACTGTATTTCTTATTCTGTGGTTTATGGGTGGCTGAAGGGGAAGTTCTGATGGGGACAACATTTAGATTTATGTATTCTGCAAACAAATGGGCATCTTTGAACAAAAACTTTTGACCTTATTTTGTTCCTTAACCAGCCTGGTCTCCTAAATATAAAAAAAAATGTTCGTTACGTTTGTTTTTGACGCATAACAAATACATTTCTAATGGGGCTGTCAAAGTTAACACGATAATAACAAGACAACGCAAATTCATTTTAACACCACTAATTTCTTTAACGCATTAACGCAACTTGCGATTTTTAGGTTGTATTAGGCTTTAAAGCTAGGGTGAAGATCTTGGTATCATATGAAACTACAAAACCTGAGGAATCCATTGGTACCAACTATGTCATACTAGTTTGTTGTGAAGGAGGCTAAACAATGCTCCAAACTTGCGATACATTTTGGCGAGGAAAAACTCACCTGGCCATTTTCAAAAGGGGTCCCTTGACCTCTGACCTCAATATATACGAATGAAAATGGGTTCTATGGGTACCCACGAGTCTCCCCTTTACAGATATGCCCACTTTACGATCATCACATGCAATTTGGGGCAAGTCATAGTCAAGTCAGTACACTGAGACACTGACAGCTGTTGTTGCCTGTTGGGCTTGAGTTTGCCATGTTATGATTTGAGCATATTTTTTATGCTAAATGCAGAACCTGTGAGGGTTTCTGGACAATATTTGTCATTGTTTTGTGTTGTTAATTGATTTCCAATAGTAAATATATACATACATTTGCAAAAGCAAGCATATTTGTCCACTGCAATGTTGAGAAGAGTATTAAATACTTCAAAACTCCCTTTATGGTACATTTTGAACAGATAAAAAGTGTTCAATTAATTTGCGATTAATCGCGATTAACTGTGGACAATCATGCGATTAATCACGATTAAATATTTGAATTG
Organism: Sebastes umbrosus; assembly: GCF_015220745.1. NCBI lineage: Eukaryota > Metazoa > Chordata > Actinopteri > Perciformes > Sebastidae > Sebastes > Sebastes umbrosus. The sequence goes on from NC_051289.1 coordinate 14,648,219, forward strand.
ATTCACAGCCATAGTTTCTATTCACAGTCTGTGAAGGGAGGAACTCGGGGTGGATGGTCGGGTCAAACAAACACAGGACTTTCCCCCAGGAGACCACTGTTTGTGCCCCGTGTGACACCAAACGTTAAACTTGAACAACATAAAAAACTTATCTTAAGCCAAACCATTATGTTTTACAAGTGTTTGTTTTATTGTTTAACGAAGTCATTTTGTTGCATTTTTGTTTTGTTTCAATTTAAACGTTAATCACATGTTTAAAACTGTGCACAAGGAGACAAATACGTTTCCCTCGAAATGTAACTGAGAATGCAGTTTAGTTGTATGGGAATGTAATTTTGTAGGCGACAGGGTTGCAGCTGCCTCGACAGCTGTGATTGGGTGTAATATCATTTTAAGCGATAAAACTTCTATTGCATCATCAGAGCTTAGACAGCAAAGAGACCTAAAGAGATGACATGTTTAATGCACAAGCCTCCTATGCTTTCAGATGACAATTACAGCCAGTAGAGATTTCATTTAAACAGACCCATATGCAGAAACCATATTAATATCTGACACACTGACTACTGACAAGTAGGTGGAGGAGCTGCAGAATAAATAAATCAAATCTAGTCTTTTTTCAGTCTACGTACTTACTTTCACATTTAGCAAGCTATAGTAGTGACAAACAGTGTCAGTGCTAAAAAGCCTACTTGGATCAAACTCAGTCTACCATCTTTTTCTGTTGTCTAAAGTCAAATGGTAACCACTTCTTAAAATAAGTATAAATAAATAGTATACACTGTGTTCCAGGTATGTTAGTCAGTCCTGCAAAAATTCTACAACTCACAAAGCCGCTGGTGCTTGACACCCAGCTTCACTGTTGTGTAAGCTATCGATTGTTCCTACATTTCTTTCTCTAAAGTTGAGAAATACATCTTGCTTTTTCTTACTTGAAAACCATGTTTTATACTGTATTTGGAAAAGTCTAAGTAAATAATGCTCATAAATAATGAAATGATGCGAGCAGGCCCTGTAATGATTACTAGCTGCCTCAACGTTTCTGTGTTGGACTGAGGCTATCCATGCTTATCTGGTTTTACTGAAGTTTTTTTGTAAAAAAATATCTTTTCTACCTTCTTTATTGTCTCTGAAAAGCAAAGCGTAACTGCGTTGTTATGGTGAAACTGCACGACACTATTTAAAGTTGAAGTGGCTTTAAATAAAATGTGCCTTTAAGAAAATGTGACATTAAATAACAAGGCAGATGTTCCCAAAATCAAATTCGTTTTTCAGTTTTTATAGTCCAAATTAAGATCAAATGAGACGAACACTCTCAGAGAATATAAGGGTGGAAGCTATTCTGGTTAAAAAACAGCAACAAGTTGCCTCCATCTAAGCACAAAAGCAGTCACAAGTATTAGAAGTGAATTATTTCCCTGTCAAAGTTGTTTGTGAGTGCAGGAGTGTTTTTTGTTGGAGGGGACAGGTGATGGATATAAACTTAGAGTGGGCTCGATTTCTGTGTTTTATTGTTCTGTGCATCTGTGCATACGCGTGTGCATCTCTCTCTGTGTACCACATCTTGTCATCCTTATCATTACTGACTTGCTTTTTCTTTTAACATGGGAGGGAAATTAAACAAAGGAAATATAATCAAAGGGATGAAGGGCTGACTGGAATGCAACGCATGCCCTTGTATTCACAGACACACACACACACACACACACACACACTCAGGCATATCCACACACAGTGTAGTGCATCTCTGAAATGAAAGATGTACGTGTGTCACTTAAAACAGTAATTTATGCAGAGCCTTAATTGAAATTTGTTATCAAAATCAATTTGGCAGCCTTTAATAGGATGAGCGCAAAGAGGCTGCAGGAGAGACAGTTCCCTGGATGATACATTTGTTAGAGAGAGAGCGAGAGACAGTGTGTAAGTGTGTGTGCATCGGTATGTCTGTCCATCTGTAACTGTGCTCTGCATATTTCTGCACATTGTGTGTGTGTGTGTGTGTGTGTGTGTGTGTCAAAGCAGGATTTCACCCCGGGTTTGTGTTTGATTCCTAAACAGAATTAGCCCATAATGAAGAAAAAGCCATTGTGACATGATTGGAGTTGACAAACCATCATTACGCTCTCCCACTAGATCCGCAATTATAAATGTTAATAACACTCACGTACAAATAGATTCCTCAAGTACTGGGAGTGAATATATTTAGCCGCTAGTTGAACGTGTGTTTGTTTCCACTCACAGTAGGAACAGCCGTAGACTTCTATGCGCAGACCGATCCGTCCCTCCTCGCTCCAGTCCAGCGGGACGAGCCTCAGGAAGCGCGCCACGATTCCCTGCTGCAGATCGTGGCGAACTGAGCTCTCCGAGTTGGAGTTCCCGGAGAAGGCCTGTGAAGACAAACACACACACACACACACACAGACAATGAAATTAAATACATCAAAGCCACAAGCCTGCAGTCGAACAAGCAGCTTCGGGACCAGGAGCGAGAGTATTTGTTCCACTCACCACATCCTGCCCTAAAGGTGCGCACTCACAAAACATACAAAACAATTATGAGTCTACATATCTAATAAGCCCGCCATAAGACAATCTGACTGCGGGGGATTTGAAGAGGAAATTGCATATCGTATTCAGCACCAAGTGGATGTAAGAAAGTCCCTGCTCACTTCATCTCATATTTAGGCTGATTTCTGGCTCCCAAAAGATTCACAGGGGCTTGTGACTGATGAGGTTTACAGTTTCTTGTCATATTAGCAGCTCTGCGCTCTACACATTCAGTTGGTGCAGTCTCTGAAATCTCAGCCTCTAGAAAAGAACATGCTGTGTTATCTACAAAACAAAATAAAATATGTCTATTTATTTACTTTACTATGCACATACAATAAAGTTTAAGTTTTTGGTTTTTGTGTAAAATCACATTAAAACTAGGGCTGTCAAAATTAACATGATAATAACATGTTTACGCATATTTATTTTAACGCCACTAATTTCTTTAACGCAACTTGCGATTTTTAATTCACCTCTTAAAAATCTGACAAGCCGCCAATATAAGATAAGAGTATTAAATACTTGACAAATCTCTCTTTAAGGTTAATTTTCAACAGATAATAAACGTGTGATTAATTTGCGATTAATCGTGATTAACTATGGACGATCAATCAATTAATTGCGATTACATATTTTAATTGATTGACAGCCCTAATTAAAAACACTTTGTTCTTTAAAGGTGCATATAAGGAAAGTTCAACTTTAAGAATCCCTCCTCTGTCTAGAGCAACAGCATGGCAGAAATTCACCAATGACACAAAGAGAGTTCATGGTCAGCTAACAACAAAGAGGCAGCATCAATAAAGTGGTATGGATTTGAGGAGATCAGGCTATATTTGGCAGTTTGTCAGTTCTTTGGACGTGTAATGGCAGTGGTGCACTAAAAGAACAGCATTTACTGTGGCCACTCTAAAAAGCCGTCAGCAAAGGTGAGGTTCGTGTCTGCGATGCTGTGATGAGTTTTACACCGATCTATTGGGGTAAAGTATAGGTAAATCTTGTTAGAGAGGGGTAGCTCAAAGCAGAAATTTACAATTTTTGTTTACGCCGCAGAGACGAGAGACAAAACAGAGAAAATTCATCCGTTTTCACAGCATAGCGGAAACCTAGAGTACCGACAAAGTCACCAGAAAATGCACCGTTTAACACATCCCTTCTTTCAACTCCTTTCTCTTTCCCTTTTCCTCCTCTGTTCCTCCCGCTCAGTGTCTCTTCCTTCACTTGACCTGACATGATGGGGAGAACCTCTAACCACCCACTAATCCACCTCACCACAGTCCCTGAACTATTTTCACTTCTGTGCTTTCTCCTCCTCTCTGAAACAAACACACACACACCACCACCACCACCACCACCACGTCCCACGTGCTTTTCTTCTACACACAAAACAGTTGGCACGATCCATTTGGGAGAAGCATCATTAAAAGCCTAGCAGGTAACTAGACGAGAGCAAGACACTAGACAGCCATGTGTTATTCTAGATAAGACGTGAAGTGGGCAGGGCAGTGGATGAGTGCGGAGGGGGGAAAAAAAGCTCGGCTTCGACAGTCTGCTTTGAGCTGACTCCTCAGTGACCCCTGAAGATACGCTATCTGCAAAGGAAGAGATGGTCAAGAGTTCACACTAAGCTCCGAGCCTCTCAGGGCTTCTGCTGTGGCAGGGGTGTGTGGACATGAGGTGAGCAGTACTTCTATCTCTTCTGTGCCTTTACCTCACTTTCATTTTTAATCTTTATTTATCCAGGAAAGGTTAACTGAGACCACAAACACACGCTTTTTTTTATTAGCACCCTGTTTCTAAATTCACAAAGCTCTACATGACTCATCAGGGAGCCCTTCAGTATACTTTAACTGCAGCTTCTAGTCTCTGCAGGTGCACAGGTCCGTAAGGTCTGGGTTAAGTGACTTGCTCAAGGGCACGCACACACTCACAGTACTATATGCACGTCATTTCTAGTTAATACAGGGTTACTGCTGGCCATGTCACATTCAGAGAAGAGAAACAATTCGTCATGTCAAGACTCTTTATTTTCTGAGTGGTTCCAAAGGATTTCAATCATCAATTCATGTTCACGGACATATGGGATAACTTGGCTTTGTGGGGATTTTGACTCTCCCCTACATACCCAAAGTCAGATAAACTAATTAATGATTTTCTTATGTCTCTGCATGAAGTTTGAATAATTTCCAATGGATTTCTGTGAGAGAACGTTACTCTCAAACCGATGCACACACGGACACATGCACCAACTCAGATTTCTCTCGGTCTTGTCTCAGGATATTATAACAGCAGGATTAACGTTAACACTGTTAATGGTCGCTGCATTTTTAACCCGTATTAACGGCTGAAAAAGCGTCAGACAATGTCTGGTGGCAAATTAAAAAATACCGTAGCCATTATGAACCAACGTAAGGCACAGTTATTTACTTTTGGAACAATATATTACTTTTTAAATCCAAAATGTTGACCGTCCACCACTGGAGGCGAACCAACCGCGTAACGTATACAACAGCATCACTCCAACATGACGGCTCCCAAGCTAAATATACTAGGTAGGTTACTAAGTAGGTGACCCGGTAGCTGAATAGCGGTCGGCGTCATCCCCTCTCTCTCCCCCATGCATGTCTATCATTCAATAATCAAACAATACAGTCAAAAAATAGATGAACTAGCTAGAAATTATGAAAATGAATTTGTCATATCTTTCTGTAGTTTTAACAACTTTTTAAAATCAGATTTTATGCAACTTTGTGCCCAAACATGTGTTTCATGTACTCTTTAAGACAAGGCTATAAAGACGCAGTGTCCTTGGAGCTGCAGTTGAGATAAGATACATTCACAGCTTAACACCTTCAAACTGCATCCCAAGACATAAAATGAGCATCTGAAAGAAGAAAAACTGGTTAAAAATGTCCTCAAAACTGAAATTCTCCTTCAACAACTAGGGCAAGCACCACCATGTGGAGTTTTTGGTACATTTCTCAGATTTTCTCTCCAAAACTCATCTCTCTCTCTCTTCTCATTTTCTGTCAAATCTTCTAAATCCTCCTTCACACCTTGTTCTCTCTATTGCATATTTGTCCTTCACTACTCTGCTTCCAAAAAGCCTGTGGTCCTGGCTCAGGATTTGAAGCACAAAAAGCACACATGTATTAATTTGCATGCACACATGGAGCACATTATGCACACACATATACGATCGCCCTCACACCACCTTGCCAGTTAAACTTTTTCTGTGGCGTTAAAACCTGATATCAACCTTAAGCTCATTTCATAGTTGGAAAAAATAATAATAATAAAAAAAATTCTGAATAATGAATATCTACTGAGGATTTGTCTGACTGCGTGCCGAAGACTTTACTTCTTTTATCCAGCCGTCAAGGTATAAGAGATAGAAAAGGGAGACAGAACAAAACCATTTTCCGGCTCCACCCAAAAGCTCCATCCCCATTTCCCAGCTTCCTCCTTTTATTTCTCTATTGTGTTCATCCCGCTATTCGGCACTTATCTGTGCTTGGCTGAATGAACAGCTCAATTCAAAGGCATTACTATGCAGAGCGGAGGGCAAGAGGTAGGATAGGGAAGAGAGGAGGAGGATGAAGATGAGGAAAAAAGTTGTGGATGCTGAACACCTCGCAAAAGTCTGCTTAGTCAACCATTTAATTCCCTCTCCTCCAAAGTCAAATCATTAACCAGCATCCAATGAGTAATTGGGAATTTGTGTGTGTGCGTGTCACTTCATATAGTGTGTGTGTGTGACCGTTTATGTCGGTGTGTGTAAGTGTTAGGCAACTTAAGAGCTTAGACACTTTGACGTTTTGTTTAATCAAGAACTGAGGTAATTTACGGCAACAAAGGCCACAAAGTGCCCGAGGCGACTTTCAGTTTTCACTCAGTATATGTCTGTGTATGCACATGCTTTTATGGATTTGTGTGTTTCTCTCCAAAACTTTAATCCTAAAATTGATGTATATTCATGCTCGTCAAACTACTTTTAAAATGTACTGCTGTATTATATTAAAAAAAAAAAAAAGCGGTGCACTTGGGAATCCCTAGTGGATTCAAACCGAAAAATATTTACTCCTATTTCTTATACTCCTGTGAGGATTTAATGAAGTTTAAGAATATTAAAAAGCTGAACATGCTGCGTTTTAAAAGTTTAAGTACGCAAAGTTAGTGAAGAAAACATTGCATGAGAGTCAAAACAGCGCAGGGCTGTCACATGATTTAAGCAATCTGTGAGATCAGTGGAGGAAGAAGCAATGAGAGAAACCTTGGAAAACAAAAATAATGAGGGAAGCTGAGAGCCAGCCAGTGTCCTCGTTGGGCATTTGGAACACCAGGGCGGCTGTCATTCAAGAAACAATCACTTCACTACAGCTGGTCAACAAAAACCCCTGTGGTCTGCTCTGTCTCTCACACACACATCACTCGCCATGTAAACAAGAGACACATGCATGTTGGCATGCTTGTGCCCATACACACCACTGGGCATTCATACACACACACACACATGTGCACATACACCCATTATCTACATGCTCAGCAGCTCTCTCCACCCCTCCTCCCTACACCTCAGTTGCTTACTTATTCTCCCTGGCTGCATGTTTTTCATTTCCTGAATCTGTCATTTCTCCATGTGTGTCTGTTTGTGTGTCAGTGAATCTGTGTGTGTGTGTGTTTGTGTGTCTCTGTTTTGACAGCCAGAGACAGGCCTTTCCAGAGAACAGATCTCCAGATACTGAGGAACAACAAGTGAAAGCTATTTTCTGGTGTTTGCTTGTTGCTGCTGGACGCTTTGTTAGACCAGCCCAGAGTAAAGGGGCCATTGTGTGTGCAAGTGTGTGCGTGCTCCTTCCTAACAGAGGCAGGGGAAATCAGTCCGGCCTGGTCTGGTCTTTTGTTTTTATCGACAAGTGTACAGGACAAAAACAGAAGGGCCACAGAGAAATTTGTGTTTCTGTGAAGCCCTGTGGGCGGTTGTGTCTGCGTGGGCGTGTGCCTCTATTCTGCGCCAAGACAGGAAAAAACTGCTAAATTTAAGTCATGAATCTTTAAAAAAGTAAAAAAGAATCATCTTCTGTTTTTTTATCAACAAGTGTATAGGGACACATGAGACTGTGTGTGAATGCCTACAACTCCGGCTTATTTAAATAGTCTTTTAGTAGAGCTACTGGGATGTGTTGCAAATTACATGTTTTCAGAGAGAAACCCACTGGAACTCTTCAATGTAACACCAACCTCAGAGACTTAAGTGATCAATTCAAGTCTAATAGCACCACAACACTTGTCCCACTAGACAAGCTGCGTCTGCCCTCCTTCCAACAAACCAAAGCAGTTTGTGAATCCCAAAAGTGGAACATGTTCTAACTTAAATATCCGACTGTGCCTCCCATGGGCGGTTTTATGTTATTCATGTCCCTTGCCTGAAACTATGTGTCGGTAAATTACAGCAAATGGGAACAGGCCTTACTGAAGAAAAAACAGTTGTCTCGATGGGAGGGATTTTTCTCTTCTGGTATACCACTTATTGACACTTTGCTCACAGTATAAAAATCCTGGGCTACAAAGTCAATCAAGCCTCCCAATAGGGCGGAGACCACAACCAAGTTCTGCTGCAGGCAGATGCTAAATGGACTTTTGATCTGGGTCTACAGCTCCAGACGGACTGAAGTCTTTAATTGTTTTGTTATTTTATTTTTTTTATAGTTTTGAATGGATGCTCTCCCTCTTCCCGACAATTTCTTGTTGGTAATAAAAGTATTGGAACTGTCAATCAATTAATCGCATGATTGTCCATAGTTAATTGCAATTCATCGCAAATTAATCAAATTTTGTATCTGTTCAAAATGCACATTAAAGGAAGATTTGTCAAGTATTTAATACTGTTATCAACATGGGAGTGGGCAAATATGCTTGCTTTATGCAAATGTATGTATATATTTATTATTGGAAATTAATTAACAACACAAAACAATGACAATTATTGTCCAGAAACCCTCACAGGTACTGCATTTAGCATAAAACATTATGCTCAAATCATAACATGGCAAACTGAAGCCCAACAGGCAACAACAGCTGTCAGTGTGTCAGTGTGCTGACTTGACTATGTCTTGCTCCAAACTGCATGTGATTATCATAAAGTAGGTGTGTCTGTAAAGGGGAGACTCATGGGTACACATAGAACTCATTTTCATTCACATATCTTGAGGTCAGAGGTCAAGGGACCCCTTTGAAAATGGCCATGTGAGTTTTTCCTCGCCTAAATGTATCGCAAATTTGGAGCATTGTTTAGCCTCCTTTGCAACAAACTAGTATGAGATAGTTGGTACCAATGGATTCCTCAGGTTTTGTAGTTTCATATGATACCAAGATCTTCACAAACTGAGCCTGCTACAACCTCTGAAATATTGGTAGCACGTCAGATTTCTAAGTGGTTAATTAAAAATCACAAGTTGCGTTCATATGTTAAAGAAATTAGTGGCGTTAAAACTAATTTGCGTTAACGCGTTATTATCACGTTAACTTTGACAGCCCTAGAACGTATAATCCTAAAATATGTAATTTCTTCTAATCACTGTATCCTCCTAGTAGCTTTTGATATCATTGATATTATGTTGTCTATTCCAGTGGAGAGCTCACATCCTGTCTCCAGTTTTCCTGCCTCTTTTCCTCATTTCTACAGTCCTCCATTACTCTCCAATGCTATCTGAGGAAGAACACTGAGCTTGAACTGCACATCTGCACATTTCATTATAACCATTTACTTTATGTTCATCTTTTTGCATTTTTTGTTGATTTCTGTGCATCAAACGCTTTTTAATACACATTAAGTATTTGTGCAAGCAAGGTGTTTCCAATGTTCCCTCTGGAGCTGGTCCATTATTATAACCCCCCTTTGTATCCGTTATAGCCCATGTGCCGAAGCGTTGCTATTCAGTTCAGTTTCTCATTAACTGCTCTCACCTGCTAAAAGGAGCTGGTGACAAAAGGGAACTGCAATCCTTTTCTTTGCTTCACACACACTATTAGCTGAAAAATGAGGAACACTTCCAGAACATTTCATGCTAATACTTTTCTTTGCACCTCCATTTTTTGGATAATTAATTACTGTGGAGTAATGGAAAGAAAGGAAGAAAGGTCTGTAAAAATCAAGGAACATTTTAGCATCACGCCATCATCAGTATTTCACCCGTCTAACTTCACAAAAATTATCATTGGTGTGCAAAATATGCCCCTGCACTGAATTAAATTTTACAGAGAGAGAGAGAGAGACACACACACCCACACACACACATACACACACACAGGGAAAGAATAGAGCTTTAAGAGCCCATTACTCAGACTGTGAACATTTGGCACCTTCTCTCCCCTCTGCTCACCAGGGACCAACACTGATGGAGTGAAGACTGCCTCTCTGGCTCTGCCATAAAACCCCACACACACACCACACGGAGCTAAGTCGCCGTGTTTGTGTACGTGCATGCGTCTGCGCCTGCTAACAACTCATTATTTGTGAGTGTATGTGTGTTTTGACATGATGTTTTGAGGGGGCCAGCATTTTCACACTCATTCATGTTTGACTCCTCCTCGTGCATCACTCCGCCGCCTACTCACCCGGAGCTTTGACATTAGCTTTAAGACCCACGAGAACCATTTGGAAAGAGGGAAGTTCTATTCAGCAAAATGAATCAGACAGATGCCACTCATCACCAGCAGTCTTGTGGACAAAATACAAAAAGTGGCACCACTTGCACTGTTGCTATAGAAAGGTATTATTTGTCTAAACTTTTCAGTGCCGTGTCTTGTCCGCTGACACAAAAATGTTCATGTTCACGACCGTACTATTAAAATTTCACAGCAGCCACTCAAGTCGTACCACAGGAGACTTCCATGACTCACTGGGAAGCGTCCTATCTTTTTCAATTCATCATCCTCGTTATTCACACTCAGCAATTTTTAATTTCCATACAACTCTTATCTGGAATGGAGTGAAGTGACATTAAAGAGGCTGACGTTCAAGTCCTGTGAAGTCACTGCAGCGGATCAAGATATAGAGCCTAAAGTTAGAAGAGACTTTATATCAATGTAGATTAAAAAAAGAAAAAGAAAAGCCATAAAAGTCATATCCGTGACTGCGAGCAATGCGTTCCTCTGTGGTCTGATTAGTTAAATTCAAACATTTTGGACTTTAATGCTGCATGTAATAATTCCTTTACAACTGCCAACGGCAAATTGGTCAGCATGCCGTCGCTGTGAGTGAATGTGTGTGTGCATGAATGTGTTTTTCGTGCATGTGGGTGCCTTGTTGCCTCTTTTGGCAATTTATGTGCTGGGTCAATATGAGTCAGGATCAAACAAGAGGATAACATCTATTAATACACACATCAAACTGAATGCTAAACCTCTTAAAGATCCTGCATTAATATCAAATGAGTGCACCTCATTTCCTCTGACGTAAATGATCTCTTTTGATCCCCTCCCCAATCCATTTTATCAGCTGGTACCAGTTACTGTTTGGGGGGTAGCTATCAGGGGTGGGGGGGAAATCGATACAGCATAGTATTGCAATATTTTACATGGCAATATTGTACTGATACACAAACGTCAAGTATTGATCTTTTATTACATGAACTATTAAACTGTTAACAATTTGACAGCCCACACACTATTCTCTCTTTTAGAGATTGTAGATCATATGAAACTAGAAAACCTAAAGAATCGTGTCATGTTAGCTTATCGGTGAGAAGTTACGCTAATTTTTGTCGAGGAAAAACTGGCATTTTCAAAGGATACCCTTGACATCTCACCTCAAGATATGTGAATGTAAACTCTGAGATGAACAGAGTGACAACTGTATCTTATTAGATAAAAACAAATGTTGACAAACTGCATAATTTGCAGTTGAAAGAAGGTGTTTAAAATCGCAATAAGATTGTATCGTGACTTAAGTATGGTGATAATATGGTATCGTGGGGCCTCTGGTGATTCCCACCCCTTGTATGGGTCATCTCCATTTGTGACCTGAGTCATTATGCAGCGTTTTGGAAACCACATGGCTTTGAGTTCAACAACGCATGGTTGAATGTAGTGTGCAATATTTGCGTAACATTTTGTAATGGATGCTTATCTCCAGAATAAATAATAATCAGTAAGAAAATAGGCATTCAAGTTTACTTTGACGGAACAACAATGGCTTATTGTTTCTCTTGTGTTACTGGAAAAAGCAATTAGCGGCACTGATGTGAAGCAGCACTTAGATAGAACCACTAATGTGGTCAACTTAAACAATAGCAGGAGTATGAAGGTTTGGGCTGTTTGAAATGATTCCTAGATGAGTTAATGAAAGGCTATCATCATTCAAACATCGGAGGCGTTTCTTAACAGTTGCACTGGATGTGGTGGCAGCGCTAGATTGTGCAGCTACAGTATAATTAGAGCAAAGAAATTAGTCAACATTTCTGTTTACATAATATCTCCCTTTCTCCTACTCCTGACACTATCACAGCTAAGCCAACACTTCATTCTCTCTCCCACTCACACAAACATGCTTTTTTATTCAGAAGCTTCACAGTGAAAGGTAAATGGTCCACTCATCATAAGTGAACCTTAAAAAAATATCTTTGTGATATGAAGATTAAATTAAAACAAATACATAGAAAGCATAGTAGAAAGCAAAGTGAAACAACAGTGTAGTCGCACTCCTGCTGAGATCTGGAGCACTCCTCCTGATCACTCAATTACAAGCTGACATTTAGCAGGCGGCAGATTCGCCAGCTAAATGTGAATTTATGAGCGAGGCATTTGGTCCTTCATAACACGGGTCTCCCCAGAATATGTGGGTATGATGGAGCTATGTGCCTATCTAACTATAAAGTGAAGAATCTCTGTCTGTTTCTGTTTCTGTATGTCCTTCACATATCTCGAGAACCGCTCATCTGATCTACCTCACACTTGGCGGGTGTATTGTTGGGGACCCAAGGGAGTGCAGTGTCGATTGTGGTGCAATTTGACCAGATTGTGGCGCTATAACAATGATCTTTACGTTTTGGCCTATAACTTAGGACTCCTAACTCTCAGAGACAAAAGTATTATTTTCCTGGATTCTGTCGGCCTAGACAAATCTATGTAATCGTCACCATATTTAGTAAAGAACAATCTCTGGACCAAGCGGAAAATAATTATTTTTTGGATTTTGATGTTCCATACAGTTTTGCTAATATAGCTGAAAATGTCATGTCTCCTGAACGCTTTGTGCTATTGTGACCACATTTGGTGGACATATGTAGATATGATGTCTGAGTGACCATGACAAATTTGGTGCCATCTGGCCAATAAGTAGGTGGTGCTGTAGCACCATCATTAAACTATATATCTGTCTGTCTGTCTGTCTGTCTGTCTGTGCATATGACTGTCCTTATCTCAAGAACCGTTCATCCATTCAACTTCTCACTTGGCGGGCATAAGCAGCCATACTGTGGTTCTCGACAATGCTGCAAGCAGAACTTCTGGGGGCCAAACAATCAGTCTGTTCAGGACAGGCACTGCACTAGTTTCAAGAAAGTGCATTATCAATATATTGTGCGTAATTCCTGCTTCACGAAAACCAGCTGTTGGGTGTTTCAATAGTCCAGTGGTTCCTGGAAGATAGTAGTTTGCCTTTGCAACCAAATGGCCCTTAGACATACCTGAAACTAGTCTGTTGTTATACTTATATGTTGTATACTTATGAATGTATACATAAAAAGTAAATATCATTATAATAAAGACTTAGTTGCTTTTATTCTTCTATTAAAGTCTAAGACTGTAGCCCAAGAGAGAGAAAGTTTTAATTCCAGACCACTTCCCTGCATCCTCATATACGCCTCTCCTTTATGAGCACTTTAATATATACAGTATATGCAAGATATTTTGAGCACTCCTTTTATCTTTGTTTTTACACTAACCATTTTATTCATTGTTCCTTGCTTTGTTGTTGTCTCTTTGGTCCCTTGCACTAATGTACACTTACTTCCCTCCTAATGTAAACCCTCTAGATAAAAATGTCAGCCAAATGCCTAAATGGAAATGTATGAGGCACTTGATGTCTGTATTTAATCGGATGCAAAAACGCGGAGGGTGGTTTAAATCTTACAACTGGGAAAATCGCTCAAGTTCAAAAAGTCAGCACTGCACTTTCATTCTTCTTGTTGCTTTTCTTTCTCAGACCTGACTGTGAAATATCACAGATAAATAAATCAAGTCGGAGGCAGGTAAATACATTTACTCCAGCACAAGTGCAGTGTTGCGGAATTAGACACAACAGCGTATGGAGGAGGAGGCGGCCGCCAGAGCTTCGTTACAATCTCAGCCGACAGAGAAGCCCATTGGCTGGGCTGGCTCGTTCCGCAGCTGGTGACAGGTGAGATGTTTGTGCGGCAGAGCGATGTAGACGACAACGAACTTCACTGTGCTCAGTTTCTATCTGCCGCTGTGCTCTCGCAGTATTCTGTATATAAGAAGTGGACGTAGTCACCATGACCGTTTTGAAGCCTCAAGTTTGCCATTTTGCCCGTTGCCATCTTGATTTTTGAACGTCATCGTCTTGTTTTTTTGCAACCAGAAGTGACACAAAAGGGTGGATCTAGGTACAACCGAATGTTGAAAAAGACATTTGTAAGCGACTAAAAAGGTTATAATTAACTTTCATGAACTGAAAACACCCTGTGAAAGGGTTAAGGTTGTAAGACGAAACATAGACAACTCCCAGACTGGTAGCGCCCTGTCAATCACAAGGTAGCCACACCCTAAAGCATACCCTATATCGTCTATTTGACTCTAAATGGGACCATAATTCACTAAATGAACATCATGCTGTATTAAAGAAGACTTGAAACTAGCGACTGAGACCATAAACTAATGTATACAATGTTTACTGAGGTCATAAATCAAGTGAGAAGTAGGGTCATTGTCTCATAGGCTTGACTTTTCAGACCCCGGAGTTGCCCACTGATTCTGGCTTGTGTACAGCTCTCTGGAAGTTCGAAATGATCTACATAATAACTCACTCCAGTGCGATATAATACTGGTCAATACCAACTCATCTCTGCTGAAAATAAATTCCATAAACACGCCACCACCGGCGGCAGTCCTTGTGGAAAGTACCCATAAAAAGAGTGGCCTTGGAGCGGTCTGGAAGGCACTCTGCACAATGCTTTCTGGTTGATGTAGGATATTTAGAGATATAGGGAAATCTACAGCCTTTTTCTCAGTTTTATCTGGCCATAAGTCACCAATTTTTAAAATAATTGCACGTCTACTATGTGACCTAGATTTAAGAAATGGCCCGGTGAAATCCAGCAGTGAAATTTTTCTTCGTAAGACAACGGGAAATAGAAGTGAGAATCTCACAACATGTGAAGATTCCAAACAGTGATACGACGGTGTTAGATTAATAGACCTGTCAGAGTTTTCGGTAACTATAATTCACTTGCATTATGCCCTGCTTTTTTCAAGCATGGACCAAAGTGGCTCACAGGCCAGCTGACAAGATAACAAGGTCAGTAATATGTTTCCAAGCACAGAGGCTTGAAGAATTATTGGTGCCCTATTCCATTGTAAATCTCAAAGATCCCAATTTCTCTATGATGCTGATTTACAGTAAAATATTTATTTTATGTCTTGTGTTTTTCCCCCCACTGCATTGTTTTGCTCTGAGGTAATTGCTGTTAAGTGCCAGTATATCTTGGTGAATATTAGCAACATGCATCATATACGGTATTTACAGGTGTAGCTTACAGCATAGTCATGCACTATTTCTCCTATGTGTATAATTAAGGTAAGTAAGTATCTAACCCCTGACACCAACAAAGACACACACATGTAGAATCTGAATTCAATCTCTAACCCTGTGCTGCCTACACAAAGTTCATAGAGACACACGTAAAAGGAAAATGACAAAGAGACGTAATAATAATATAACACATTATGGAAAAAAAAAAAAACAGTCGCATGGAGGCAGTTTTGGGTGGCAGGAACTTATTATATATTTAAGTATAGTCCAAAGAACAGAAATCACATTTTTCATTGGTCCAGTGAGAAACCATTATTAACATGCCCCCGTTTGATCCTGTGTCGGTTTAAGATGTGCAGCACTGTCTGTGCTAGATTATTGGATACATACATTACTGTCAACTGACCTGGCTGGTCTACATGCAGCTGCAAGCTTCTCATCCACATTAATAAACAATCTGACAGGGCCTGCTGGCATTATCTGAAGAAGAGTTATGGTAAACAAGTGTGTGGAAGGAAAATGTGACTTAAAATGTTTAAGGTAATTGAGTTTTAATGTGCAGACAGTCACAGAATTCACTGCACACCACGTTTAGCCTTTAATGTTCCCCCTGAGACACACAATAGATCATGATGCTGTAACTGTGGAATCAAAGTCTGACACTAAAACTGACAAAAAGATGATCACTTGACAGGTTTCCAAGACATACACCTCGATGACAAATTGTTATCTGTCATTGAGTACTCCAAGTTTCTAAAACGCATGTTCTATAATCTTTGCAGCTGCCACTATTTTATGGGTGAAGGTTTTCAGAGGATGCGTAAGAAAGTAAATCAATGATTTTTTTTTTCATTTTATTTATTGAAATCATTGCCAAAGTGCAATTTGGCAAACAAAAAAATACATATTGTTAAAGTACCATGTGGACAAACACGTTTTTGTCTTCAATGCTACTCACCAAATCATAGTCATTAAGGTCTAACAAACATATTAAATGTATTTTGTACCTCCTAAAACATTTTTTGAGAGATTTAAACCCTAATTCTTTGCATTTGCTTGTTGTCTTCTTCTTCTCTTTTGTCACATTGCTGCGTTTTAAGTGCATTACTGCCAGCTACTATTACCAACTTCTGTAGCAGGCACGACTGTGTATCAAGTCACTATAGGCTGGGACGATTCGTTGACCTAATCGACGTCATTGATAACAAAAATACGTCGATTTGCATAACGCGTGTCACAAGAATGGCTGTGCCCGGTCAAACCATGCATTCCCCCAGAAACCTAGCTCTGTAAACTCTGCAAAAACTCTGCGTTTGTCAAGACAGCAATCGCAGCAAGACAGCATCGTCCTGTTTACTTTTTGTCCCCACCAGAGCATGATATATTAGGATTATCAACACGTGGAATTTGTTTCTGTGTTTCTGTTAGTAGTCACTTAAAATTGATTTTCTAAATGATTCTTCATCACCTCCATGTTAAAAGTAACTTCTGCAGTAACCGCCGCTGCTAACATAACGTTACACACACGTATCATCTAACGTTGGGATTCTGCTGTTTGATATTTTCTGTTTACTTAAACGACCCTGTATGACTGAGAAAATGGCTTTACATAACGTTACCGACTGTTGTTTCTGTCTGTGAATCATTTCCATTATTTCCCTTGTCCCACGCTGATGCAAAAATACATTTGCCAGTGATTATCTTATCTGCATATTACTCCACTGATGAAATCCATCCATGTCATAACCAGTTTAAGTTTTAAGTTGAGTACTTAAGTAAAAATACTGATTCAGTTCAGGGTTGCTGTGACATATAGTGATTAAATGAATCTGTGTGTCACAGCAATCCTTTCTGATTTTGAGGTCCAATATTTTTCTGATCATGCATCTAACAAAGTCTATTATCTTTTTAGGTCTATTATCTTGTTACATTTGTTTTTTTTTAAGACAAAAGGATTTAATAAAATATTGAAATATGAATCTGACAATTTTGTGATATTAATTTGGGGTAAATTAATTGTTATATTAATCTGGAATTTAAAAAAAAGTATCTTTAGAATAATCAATAGATTAGTTGTTTATATTAGTTGTAAACATGTCATAATTGACTAATTGAAAAAAAAATAATCGCTAGATTAATTGCCAAAAAAATGTGCCTCCTGGTAAAACACAAGATACAAACAATATCGACCTGCTACTCAACACATTGGTCTATCGCAAACTAATGGTTAAAAACTTGACTCTCCATTTACTGTAATAATTAGATGAGAACTCAGTCAGATATTATCTATTCACAAATCCATTGCATCTTCCATTACAGCCAATGAGTCCCCTTATAAGTATGATTATTGCGTAACTGATTAATTCAAGTTTGCAAGTATTGGCAGTCTCTTAGGCATTGTCCTCTATTCGACCAGTTTTAATTATCACAGTAATTCATCAGTGTCTTTGCGACTCCTCAGTAGTACATTAGTGAGGAATTAAAACATTATTTTTTTCACAAAACCAATACTGCGGCTGCCAGGCCATTACCAACTATCCTCCCCAGTGACACAGTCACAACGGTTCAGCTTAGCATCGACGCTATTGCTGTGACTGAAAGTCGCCCTCTAAGTCTGGCAGTGAAAGAGTTAAGCCATCAATGTGGAGTAACGGCAGGCGGTGATTGGTGGCAAAATGTTCCTGAATAGAACCTTCATGCATAAGACTGCAGGACAGGTGGTTTTCTCTCTGGGGATCACTGTGTGAACCTCATCCAGTGGTGAATGGGATTGAGCCGAATGTGATTGAATGGGCTGAAACAGGGCCTGATGGCAGCAGCGTGTGTGTGTGTGTGTGTGTGAAACATTAAGATGGCTTAAGCACCCTACCATCCCAACTCGTCCCTTTGATCAAAAGCACTGATAGCTCCAATATTATCACCACTTACATTCACAAAAAAGGTCTAATCTTTAGCTTTAGTAGGAGTAGAAGTGTGTGTGTATGCATGTAGATTGCTGCAATCCCAAAGCCTCTTCTAAATCAGGCAAGCGACAGAGAGAAACAAATGGCTCTGGGTTTTTGCTTGTTACTGCACTGGGGGGTTATTGATGGTGTATGCCCAGTTTAAAATTATTGGCTCTGTATTTGTTTACATAAGCAATATTTTGAATTGCACTGGCGATAAATTAAAAAGCAATATATGTGTCATACATCGAGGCAAAACAGAAGAAAAAAAGTCGGCTATAGTTACAAATACACCCAAGATGAATGTGTTTTGGAGTATTTGCAGAAATATTAGAGGCAATGAATCAGGGTTAATGGCAGAAGGAAAACACTTCTGAATAAATAATAATCGGCAAACAATTATGATGCAGCACACACAAACAACAGCTTAATTTACTTTCAACTGTAAACGATCCATATTTGTCATCGCATCCCGTCCTAACAGTTCTAAAAGAGAGAATAATGATGAAGCTATTTGGGGCTGAATGCAGCTTAATACCCACGGACAAAAATGCACACATGCAGAAAAACAAACACTGTGCACATTTGCGTGTGAAAACACCCGCTAACTAGAGCTTTTAATTCTGTGGCAGGTAAACAAGATTCTTCACGTCGGATCTTCTTGTACAGAAAGTGTGATGGTGCACATGAATCTTTATTGAAGATTACTTTTCTTGCCCTGTCAGCAGAGGTAGAAAAGCTTGAATTGCATAGCAGCGTTTCAGGAGTAAAACTTAAGGGACAGAGTCCGTTCAAACATACTCTGCCCGGAATTACGCCTGTCAGGAAACATTCAAGAAGCGGCATTAGTGAAAAGCTTATGTTAATATATTCGGCTATAGGGTGTTCATGTCATGATTAGAACATATGGTGTGTCAGTGGCTGCTGAGAGGGCAAGCATTGGGCTCCACTTCTATTTAACAATTTACTTGTCAGTGAACACTAACTCCAGATTAGTAAAAATGCATCTTCTGCCAGACGATTAGACTGTTGTCAGGCTATTAAATAGGAGTTATCAGTCGTTATAAGCCCCATAGATGTGGGCCAATAGGGGACTACTACACCAACTAGTAGGTTTTATCATCTATTCGCATCGTAGATCACCAGAAGAAGGTAAAAAAGAAAATGACAGCCCCAAAACACAAGGTTCTCACCCAGGAGACCGAAATTCACATCCCTTGTGAAACCAACAATGTGTATTTGTCGTTATGTTCATTGTTCAATGTTTTTCCCTAAACTTAACAATTTTTTTTTGCCTAAACCTAAATAAGTTGTAGTTTTGTTGTCTAAACCTAAATAAACCTTTTTGTTTTTGTTCAATATGTGATGTTTCATTCGGTATCACAACATGTTATAACGTGTTGCTTTTACAGTAAGTTTCACTTTCACTTTTACAACGTAGTAGGCGAAGTATGCCCCTAATGACTCACATCTATGGTGCTTAGAGTGACTGATAACACCTATTTGATGACCTGATAAAAGTCAAATCGGGTACTTCTGCACTGCAGACGTATAACTGCTTGGTTATTTTTTATTTTATTTTTGTCAGTATTTTGGAAAATACATTTTCCCTTATCAGATTTATCACACTTAGTAACATTCTGATATGTGGTGTATTTTCAGAAACAGGAGTCAACAGGGTCAGCTTCTGTTTATTCCATCTGTTTTTAAAGCTTTTTCATCTCAACGCAGATGCTTACATGTATATATGGTCTGTTTTTAATGTTTTTTTTTTTTTTTACTAGCTTTCCTTTTAATGTATGCTGTGTGCTCCTATACAGTATGTCCTTGATGTTGTTTTTCTGCTTTTGTATGTCTTGTTTGTTAGCCTTTTTGCTAAATATGATACATTTACAGCGTGTAGGATCTGATGGTATTGAGTGGTGAGGTTGCAGATTACAACCAACTGAAACTTCTCCTGTGTGCCAAGCATGCAGGAGAACTACAGTGGCCGACACAAAAACGTGAATGGCCCTATCTAGAACCAGTGTTTGGTTCGTCCGTTCTGGGCTACTGTAGAAACATGGCTCCGTGAAGAGAACCTGCTCCGTATGTAGATATATAAAGGGCTCATTCTAAGGTAACGAAAACACTTCTTTTCAGATTATTGCACACTGAAGAAAACATACTTATTAATATTATATTCCATTTCTGCCAATAGATCCCCCTAAACGCTACACACTGTTCCTTTATTGTGTGTTGTCTCTGACCAATAAAGTAAAGTGGAGGGACTGGGGGGAAAAAATATATTCTGTCTCCACCGGTGGAGATAAACAAGCAAACAGCCTCCCCCCTTTTTACTCCCAGGTTTTAAATTTATGCTGACTAGCTTGGTGTATCAACGTTATTCATGACAGGGCTATTCTTCTCTCCTCTCCTCTCCTCTTGCTGAAAGCCCATCTGTTATCACCTGTAGCCCTTCACCATGCAGCAACAGCGAACAGTGTGGGCCTTTAACCCATTAGCTAATGATCACGGATTGTCAGTTGCCCCACTCAAGTGCTTGCTAAGTGCGGTGACGGAGGTCTGTTGGTTTGGAATAAGCGAGGCACAGTAGGCAACATCGCCACAGAAAGATCACATCAATGTCAAGGAATAAAGCGCTAATGGCTCATTTCCACATGTTGTCCTTAGACTGTATTTTCCATCTAGAACCCAACAGTGCTTGAATGAGGTCCGTGGTTGCGATATAACACTTGGTAAAATCGGAGCTAATTAATTGATGAATATTTATGCGCACCACGCTGTGGCACTCCCACACAAGGTTTTCTGCTCTGGGTTATGTGAACGTGGAAAGAAAGCCTTCACATTTTAATGATAATGTGGATAGGCATGTGGATAAGCATTTCATTTCCTTTTCTATCATAATAAAATATTCCCCTTCTGATCAGTCCTTTAACCACATACATGTTGACTGATATATTCATTGTTACGCTGAAAAACATTAGTATGGGAAATGATAAATAGTTACAGAGTCAGAATTGTTTTCAAGAAAAATGCAACGCTACAATTATTATATAAAACTGTAGCTTTGTCTTTGATGGTCTTACTGTTTTTAGTTCCCTATCTGATAGCCTGTGTCCATGGCTTATATGCACACACATACTATATACACCTGCACACATATTTCTTGTTCACTCACCCAAATGTTTCCGTCTTGGTGATATGGTTTCCAGTTCCTTCCTGTGTCGCTGTAGAGGAGACGGTAACGCGTTGTCCAATCGGAGCTGCTGTAGCGGCCCTGCGTTGCTATGGCGCTCACCTGCTTTCTGGAGCCCAGGTCCACCTGTAGCCACTGGTAATGGTCACTGTCCAGAGGTGACCATCCGCCAGCACCTGCAGAGACAGTGACATTTTATAATGAGTGCGAGGTCAAAGTTCGTCTATCTTATATCTGTTTAACAGTATGTGTGTGAAGTAAAATGGCTATGCCCTGGTATAATTAAATACAGTGAATAGTAGCAAAGAGTAGGAAATACCAGAATATCTTATTAGCAAAGACTGCCTGTTGCACATGCAGGCTGAGCACCAAGACCGGCAGAGAAGCAGCATGGTCCTGCCATAATGACATTTTACAAAGAGAATGTGGAGTTACACGGTTATAGTCCCTCCTATTATTAATGGTCAGTGTCCAGCAGAGAGGAGCCCATTTGCTCCAAGAGTGGCACTGGAATAGCGTATACACTCTTCTTCAGTATCATATAATTATTCACCGTCCAGCACAGCATGGCACCTCAACTTCTAGAGGAACGGCATTAGTATGTATGAAATTCCAGGGTGGACTCCTTTTTTTAATATTGATATGCAAGACACAATATGACATTTAAGAAATGCTGTGGAGTCCACAGAACTACAGATATGTTCAGTTGCAGCTCAGATACACAAAGTGGCCAAGAATGAAACCCACAGTCAGAACATGAGCAGAACATTACTAATGATTATGTATGATATGATCCAGACTAGTTGCACAGCAACTGTTTGTGAAATAGTCACAACATTTAATGTATTGATTTGTGTACATAGACACAAATTTCAAATTTGTTTGTGATGGTCAGCACCAAATCAATTCGTATGTAATTTACGTATACGTGAACCAGGAAGTATAAAGAGCAGCAAACGCCACGTAGGGAGGAGGTCTGGGTGGATTGGTTTGGGTCGAAAAACACAGGACTTTCATCCAGGAGACCTGGATTTTCCTGAACCTAACTAAGTAGTTTGTTGCCTAAGCCTAACCAAGTCAAACTATTCCTAAACCTAACTAAGTAGTTTTATTTTGAAAAGACTGGAGCGGAAATTGACACGTGCGTAATGTGTGGCTGGACATTTGTAGGAAAAAGCATACAAAATACGTTGTTGAAAGTTGTGCTGAGCGTCACGAAAAAAAAGGGAAATTCGTGTCTATGTACACGAATCAAATAGATTAAATTTCATGACTGTTTCACAAACTGCCGTGAGATTGTGTTGCATGATCTGTTACTGATCACAAAGTACTTACACAGAGTAATACAGGAATGAGACAATCTCTCGAGATGTAAATAAGTCAAAAGGCAAACGCTGTCAAGCATAAACAGAACCCACTTCATGCTGACAGTTACATATGGTTATCTGCGCTTATTTCCAGCTAAGCACTGGTTCAAAATGCGAATCCTTGAGTGTAGATTAAAGTGATATTTCACTCCGGTGGAACATGCATAGTTTCTTTTTTTTTTTTATAAAAACAGGGAATTACTTTAAATCTTGGGAGTGAAATTAGGTGACCTCCTATTTACCTTATGCACATAGTTTAGCAGATTGTCAAATATGTACAAAAACACAGCTCTTTGAAGTTGAAGGTTTATGATCTCCTATACAGGGGAGGTGCACTAAAGTTGGAAAACATTTCTACCAAGGTGAAATATTGCTTTGAAGAAAATGACTATCTCTGAAAGCATCAAAGGGGAGCGTTTCAATGTTATTTTCCCATGGCTACAGTGTCGACTGTGGGAATAGATGGCTGCGTTTGTATCGTAATCCTCTCAGTGGCAGTCTGCGTCCTTGTCCTAGCCTCAAACCTCATGGCTCTGCCTTCATTGCCAGACAAATGTGTCCTCCAAAAGTTGCCCCCCTTTCACACCTCCAGGTGTCTACCTGAGACGGGAGGCCAAACTCCCCTGGACCTCGGGGGTTAAATGAGCCGTCGGTTAAATGTTGCAGAAACAAAAGAGCGAGGCGACTGCTTGACAGAAGAGAAAGAAGAATGCTGGACGGGATCCCACTGACCTGATTCCATCTGCCATTAGAAATTAAGAGAAAAAAAACAAACGTGTGATGCCAACATTGTAAGCGGGCTACTGTGGGAGCAGTCAAAAACGAAGAATAAGAAGAGAATGCATGCAGAGAGCGCACTAGAGTGCATAAAACAGATGTAGGGACTAGTGCGCACACACTTACACACACACACACACACCAAGCACCGAAAATGTATCAGTGCAACAAACAGCCGAGCCTGTGACAGAATGCGACAGTGAAATGATTATCGGGAAGAGTGGGTGGTGGATGGACTGCGAACTGGCCATGTCACGGCCGTCTTCTTTGATTCTCTGTGATGGATTTTTTTTTTTCCAAAAGGACACAAATACAGATAAGAAAGTGACGGGCTGAAAGCACAAGTGAAGGAGAATGACTGATTTAAAAATGACAGAGAGAGAACAGAACCATGGGGACAAAGTGAGAGAGATAACGAGACCAAGAAAGTACGAGAGAGTGGGGGAGGAGCACCAAGCGTAGTGGAGGAGTCATGAGAGATGATAGTCATATGATAAAATAAAGGGTGAGGCAGTTTGCGATGTATCCCCCCCCCTGGCAAAAATCCTATATCTTATCCAATTACAGAGCCATTACACTCCAGCCCCGGCCTTGACAGATAACCAGGCCCGTATCAGTGGAAACGTCAATACCTCAAAAAACACGTTGCAGCAAAGCCATTCCCTTGGGGGGATAAAACACTATCAAAAGGGGGAAGAGGGCGGAGGGAATGGAAGGGGAGGCATTGGGTTTGTGAGGGGCGGGGTGATAGTGATAGTAAACAGACAGTAAACAGAAAATAAAGATTAAGAAAGCAAGCTGAGTGGACAATGACCAAGGCGCTGTGACGCCGTGAACAAGATCGAGGACGGGGTGTCAAAAGGATGACAAGAAGGAGTGTGTTGAGGGGGGTGACAGGCGACGAGAGGAGGCAGAAAAATGGAAACGAGGGTGAGTAAGAGAGATGGATGAGGTGAGGAGAAGAGGGAGTGATGAGAGAGGGTTTTATGGCTTTGGTAGATAGCATTCGGATGGGATGGAAAAAAAAAAAAAGAACAAAAAGGAGCAATGTGGTTATGGTAAAGAAGGTGATGGATGAGGCCAAAAGTGAAGAGGGGAGGACGAGCAGAGCGGAGGGAAAAGGATGAGAAAGAGATAAACTGAACCCATTCAACACATTGGAAAAGGGGACAACATCAACGGAGAGTTAGACTGCAGGTGGGCTCTAATGACGTGGAACAGAAAGCAAAGATTAGAAAAGTTATAGGACGATAGAAGAAAGTGAGAGAGAAATGGTTAGAATACATGTGCAATGTATTTGGCTTCTACTGCACATTCCTCAATAATAGTGAGGCGGGTATGCTGCTAAAAGATTTCAGTGTCAGTTCATCTGAAAGTGAAGCCAAGATGTGTGGCTCCATTTCTGTATACAGTATATCCTCAAACACTCTACTGACATACCCGTTTTGATGCCAAATACCAGATATGAAATTGTATTTCTTCAAAAATGGATCCATCCAGGGCAGGCTGACCTGGCATGCTGTTCTTCATACACCCCCCCTGCTTCATAATCACACACATTCACACTGCTAAAGTGCAAATACAATTCTTTACTGTTGTCACAGTAGTTTTTGCATTGCCAGATTTATCTCCACACTTCGTTTTAGCGCTGTGACAGCGCTGGAGTGAGGTCTGGCTGAACCCGTTATAATTTCACACTAAGGGAAAAAAAAACAACACTCTGGGTAGTGTGTGTTTCTTTAAAACCAATCATAATCCGTCTGAAATAGACAGCTTATATGCACTCTGCATCCTGTGAGTCAGACTAGTCACTGAGAAACAAAGCATGCAGTTTTTGCACATTGTTCAAGGCCACTTAAATGGTCGTTACCGGTCGGTATATTCTCTACCCTGCAGTGCTACAGCCACAGTGACCACTCTCACAGCACTGGAATTTGCACTGGGCTGCATTGGTATGTGTCATCATGACCAGACATCATGTGTGCCTGTTCTACACCTCAGCCACTTCACACTTCCCCTCTGGGGCCCCTGCAACGCTTGAGAACTTTCCAAATCTTCTATTCTCCATCCGTCTACCAGATGCCCTCAGGATTGTCCCGCCAGTCCCCGTCACCTGCAGACACCTGCAGACACCTGTCTCTCATTCCTGATCAGCCTCAATCTGCACATATTCCTGCCCTCTAACCAGAGTCTAAAATTCACTTTTTTCACTGCCTGCCACTGTGGCAGGCAAGTAGCTTTTTGACTCAGAAATTGTATCTGCCACTTTTGAAATATATACACTTAATCAAGGAATAACAGTTTAGATCTGATGTCGTTCAATGTTCGATATATTTTATATAAAAATCATATGCGTGGTGAATTCCAGTGTTTGAATTACACCATAACTTCAGGGGGAGCCCTATTTTTTGTAGGTTGAAGGGTACTGTACACGGTACTGTACAGTACTCTGTAATTGTCATCTATAGTGGTTATTTGCATAAAAAACAGACTATTCAAATGATTATGATTATTTAAATATTTGTTTTGATTTAAAAAAATCTTGGCATTGGTAGTTTTAATGATGTATTATAAGCTGCTTAGAGCCAGTGTTAAGAAGTTAAACAGCTCATAATTCTCTCTAATATACATTTTATATTACTGTAAAAACATCTCCTTCCAACAATTGGATTTCTTTCAAGTTCTCTCCAAAAAATACATTTTACGAGATTACATTTGCACACATCATGATAACGTTGTAATTTACCTTCACCCAAAAGTAATTTTTACTGAGCAAAGCTTGAACACCTCATAATGCAATGGCACCTCCGTTAATTTTAATAGCTCCGTTATTTAGCCAAGCAGGACTATGCTGCCCACCAGCAGCTAACAGGTGACATTACTAATTCTCCTCCTGCTGATGTCAACATAGTGTTGTAGCATTATCAGGGAAAAAATAGGGTGTGTCTCTTCAGGTTTAGTAGAAGTAGCACCATGCTATTGAGCACTCTTTTTCTCTCCGCCGTGACTCCAGTAAACAAACTGAAACATGATACAGCTTGTGTATGCGTCATTGTCATGCGTAACTGTCGGAAAGCATGGAAGAAGAATCAATAGTCACAGAGACATGACATGCCAAGGAATCGGAAAACTAGGATGGGAACGCTTGGGAGGGGAATTGAGAATCGGTTCCACTGGGAACCAAGTGGCGGATGGCCTGACGATTTCATCTGGCAATGCCAACAATTTACCCGCATTTGGCGGGTGGTGGGTGCCAATTTCAGACCCTACCTCTAACAACTGGCTCTCTGCCATATAGTGAATGTTGCTGGTCGCCTTTACGTTCCAGCCCTTTCTACCTGTACGTGCATCTTCACTTGAACCTGCCTGCATCTTGTTCCTGACCCGTTCCTGTTCTCCATAGATTATTTCTAGTATAGTTCCTGTTCTGACTGTGAGTCTGCATCTGGGTCTTCTTCCAAATGATGAGAAAATGACATATGATCAAGTCCAGTTGAGTCCATTTTGAGAACATCCATACACCCATGGGTTTGAAGACTTTCAGAACAGTTCATAATACTATGAGAGATGATTTTACTGGAAAGGTATCATGGCAACAATCATTTGATCACGTGCCTAGAACAATCCCAAACTAAACATTAGAATTATGGCATTCACGTTACAATATAATGTACAAAAAATACACACTACTTCATTGGTCAGCTCGGTGCGATGCTTGAGGATGCTGCATTGTGTTTTGTATCAAAAGTTGAGCCAGGTTCGACTTTTTTGACGGATAACTCTGCCTTTCTTTGACGGAGCCCAACCTCGCAATCTCACCGAAATGAATGAGGCGACTGCGTTTTAGAAGAAGTGCTTCTGTCAGTCTGAACATGACTTAAAGGGGTGAATGAAAGGACAGGGTAATGGTTAGGGAAAAAGGGGTTGAAGTGGACGGATGGAGCAGAAGGCATGTTAGGTTTACAGGGTTATTAGAAGTAACAGATGGGAATGAGAGAGGGACAGATAGATTGAAAAGTCCGGAGACGTAAAGGTTCAAAAGATCGTGAAAGTGATGGCAGGCATCTGGGAAAGACGGACTAAAAAAAGCAATGAGAAAAGAGAGCTGTGGGCTAAAGAGCTCAATGTTTGGGGTCAGAGGAGGAACAAGGGACATGGATAAAGGATGTGGGGAGCAAAAAAAAAAAGAAGGGACCAGAGAAGTGAGCAAATGCTGTCATTGATTGGAGGGGAAGGAAGAAGGGCTGCAAAAAGAACAGATGAGAGGTGAGAGGAGGAGGGGCGGCTTGACAGAGGTTAGGAGTGGGGTGAAGAGTGATATATATATAAAAAAAGAACAGAGGTGCAGTGAAAGGTGAAAGCCTGAGGGAGAAAGGGGAGAAGCGAGAAGAGGTTGACAGAATAAAGTGGAGATGGAGGAGGCTGGCGACGGGGGGATTGGAAGGTGAGAGAGAGTGAGTGTGAGCGAATAGGAGCATCGGCGTAGAAAAAAGGAGGAAAGAAAGGGGTGGAGAAAGGGGAGGGGAGGAGCGTCGGGGGACTGTCGCCGTTCTCTCACCTGTCACACACACAGATGTTCGGGGAGGAGAGGAGGAGCAGGAGGAGGATAGGGGAGAGAACAGGGGGAGCGGAGAAGGTCAAAGAAACCACCTTTGAGGAAGAGACGAAGAAAAGGAGAAAGGCAAGATCAGGAGATAGAGCTCAGGACAAAGGATGTAGAATAAGTACAATCCGAGAGGAAGATGGAGAGAATAAAGCACTGAAAGTAAAGAAGGCTCAAAGTAGAGCAGCACTGCCACCCAGATTTTTCTCCATTGAAGCTGAGAAAAGTCTTGAAAGTGCTGCTGATACCTGGTTGCTTTGTGAATAATAGACACTCAAAGCATCAATGTATGTGTTTATTTTAAACGCTAGCACAGTGCCGTTTGGAGCACATTCACGTTCAGAATTGTCCGATTGCTTGGCTCATGAAGGCGCTACTTGCAGCGTTGTCGAGAACGGATAATGCTAGAACGGATGATCCGGTAGGACAAATGGTTAAGAGTTAAGATTGCCTATTGGTCAGGGGACAGGTAGCGCATGCGCATAACCATCCGGACCATCCATTCTAGCACCAACTGTTGAGAACAGCTCATGGCATGGTGACTCCAGGTAAGTGAAGACGAGTTCAGTTGTAATGCCGGAAACACACCAAGCAGCAGTGAAGTGCAGCCTGCAGTGAACTGCCATGGAATGTCTATGGAAAGCTGCGGTGGACGGTCCGAACTCAGCGAACTGCGGCTGTTTTATTCCGCGGCGAAGTGCGGCCAAACTAAAAGTTGGGGAAGGTTTAACTTTTGGCAGCGAATTGCGGCCGGACAATCCTGGAACTCCTGTGACATGTTGACCTATGTTACACAATTTTTTTTCCCGCCTGGAACACATGAACACGCCTCCCAGCCTCAGAAAAATGGAATTATTGTGGCGTTAGGTTACGTACATTCAGCAGCAAAAGTGAACTGCGGTCAATGAGCCGCGGCCTTTAAAGGACCACTGCGGACGTCAAGCTCTACTCAGTCCAGTCAGACAGACAGAGATTCCTTGCTTTATAAGATGTGAAGTCTACATCGAGGTATTCAGTGAAGGGATGAAATGATGAGAAAAAAAATGGAAAAAAATATATATAGATGTCATTTATTTTGTCCAAATCATATGGTGCTGGTTTATTGATTAGTCTGCAACATTTTTGATAATTTATATTTTTTTTCAATCTGTAATTAACCAAAAATACCAAATATTCACTGGTTTAGCTTCCTGAATGTGAGAACTTGGTGCTGTCTCCTATTCTATATAATTGTAAATTGAAAACTTAAAGTTTTGAACTGTCGGTTGACAAAAGCACGTTGAAAAAAAGCACCTTGGGTCCTGGGAAGTGGTCGTGGGCATTTTTTTTTCGCAATTAGTTTGATGCTTTATAAACTAAACAATTAATGGATGAATACAAAATAACATTAATTAATAATGGCCCCTGTCGGACTGATCGAACATCCTTTAATGAACATAGAAAAGTAGAAATCCAATCAGATTTTTTCACACTAGGGAAATTCCCTGGTATTGATGATATACCTTAGCAATTTATCAGTCCTTTCTGCAATGGCTTAAAAGCTGTCTGTACGGAACCACATGGCTACTCTATAATATATAATGCATTTGAATTGGGACTAATTCTAACACTGACGCCGGCATTTTAAGCAAACAGGATGTTAGAAATCAGATTAATCTGCTACCTGAAAGCTACCCCTGGTGAAAATGTCCCTGTGCTGTGCCCTTGGAAGGCAATTCACACAGAGAGGCTCCTTCTGAGATAAAAGGAGCCGACCGGGACCGAAACACGTGGCTGGAGGTTCTCCAAGCTTGCAAAACAAGGTTTAAGCTATCTGCGATGACACAGATAACCCTGCAGTGGTGGCACAGTCGGAGCGTGTGTTACAGTGAAATCCTACGGACATCAGTACTGATTATTACCACAAATATTCTCATAAGACTGCCAATGAATCGATGTACTAACAGAGATGTGCTGACTGAGCAAAAGCAGGGGAACGTAGTGGATAGAAAATCAAACCAGGAAGTGCCCTCTGGGAAACTGTCAGCTGGATATTTTTCTTGTGTCGCATCTCACACATCTAAATTCACACTGTTCAAGAAACCCTGGGCTATGAGTCATTAGACCAGACCACGACCAAAGGTATGGAAGCTCCCTTTGGTTGCTTTGAGTTTAAATCAAACAGTGTTGCTGCACTGTCTCAGCCGTCTTTTCTCTCCTCTGTTCGTCTCTTGTTAGGCTGTCAAGTCGACTCCCCCATGCTGTTGTTGTTTTTTTTAGATATAGATGATCAGAGCTCGCCTAACTGGACAAGTCACAGGGTTGTGCATCGCCCCCGAGTGAATGTGAAAACCACCCCGATTTGACTGTTATCAGGCCATTAAATGGGCATTATCAGTTGCTATAAACACCATAGATTTGGGTCATCAGAGACATACTGCTCCTACTAGGTTGTAAAAGTGAAAGTGAAACTTAAAAGCAACACGTTTTAACATGTAAAACTGAATGAAATGTTACATTTTGAACACAAACAAAAAGGCTTCTTTAGGTTTAGGCAATAAAACTACAACTTCTTTAAGTTTTCGCAAAAAACTGCAACCTCTTTAGGTTTAGGCAAAAAAAAAACTGCAACTTCTTTAGGTTTATGCAACAAAACTACAACTTCTTTAGGTGAACGCTAAAAAACTACAACTTCTTTAGGTTTATGCAACAAAACTACAACTTCTTTAGGTTAACGCTAAAAAACTACAACTTCTTTAGGTTTATGCAACAAAACTACAACTTCTTTAGGTTAACGCTAAAAAACTACAACTTCTTTAGGTTTAGGCAAAAAAAACCTACAACTTCTTTAGGTTAACGCTAAAAAACTACAACTTCTTTAGGTTTAGGCAACAAAACTACAACTTCTTTAGGTTTAGGCATCAAAACTACAACTTTTTTAGGTTTAGGCAACACATGTACAACTTTTTTATGTTTAGACAAAAAAAAAGGTTTAGGCAATAAAACTACAACGTCTTTACATTTAGGCAATAAACTGTTAAGTTTAGGGAAAAACATTGTGTTTTGGGTTAAAATAGCTACGAACTACACTTTGTTGGTTTCACACGCGATGCAAACTCCGATCTTCTGGGTGAAAATGCTGTGTTTTATGTCCCATCCATCTTCCCCATCCTCCGTACCATATTGAGTTTCACACTGTCTATACTACAGCGCCAGACTACGGACACTAGAGGTCGCTGTCGTGTTCATTTATACCGTCTTTTGGTGAATAGATGATAAAACCTAGTAGGTATAGTAGGCCCCTATTGACCCACATCTATAGGGCTTATAGACACAGATAACGCTTATTTAATAACCTGACAATAGTCTAATTGGCTGTGAAAACATACATACAGCATAGTATGTAGTTACAATGTTAACATAGAGTGGAGTGTGAACATCTTTGTGTGCAATGATGACAAAGATGACTTCAACTTGTACAGCGCAGCAGGGAAATGGAAAGTAGGAGGTTTAATTCAACTGCCTGACTGGGTACAGTAAATGGCTTTTACAGTACCGATGGTAGAAAATGAGTCAGACGGGAGGAAAAAAGTGAAGAGAAGCAGAAAGAGCAACAAAAGGAACAACAGAGGAAGTGAAAATGTGTGAGAGGGTACAAAAAAAAAAGGAGATTTTTTAAAACACAGAAGGAAAAGACCTGAGTTCTGAGAGTGAGTAATGGAGACACAGCGTGATTTTTTTGGACGAGTGACGAGCAGCCGCTGACAGGCATGACACACAGACAAAAGTGACAGCGGCAAAGCAGAGCATCAAACAAGAGAACATCTCTCCTTTGTCTTACTGTCAGTGTGGGAGCGTGCGTGGGTGGGCGCGTACACATGACAGAATTCGCTCCTGCGCATGCGGGTTTAAACACTTTCATGGCTCGTGGTGCGTCGCCTTTATGTCTTGTGTGTTCCAGCCCCCGAGAGAACATGTGAGAGTATCTTTATCAAAGTTGCCGCTTTTCATAACAACCACAGCCGCATTAACAGAAAGTATAACATCTTAATTAATTAAGATGCAAGGCCGCCGGAAGAAAGGAGCAGAGAGAAAACAGCTGGTTAGCCCTCTGCTAGTACTTCATCTTTCTGTCATGGAGCAAAGGGAGCGGATGAAGACAGAGTAATTTAATTAGGAGCGGACCGCCATTATCGATGGATGACTGCAATGACTAGAGACATCAAACAACTTTGCCAGGCGACGGAGAGTGAAAAGCAATGCATGAAAGGGGAGGGGGAAATGTGGTTAATTGTGCAGCGCAGTCGTATACTGCAGTATTGTGACATTCTTTGTTTGAATAAGGAGTGCAACTTTTTTAAACTTTGGAAAAAGTTTGAAAAGTGTAAGTCGGGGTGGAGATGTGAATGAAGAAAAAAAATATATAATGAGATCTGCGATGAAAGAGGGGGACAGGCTGAGAAAATGGAGTGTGGGATTGAGAATGTTACTGTAGAAAATAGAAAGTGTGAGGAGGGAAAATGAGATGGGAGAGGAAGAAAAGGGGAGACAAGGATGTGATGGAGGGCAGAGCGGAGGAGAGAGAAACACAGAAGAAGAGGAGGAGAAAAGAAAATGGAATTTAAAGATCAGTGGCCACGTGTTTGTGATTAGCCACCCAATCTCATGCTTGGCCATGTCTGCACTGTGCAGCGACGTGTGCATGCATGGCATACTGTATGCATGCTCACATGCATGCACGTCAGCAGGGATATTCACACACACACTCCGTCCACCCATTTCTCTCTCACTTTCTTCACACACAAAAGGTATTCATTAGTTTTGCTATATGTGCTTGGCTTCAAAGCCCAAATCAATTTATGACAAGTTTTCTATGAATGAAGGCTATGTCAAAATAAGCCATTATCAGGTGTGGTTTCCATGGTGGCAGAGATAATAAAATGCACCCACATGAAAATTTGATTTATACTTTTTTGTGATTAGACGAGACTTCAAATTGGAGTTCGCTCTGTCAAATTTGAAGCCGAATTTCAGTATTTACACAATTCTGGCTCAAATTGTGAACCATTGTTCCTTTTGTCCATTTCAGTCTGTTTCAGAGAACCCTTCTTTAACCCACTCCGTGTCGTCCCTTCTTCCCTCGCCTCCTCTCTCCAGATCTTCACATCCCCTCCTCTCTCTTTTTGCCTTCGCCCTCTCCATGCCTCATCTATTTTAACCTGCATCCACAGGGCAGCTGTCTTCAGCTGGCAGGGCTGACTGCAGCCTTGAGTGGGGTGCGGATCACAGCTCATGCGGTTGCTATGTCACTATTGAAAAGCTATAAGGAGCTCATGTTAAAAAGTTAAAGCAGAGTTTCTCAAAGCTTTTCTGGCACATGACTCTGTTTTTAGGTAAAACAAAAATTAAAAAGATGCTATTGGTTTGCATCATGGGAAGTGTAGGATCCAGGGTTTTTTGGAGTTTGATGCAGATTAGGTTTTAAAAGTAGCAGGCTGTTCTCATACACCGTTTGTAGCTATACCTACGAAAAGTAATGCATTGTAATTCGTATACATCCCATTACATCAATTCAATGTAATCCATGTAGTTATGAAGCAGATATATAATTTAAAGAGTGGCAAACGCCACATAGGGAGAAGGTCTAGGTGGATGGGTGGGTCAAAAAACATCAGACTTTCACCCAGGAGTCCGGTGTTCGTACCCCGTGTGAAACCAGAAGTCAACGATTTATTTATAACGTAACTTCCGTACTTAAGTTGAGCTTCTTCTGGGTTATTTTAACCCAAACCATGATCTTTTCCTAAACCTAACTCAGTAGTTTTGTCACATAACTTCTGTACTTAAGTTACACTTCTTCCGGGGTTACTTTAACCCAAACCACAATCTTTTCTAAAACTAAGTAGTTTTGTTGCCTAAAGACAATTTTTACGAGAGCGGAAATTGACATGTGTGTCACATGTTGCTGGACATTTAAGAAAATGCACAAAAAATGTGGAATAGCTTTTTGTAAGATATCATACAAACTGTTGTACGAGGATACGTTGAAGTAAGATAGCCTGGCCTCTGTAGCACACATTTTGGCCACTCTTGTGTTAAGCTGTTTTCTTAAATCCCTCAGCTTCATTCAGGTCTGTACTAAATTGCTGGCGTACCCTTTTAGAACATTACTGAGCTCAGAATTAATTACAAAATATATACAAACGATATTTAAAAATTGTTTAACATATCAAACAAATGCTAATATCAATGTTAAACATGTTCTGTGACCCATTTTCAAACCTAGTGATCCTATGTGGGTGAGAAACGTTGAAGAGATATGAGGAAAAGATCCATCTCTACATTTCATTAGATGCAATCCACGGATGTATAAAGAGAACTGGCTGCAGTGTTGGAGGCGGGCTCCCGTTCATTCCTATAAGGGTTGCTCAGTAGCACATGAAGCTTGACTGCCGAATGATAAAGTACCCAGATCTTCCTCGATCTTCAGCATTCACTATGAAAATTTGCGTCAAAGCCAAGCGCTCTTCCTGGGAACTTGGTGCCATCTCATTTCTCTCTGTCTCCCTCATTGTGTCTCTGTCTCTCACTCTTCCTCCCTCTCTCTCTGTGCAAATAGACCAAAGGGATTTGGCTGCGAGGGAGTGCGCCCACCTTTCCCTCTGTCTGACACCCTCGAGATGTGAAAGGTCTCATACATGAACCAGCACTAAGGGGAGACAGTGAGGGGGTGGGACAATCTACATTTGAGCAAGAGCAGAGGAAGAAGGGTGATAGACAGAGAAGAGTCACCACCATGAGAGAGAGAAAGGGATTAGCAGGGGTCATGGTTGCAGAGAGGATTGATTGAAAGGAAGTGGAGAGAAGAAGAAAGGTGGATGGAGGGAGGCGATGTGGAAAAAAGATGAAATGGAGGGAAAAAGGGGAAACCGAGAAGGATGGCGAGAATCCGATCTTAACAGATGGAGAGAGGGAGGATAAAATGAATGAGTGGAAAGGAGCACAGAGACAAATAAAGTGTCAGTCTTTATCAATCTATTCTGTCTTCAAAACCCAGAGGCAGAAACTGTCCCAGCTTGATTTATTCTACTACAATAATAACAATATAGCTAATGTAATAATGGACAATCAAACTGATCTGGTCTTAAATAAGATGCCAAGATGTAAGCTTACAAACAACATCGAGTAACAGCTTGTGAGTGATTGTGTTTTCCAAACAAAGACAAAAGGCATTTAGCACCATGATGATGAGTCTGTTAGTAAATAATGTGTTTCAGGAGCCAGACACGGAGCATTTAGCGAGCTCTCTCCTCCAAATAAACACATGAATAAAGCAATGTGCACATACGTATTCCTGCTTAGGTATTCATACACACATGCACACACATATACTCTCTTAAAAAACATACAGTTTCTCATATCACACACACATTTGCACATGGATGGAGAGCATGTGACAGCAGTCTCATGAACAAGTAGAGTATAGTGACTGGCTGGCACACACCAGACAGCTAACTGCCGGAAAATCGTTATGGCGTCATTTTACCTCTTTTTCTTTTACTTTCACGCACTCACACATAGACAGAATGAACATACATTACAGATGCACACACCCGGACACACACGCGCCTATAGCCTAAAACTCTAATAGCTGTCAGCATTCACAACACAAGCTTAATATTGGTGGTGTGTCCCATTGATTTTGTGCCTCCCCTGTTCCATAGCACTGGGAGATTGGAGTAGATTGGCTTATCAGCACATGCTCACGCCACTGATGGCACATTTGGCTGCCAAATGTAGCTGCTTGGGGGGACAAATCCTTATAGTAGGACTATGTGGGCATGCATATGTGATCCTGTGTATATATGTGAATGTATATGTGGGTGTGTTGAGCGTGAGCAGTTTCCATGCTGCAGTAGTTGTTTTTGTTTTCATTAATACATGTGCAAGTGCGGGGTATACAATCCTGTTTTTATCAAAGCTAGTGTCTTGAGACGCTTGTGTTCCTGTGAAAGTATGGGCGTTTTGTGTGGATTTAAACCGGCAGTAGGCAGAATGTTTTTGGCATCATTCGGGCAAAAATTCCATAATAATCTTTCAGCATTTTGTAATTCAAGTGCTCTGAGAGATAACTATACTTCTGCACCTCCTCATGGCTTTGTTTTCAGGCTTTAAAAAATTTACTTTGGCCAATCACAGGTCATTTCAGAGAGGGAGCGTTTCAATTGGCTGGTCATTCAACATAGGCAGCTATCAATCACTTGTAAAGATGTTTCTGAAAACATTTGAGGAGAGAAATAGGCATTACAGTAACAGAATATTGATTCATATTTGATCAGCGCTGCCTAGTTTGACCGTTTGATCGGAGTTCACGAGTGATTGACAGCTGCTCATAGATGGCTCTGATTGGTTGTTTTCCTCCGGTCTGTGAAATCTTGCAGATGCCATTAGGAGCACCGGAGGACACAGAGGCACATGATTGTTTTCAGATTACCTGTCTAATATTGTCAGGATATAGTGACCGTTTTATAAAAATAGCTTTTTTTTTAATCATATTTGCTCCAATTTCTTTCCACTGCAGCTTTAAGGCATTTGCACACCAAGTCCGAAACTTTCGGCCGTTGTTAAGTTTTCGGAACAAGTTTGATTTTCAAAATGCAAAAGAGGGTTGTTTGACCACTCAGAGCCACAGTCCGTGCAAATGTCATCATCCAAAATGGTATGATAAACAGCCACTTCATCTCCCAGGATAAAGCACAATACAAAGAAAATAAAAGAATACAGAAAAGCGGAATTTAAAGATCGATCGTGGCAGGTAATTGCAGAACAGCTTGGATTCTGGGATATTTGCAAAACAAAGGATGTAGGAAAGATTAGACAGTTGTTGTGATCTAGGCAGCCCAATGATAGCTTATTGCTAATGTCATTCATTCATTAGCCCCGTCTGGGACTAGCACTATCCATTGCACCCATAATGTAATTAATTCAGTTTTCATAGCACTGGGAGACTGGAGTAGATTGGCTTATCAGCACACACTCACGCCACTGATGGCACATTTGGATGCCAAATGTAGCTTCTCGGAGGGATCGATCCTTTTAGTATGACTGTGTGGGCATGTGTTTATGATCCTGTGTATTTGTGAATGTATATGTGTGTGCTGCAAGTGTCTTGAGATGCTTGTGTTCCTGTGAAAGTATGGGCGCTTTATGTGTTGACTTTCTCATGTTTCTGTTAAAGTGTGTATACATGTCATCTGCTATAGCTTGTTCTTACATTCAGTGTGTGTCTGCAAATGTTTCACTGATATGTTTGTTTGATTGAGATGTCTGTGCATCTGTTTTCTATTGATGTGTTTTGTATTCTGTGTTAGAAACTGACAAGAAATAACTTAAGGTTACTTAACGTAACCCCGGTTCTTTGATAACAGAGTGAGGTGTTTCACTATGGGAATCGCCTCGGCGTGACCAACTAAGGAAGCTCCAATGACACAACGTCTGTCATTGACAGACAGGTCGACCTGTGTTAGGGCTACGCCCCCTCATATTAACACAGTCGACCGCCCCTTACAAATCATTCTAGAACGGTTTCTTTCCGTGTCTATGCATGTAGGGACGTGCTGGTGAAACACCTCACTCTGTTATCAAAGAACCGGGGTTACGTTAAGTAACCTTAAGTTCTTTTTCTAACTTCGTTCGGTGTTTCACTATGGGAGATATAGACCACTCCCGTATTGCATACGTTTCCCGAAGCCATAAACAATAAGCCAGACAGTGAACATCACACCGACCCTGGCGTGTTTGCCTCTAGCACAGCCCGTGCCAAGGATGGCCCCGAGACATCCAGCCTGTAGAACCTTAAAAAAGTGTGAGGCGTAGCCCAGCTCGCCGCAGCACAAATGTCCTGCACTGAAACTCCCTTGAACAGGGCCCATGAAGTGGCCATGCTCCTAGTGGAATGAGCCTTTAACCCCTGTGGAGGTTGCAGACCTCTACAGCCATAAGCCAGGGATATGGCCTCCACAATCCAGTGGGATAGCCTCTGGCGGGAAACTGGCTTGCCCTTGTGGGGAGTGGCCCAGGACACAAACAGCTGATCCCCTTTCCTGAAACCTGCTGATCTACTCACATACACATGCAGAGCCCGCACTGGGCATAATGTGTTAAGCCTCTGCTCCTCCACTGAGGAGAATGGAGGTGGGTGAAAAGCCAAAAGCTCCACTGTAGGACATCTGTAGGTTGACTCCACCACCTTAGGCACAAAAGCTGGATTGGGCCGTAGGCAGACTTTGGTGAGCCCTGGGAAAAACTGTAAGCAGAAAGGGCGGATAGATAAAGCCTGTAAATCACTCACACGCTTTGCTGTGGTTAAGGCTAAGAGTAACACTGTTTTAAGTGAAATAAACTTCATCCCCACCGCCTCTATAGGCTCAAATGGGTGATGAGAGAGGGCGTCCAACACGACCGACAGATCCCACAGAGGAACCAGGGGACTGGAAACTGGAAGCTTGCGGCGTGCACCTTTCATGAAGCGACAAACTAAAGGATGTTGCCCCACAGGCTTCTCTCCAAAGCCTACATGACAGGCTGAGATGGCCGCTAAATACACTTTAATGGTAGAAAAGGCCTTACCCTTATTTACCAATTCCTGCAGGAAACATAGCAGGTCAACCACCGAACACTGAAAAGGAATGGTATGCCTCGAGTCGCACCACTCCTCAAAAACCCGCCACTTACAACTGTAAAGAGAGCGAGTGGAGGAGGCCCTCGCACTCTGAATGGTGTCAATGACCTGTGCGGGCAGGCCTGCCGCGTTCAGGTTCCACCTTTCACGGGCCAGGCCCAGAGCGCCATGCGGTCTGGGTGTGGGTGGTAGATCTCTCCGCGCGCCTGGGATAGAAGATCCCTGCGTATGGGGAGAGGCCACGGTTCGCCCACTAGAAGCTGAATTATTTCTGCTACCCAGTGCTTGGACGACCACCACGGTGCTATTAGGATTAGCGACAAGCCCTGCTCTCTCACCCTGGCCAGAGTGGGGGAGATCAGGCTGAGAGGGGGGAATGCATAGAGCAGCACGTTTGGCCATGAGTGGGCCAGCGCGTCCACCCCCAGAGGTGCATTTACGTCTGACAGGGAGAAAAACAGTCGACAGTGAGCGTTTTCCTGCGAGGCGAAGAGATCTACGGCTGCCCGGCCGTATTTCTGCCACACCTGCTCCACCACCTGCGGGTGGAGAGTCCACTCTCCATACAGGGGGTTTCCCCGGGACAGGAGATCTGCGCCCCTGTTCAAAACGCCCGGCACATGAGTCGCTCGGAGGGACATTAGCCTCGAGCTGCTCCAAATGATTATCTTCCGAGCTAACCTGTGTAACGGCAGTGAGCGAGTCCCACCCTGACGGTTGATGTATGCTACCACCGTTGTGTTGTCTGTTTTCACCAAGACGTGGTGACCTTGGAGAAAATGCAGAAAATGCTTTAGTGCAAAAAACACTGCCCAAAGCTCCAAGAGATTTATGTGAGCCTGAGCCAGACTCTGGTCCCAGGTGCCATTCACTGTTCTGCCCAACATGGTCGCTCCCCAACCTGACAGGGACACGTCCGTTGTCATGGTTACCCTGGATGACACCGCCCCTAGCGGGACACCTGACGCGAGAGCCGTCCGGTCCTCCCACGGGCGGAGCGCCAGCACACAAGCTGGCGTTATTTTCACTCTGCGGCTGAGGTGACGGCGTGAGCACAGGCGCAATGCCGCGACCCAGCGCTGAAAATCCCTCATCCATAGGAGTCCCAAATGTACGACAGAAATCACTGACGCCATGAGGCCGAGTAGGCGCAGACAGAGTCTGAACGTCACGGCTGTCCCTACCTGGAAACGGGAGAGACACTGTGTGAGGGACGCTACTCTCCCCTCCGACAGCGTGACTCGATAAGAGAGCGAGTTTATGTTGAGACCCAAGTATTCTGTACATTGTGCGGGTTCTACTCGACTCTTTGCCCAGTTTATATTGAACCCAAGATCCCTGAGGTGATTTATCACCGCAGCGGAATCCCTGACTGCCTGCTCCCGTGAGTGGGAGCATATCAGGTAGTCGAGAATACGAGAATATCCTGATGCCGCTGTTCCGTAACGGAGACAGAGCTGCCTCCACACACTTTGTGAACACCCTCGGTGCTAATGACAGCCCGAACGGGATGGCTTGGTATTCGTAGGCTCTGCCTTGATACGCAAACCTGAGAAAATTCCTGTGTGCGGGATAAATGGCGATGTGAAAATACGCGTCCGAGAGATCGATTGTTACAAACCAATCTCCTGGACGAATAGATCGACAGAGCCCTTTGTGTGTTAACATCCTGAAAGTGTACTTTCGTAGGTGTCTGTTTAACACACGGAGGTCTAAAATGGGCTGTAAGGCTGAGCCGCCCTTCTTGGGAATGAGGAAGTAACGGGAGTAAAAACCCCGCTGAGCTTCCTCGCTTGGGACGGCTCTGATCGCCTGTTTGTTTAGCAGGGATGCTATCTCGTCCTCTAGGACTAGTGCTGAATCCCCCCTGGCTACTGAAACTAACACACCGTTGAATCTGGGTGGTTTCATAGCGAACTGTAGCCTGTAACCCTGGGTAACAGTGGACAAAACCCATGGGTGAACTGCGCATGCGCGCCACTGGTCTGTCCGCGCAGCGAGTGGACTGTGCACGCCCTGCGGTGACGTCACCTCCATCACCTGGAGGGAGCGGCCTCCCCTCAGAGGAGCGTGAGCTCCACCTGCTGGGATTATGAGGCCATGACCTTGTTTTGTTTTTATTTTGTTTTGGGGGGAACATTTCACCCTTGGCCCTTGACCTGGCTGTGAAAATGCACACTTTATTTCTTTTAGTGTTGAACTGGGTACAAGTGCTTGGTGACACTGTTACCTGCCCCCTGTTCTCTTCCCCTTGAACATGAGGGGAGAGGAACTGAGAGAGGACCTCTGGAAAACTGGAACACACCAGGGCCTCTGAAGCCTGAGCTTGGGGGCTCTGCTCCACCTCCATTCCCTTTCTTTTCTTTGAGGGAGGGGGCGAGGGAGAAGCAAGGGGTGTTAGGTCGCACGCCTCTTCTTCCCGTCCCCGGGGTGGGATGGGCGGTTTCTTGCTGCAACTGCAGCGAAAGAGTGTTTGCCCCATGGCTTAGCTTTTTCTGACCGAGGCTGCTGGCTAGTCTGTTGACCAGCTGCCTGTTTCCGTGGTCTGTGGTCCGACCCCTGTCTCTCCCTCACTGCTGAGGCTGCGGCAGCAAAGCCGGCTCTTGGTCCCTGAGGCGGGCGAGAGATGGGTCGTCGGGGTAGGCAGAGGTCAAAAGCTTCACCCTCTTGTTTTCTGAGGGTGCTCTCATTTTCTCCAGAGCTGGACCGAAAAGACCTTTGGTGGGGTCGTATGCCGCATCCATAACCTCTGCCTTCTGAGCATCACTCAGGCCTGAGAGATTAAGCCACAGGGCCCTCTCACCTGAGACTGCAAGTCCCATTACATGACCGCAGCCCTGCACTGCGCCACGTGAGGAGCGCAGGATGAGGTCGTTCACCACACAAATCTCATCCCAGAGAGCAGGGTTAGGTGAACCTGAGTCCAGCTGTCCACCCATCTCCTCCAGGATTTCCGCCAGGTATGCAGATAGCAGTGTCATTGTATTAAGAGAGCACACTGACTGCGCTGCGTACTTATACATCCTCTGGAAAACAGACGCCGTGAGGCGCTCCATTTTACTAGGTAGAGAGATGTTGGAGGAAGCTGAGAGAGAGCGACGGTTTGGGTGGAGGTGATAAGCCACTGAAGGCTCCACCGCTGGGGGTTCGGCCAGCCCCAGTTCACCCATTCCGTGGATCTCCAGCTTTGAGTAGCCCTTGGTGGGAAGCTTACTCTTAAATGGGCTGGACCAGTACCTGCTCATTTCTTTCATGCAGGCAGGCACTGCTGGCAGGAGTTGTTTAGATGGTGGTTGGGCTGGTGGGAGCCTCTTACCATCATATAGATCTCTCTCCGCCCCTGTGGCGTCCTGGGCTGCCGGCCATTGAATCCCCAATTTGGACGCGGCCCGTTTGCAGACCTCGTATAAGTTGCTGTCCACTGTGGGAACAGCATCAGATGCGCTGGGGGGTCTGGACTGTTGAAGAGGAAATGTGGAGTCATCCTCCTCATCCTCCATGTCGTCCATGTCGAGGAGGTCAGAGCTGGCATCGCCCTCTGCGTCCTCATAGCCCGGCTCCACCTCGAGGAGCTCCT
Organism: Sebastes umbrosus; assembly: GCF_015220745.1. Classification (NCBI taxonomy): domain Eukaryota; kingdom Metazoa; phylum Chordata; class Actinopteri; order Perciformes; family Sebastidae; genus Sebastes; species Sebastes umbrosus. Next base: position 14,690,669 of record NC_051289.1, read on the forward strand.
CGAAAAGTGGAGGCATGTCCGGGCAACCAGCGTCCATCGAGTCCGCTCAGCCGGTTGAGGCTCGCGGCTGATGGGTGCTGGTTGTGGCTTTTGAGATGGCTCCAGACAGGCACGGGTCCTGACTACCGGCCACTGCCACTCTCAGCCTCCTTTCCAGGATCTTTTCTGGCATTGACGCACAGTGGGTACATAACTGGGGGTTAGCCAGCGATGCTTGAGCGTGTTTAGCGCCCATGCAAGCTATGCACATAGGATGAGGGTCCTTGCCCGAGATGGAAGCCCCGCATGACGCAGGGCACAGGCGGGATGCAGCCTCTTTAACCTTCGGCTCCGACCCTTTGGTGGGGGGAGCAGCCGAAGACATGGCGACTGGAAAAGGAGCGAAAAGTATAAATATTCAGCCGTATCAGGCGCGCCGTAACGCGTTAGCCTGTCGGTTAGTAGCGTTAGCAAACGGGGTTTAGCCCGAGCTAACAGCGCACCGTTAGAGTCTGCTCGCCGTGACACGTTAGCTGAACTCCGGGTACTCGGCTCGGCTAACAAGCTAATGCTAACTGAACCTAGTAGGCTAGCCGTACGGTATAATGTTACACAGTCACCGGCTACGCCGATAAACAAATACAGGTTAGCCGGACAAAACAGCTCGCCTTAACGCGGACACTGCTCGGTTAATTATCCTGTGTAACACCACAAAGTACACTTCTCACGAAGTACTTACTCAGCAAAACCAAACTAAAGCCGGGAACTGCGTTCGGCGACGTGTTCCTTGACGGGTCGTCTGTGAACTGTTAAGCAGAAAACCAAGCTAGCTTAGATGAGCTGAGGGAGCTATAGTTTCTTCACGGGAAGAAAGCGAGAATGATTTGTAAGGGGCGGTCGACTGTGTTAATATGAGGGGGCGTAGCCCTAACACAGGTCGACCTGTCTGTCAATGACAGACGTTGTGTCATTGGAGCTTCCTTAGTTGGTCACGCCGAGGCGATTCCCATAGTGAAACACCGAACGAAGTTAGAAAAAGAACAATGCTGATTTCAACTTTTGAGCAGCCTCTTCATTCACAGCATACAAAAATGAGATTTGTTTTTTAAGAAAAGATAAATTGACTTTATGACACATTTCTAATCCTCGCGGAGAACTTTTTCCGCAGGACGTAACCTCGTCGTCCCTTCCTGCACAACTTCTCTAATTTTATATTCCCCCCCTGTCACATGCTGTATGCTAACGAGGTGATGACCTCATCATAAAAACACAGTGTCATTCTCTAGAGGACACCGAGACATAGAGGATGAGATGAAACTTTACACTTTTCCCTCATTCCCCCCGCTACTTTGACACTTTGTCTCAGTACAGCGTGTATCTCGTGCACTCGTGTCGACATCTGACGGAGTTTTTCACAGTGGTGGTCCTGACTGTCATCTAATCTCCTTTGGATCGCTGAAATTTGGAGATGTGTTAGAACAAAGTCTCGCTAGAACACGTTTGGCTCCTAATTACAAGACAAAATTGACAGGTAGTGGAGGAGGGAGAGAGCTGCCCGCTTCTTTTTTTGGCAGTAAGATTATTCACTGCTTAACAGCACAGAAGCAGTACAATGTCTGTGGATATAACCATTGTAGAGCTGTAACGATTAGTCTACTAATCGATAAATTGATCGACAGAAAAATAATCGGCAACTATTTCGATAAAAGAAAAGTAATTTTTCATGCAAAAATGTAAAAAAAAAAAGATGTTTTCAGCCTCTCAAATATGGAGATTTATATAGTATTAAACTGAATATCTTTGGGTTTTGGACTGACAAAACAAGACTTTAAAGACATCACGTTGGACTTTGAGAAATGGACATTTTTCACTATTTTCTGACATTTTAAATGCCAAATGATTAATCGATTAATCTAAAAAAAATATTCAGCAGATTAGTTTGTTAATTAAAATAATCGTAAGTTGCATCCCTAAACCCTTGTACACCTAAACAAGTCATTAAGCCTGGGTAATGAATCATGTAATTCGTTCTGTGAAGCGAGCAAATTTGCCTTGGGGTCAGAAAATTTCACTTCATCTCATCTAAAACATTTTCTTGAATAAGTAGAGTCCATATGAACGCCCCCCTCTTGTGGTATTCACAACCTGGTAAATCGAAAGTTTCTGAAAGCTCTGAGTTCACGAGTTGTGACGTGTTAACCTTTAGCATATCGTGTACGAGACTTCCCAGATGAAACAGATGAAGCTATTTTAGGAATAAGTAACTTTAGTGATAGCTTTATTCCTTTCATGAAAATTTATGGCTGTAACTAAAGCTTATTTTCATTGCTGATTAATCTGTTGATTATTTCAGGATTAATCAGTTAGTTGGTGAATATAAAATGTCAGAAAATGGTGAAAATATGTCGATCACTGTTCCCCAAAGCCCAAATGGATGTAATCAAATGTCTTGTTTTGTCCTCAACTCAAAGATATTCAGTTTACCGTCATAGAGAAGGAAAGAAAACAGAAAATATTCACATTTAAGAAACAGGAATAAGAGATTTTGACTTTTTTCCCCCTTAAAAAATGACTCAAAGCGATGAATCGATTATCAAAATGGTTGGCAATTAATTTAATAGTTCAACTAATTGATTAAGCGTTGCAGCTCTAATGAAAATAAGATGCTACTCTAGAGTAAGAGAGCTATTAAAACCTTGTGTAAGTGCATTTAACACTGTATCTACAACAACACTCCCTAAGGAACTGGATTTCCATGCTTTATCCATTACATGTTCCCCAGGGGACCTCCATCCTCGAGGAGATTGAATAAGTGAAAGCATGCGTGGAGAGAAAGCACAAGCTTTACACTCATCTGTTATTTGCTGTCATTGACATGTTGGTCTTTATTTCTCTCCCTCTTCTCTTTCTTATTTCCCTCTTGTTGGTGGGTGTCATTGTTTAAGGAGAAGCTCTCAGCAATAATTCCATTGGTATGATTAAACACACCAGATTACCTTGTGTTTATTTGCCGGCTCTGAGCTCTGTCGCCTCAGCTGTGGTGTGACTATATTAGATGGAAAAGTATGAATTATTAATTGTATAAACATAGAGGGGTGTAATTGTCGGCTCCTATCTCTGTCTGCTGCTGTGGACTGATGTGGAAATGAGCTCCGGTCTGAGTCTCTGAGATAATGACTGGAGCTGAGAGAGGGAAGGGAGGATAAGTAAAAGGAAATAGAGAGCGTGAAGAAAGAGAGGAGGAGGAGGATGAGGAGGAGGAGGAGGAGAGCAGCTGTGCAGCACTATGAAGCGTGTCACTCTATGAGTGCTTGGACATTTACCTTCTCAGTGTGTCATCTGTAAAATCATTCATAAGGATGTACGTACATGTACCTGAATTAGAGATGTACTCTTTCCTCTGTCTACAGCATCAGTCATGAGTGTGTGAGTGCATGCACGTCGGCAGCTTCTTCTGTGTGTGTGTAGTGCATGTGTGTGTGTCTACCTCCTCTCCTGTTGAGCTTGGCGTATCCGGGTGCATATCCGTTGGAGAAGACAGACGAGCTGGTGAAGGCTGTGTGAGGCAGAGGAGAGGCTAGAGCCTCATCACACTTCTCTGTGGAGAGAGAAAGAATAAGAAAAAGAGAAAATGGTGAACATTAGGAAATGTGACATCAATTAGAGAATATACATCAATGCAATGCAAGTCCATGGAGTGGTTGAAGTAGTTCTAACTCACGACATTGGTAATTAAATGTTGAATAAATGGTTTCTCCGATAAGAGCTCCCCGATTCGAGTACTTTCAGCTGAAAACTCTGAAGTCTTGTATTTTCCGCATGGTTTCACTCAGTGTACTGTCAAAAACAGACTTGCTCAAAAGGGCAGAAACACGGGGCATAGCTGGAGGTTGAGGGAAGCTGGAAGTCAGGTCAGTCTGACTTGAACCGCAGGGCCGTTCCAAACATTGTTGACTTCGCAGGCAATCTCAAGAGTGCACTGCGAAATATCCACTATAACAAGCAATCCGGCCTTGTAGCCAGATAAGGATGCATAATTGATTCAGAAAAGAGGAAAAAAAAAGAAAGAAACTGATATGTTAAATAAGTTAAATTCTGGATTGCTCCAGTCTCAGTGCATCAGGCTCTGCACAATCAGATTCTACAATCAAGGCTCTGATCTGTCTTATTCTGCTGTAATTATGCTGCCATCATTTTGCAGACGTCGCAGATCTATACAACGATTTCATCAGGTGACTGTGGTCCCGTATAAGCAATGAGTAAATGCATCAAACGAATCAATGATTGGATGTGCCAACATTTTCTTCAGTGCAACAAAGATAAAAACTGAAATCATTGTATTTGGACACAAAGAAAAACTATTAAAAGTCAGCGCTCAGTTTTAGTCGCTTATACCACGAACAAAGCCAGAAATCTTGGTTTAACATCAATCAACAATTTTAACATCCAAATTAAGACAATTACAAAACCATCCTACTATCAGCATACAGTAAGAATATATCTAGAATCAAAGGACATTAATTCTAGATATATTCTTAGTTGAATTCAAGGACTTTTCTCTGGTTTCTCTAAAAAATCCTAGAGCCCTTACTAAGACTAGGAGAGTGGATCCCATCACTCTAGTTTGCAGATATTTACTGGCCTCCTGTGTGTCCTAAGAATTGACTTTAAAATTCAACTGTTGGTTTATAAAGCACTGAATGGTTTAGGGCCAAAATGCAATTCTGATCTGCTTCTCCATTATGAATCTGGGACAGGTCAGCTGACTGACTGCCCCCAGAGTCAAAACTAACCATAGAGAAGCAGCGTTCAGTCTGCTCCAACTTTCAGGGCTTAAAACTTTTCTGTTTGCCACTATATTTTATTTAGTGAAATTTGAGACTATTGATTCATATTTTATCTTGCACTGCAACTTTTTCATTTTTATTCTATTATTTTGTCTTATACTATTTTATTTTAAAATATTCAAACTGACTTTGTTTTATTCTGTTTTAATTTGAAATTATATTTATGTGTGTCTTTTTACATTGCCTTGTGTTTCTATTATGTGTGGTCTATTTTCCCATGTTTTTTGTGTCTAATGCAGACAACAATTTTTTAAAGTGGTCCAATATTGAGCGAGAAAGTGCAGAAAGCAGCCGACGCAATGTAATCGCTTGGGGCAATTCCGCAATGTCAGTGTCAATCCATTAAAAGTGCTTGTTTTAACCTCTTGCTTGATCCGGTCTGTTTGTATCTGACCACGTCTCGCTCGGAGAAGTCAAATTATGAAATCTTGTCACATCCACAGTGTCGAAATCAGCTAAATATTCAGCCGTGACATTAAAATTATTTTAAATGACACTAAGCTACACTTTCTGTACTCCAACACAACAAACTCTGACAACACCAGCACTCCGCTCTCCAACTTTCACTCACGTTTCCACCGTTTTCTTCCGGCGACAAGTCACATGGCACAATGACAAATGAAAAGTGAAAGGTAAAGAAAACTGTTTCATTCCTCTGTAGGGTCCTTTCCATAATGCTGTCATACACTTAAAATAACAATCTGAGCAACTGTCAGTGGCAAAAACAAGGACTTTTACTGGAGGTACATTATTGACGGTGCAGTATTGCCCGGAGCGATTACATTACAGCTTGTTTAGCGGCTGCCGCCTACATCATTCCTGCTCAATACTGGACCAGTTTTTAAAAATGTAAGTTAGACACAAAAACAAGTTCAAACATACCAAAGTTACACTTTAATGCCTTTATGTATTATGTAAAGCATTTTGGATTGCCTTGCTGCCACATATTCACATAGTTTCATTTCTTGAACTCAATTCCTGCACAAGTGAACTTCCATTTGAAACATGGATCTATCTCAGGAATTAATATGAAGAATTTAAGAAAGGCTTTTGAGCAGACAGATTGTATAAAAGATGTAGTATTGTAGTATAGTATAACAGCAGCAGGTACACTAAAGCCCTAAATTGTCTTTGATTTTTGGGATAGTTTGGGGCATATACAATTTACTGTGGCTATATGTGATACGAGCACAACTGTGATACATGGTTTTGTCGTCAAGGGGAGGATAGTTATATTGCACAGCATAGCACTGATTCTTTCTGTGTAAGACTGACTGTACTGTCCTGTTTTCTTCTTGTAGAACATTAGATATTGGTTACATAATGTAGATGCTCATTTGTGCAAATCATTCATTACTTCAATGACATAGTGAGCAAAAAAAGTAAATACAGCAGCTTTACGATATAGCCTGCAGCACATTACGTTGAATATAATGTAATCATGTAGACGTTGAGTCCAGATACACATTTCCACCTGACTAGCAGAATGAACTGTGGATCAAATGACCTGGAGCAGCGGCAGCCATGAGGAAAATAGTCAGAAAGGCCAGCGCTGTAGTGCTGCTCAGTCCAAGCCGACCTCAATGTCAACTCGCAACTCCTGACGCACTCACAAGAAAACCCGAGAGAAAGCGACTACAGCGGTGTATGCATGAGACACACACAAAAGGCAGCAAAAATCATATTGGAACAAATACTCAAATATATATTCCTGACATACACACAGAGTCATGAAGTCATTTTCCTTCACCCCCCTCTCAATTTGGCCCTTTCACTCACTCACGCACAAACACACTCACCTCTTCCAGTACATGAAGTTTCACACAGAGAGAAATTGTGAATGGTCTGTCAGGCCAGGTAGGCAGTCAATAGCTCTCTGTCATGCCCCACAGTGTAAGTGTGTGTGTGTGTGTGTGTGTGTGTGTGTGGAGTCAGATCTAGAAGAAAAAGACTTGTTTGTGCTTCTGTGCATGTACAACACACTGCATCTGTGTGTGTACAGTACATTGTGGGTGAAAGTCAAAGCCATGTTACCTTCTTGGGCTTGTTAGAGCTATTACTTTGTGTCACAGGTGGGCTCACAGAGAAAAAAAATAACATCATCAGAGCCTGATAATGTATGAGTGTGTGTGTGGGTGTTTCTGTGCGGAAGGGGAAATGGTCTGCAGCCTCCCTCCCGGCGCGTAAGCCAGGTCCATATTTTACATCCTTGCCTGTTTTGACAGCGCGTACACATTCTTGACACACAGGTTCTCCTTTATAAACACACACAATAAGTAATGAGCTCTCTGGCACATTGACCTTGCACTGGCAAAGTAGTAACATCCACTAGCAAGCAAAGGGTGATTGGCTTGCCACCACAGAAATGCGCAGTGCTGTGCACTAGGGGATTGTCAACAGAAATGGGGTTGGGCAATGTAATTTATATAAAAAAAAAAACAATAGTTGCATCCGCTTGGACTGCGTCATAGATCATGTGTGCATATTTTGGCATATGAGGGTTTTTATTAACGCCTCGTTTACACATAGCTCTGTGTACGAATGCAAGTCAACCTCCGTGATATCCGATGTGTTTGCGAAACTCCTCTTTCCATTTTTTTTTGGTCCACAATGCCTCGAGTACGTTGAAAAAATGTAAATTTGTGGCAGACTACAGACAGATCGTATGCACTGTGTGCCACATGAACTTAGCATGTCATGCTTACTGGAATTAGCAAATTAAAAAACTGATTGATGAATACAGCTCTATTTATACATTTTTTTTCTAAGTGAAAAGTTTGACAGCATTTTTGTGAACTATTGTATTAAAAGACATATGAACCACTATGCATGCACATTCTATGTTAGCACAGTTTTCACTTAGAAAAAATATAACATTATAAATGTGACTTGTCTAACGTTAGACTGGACGGCCAAAACCAGACAGTAACTCATAGATATAAAAATACTGTTTTATATGCATGTAGTAACTTCTCTCCCATATCTGCGGTGGTGTTTCTATCCGTACGTAAAGAGATGCATTTCTTCACATTGAACACTAGGGGCGCAATCCTTGTACTATACAGATTTACGGACACAAAACAAAACCCTGTGGAAACGAGGTGTAACACCCCTTTTCAAGGTCTCATTGCAAGGAGGGATATCTGCTTCTTATGGGAGAAGGTGGCCTGGCTCTGTTCTCTATTATACAACTGTTTGTATCCCATGCAAGGGAGTGCAGTGCTTTTAAATTAAAAGGGGATCTTAGCTGAGCTGATGTCATTGGTTTTGACTCATGCCAGCAAACCTAGTGATGTGTTCCTGCTTATCTCCTATTGAAACTGTGCCATGGGTGCACCTCTCACGCAGCAGCATCTGGTCGGGAGAAACCTTTAGGTCACGCTCAAATGTCTCAGAAATTGATCTCGCACCTTCGTTTATGAAAACAAAACCGCATAATTTCACACACATATGCTTACTTACATTAACCCTCCTCCTGCACTAATCCACACAGGCACACACACATATACATGCTGCCTCTTATTCATTCAAACGCATGTGCCCACACAATTACTTTCCTGCAGCTTGGGTCTCTATAGAGTGTCTCTATAGGTTTCTCAGCAAAGACTTCTTCCAGCTGCGCATGAACATGCTTTGTGGATCACACTCACACACACACACGCACGCGGGTGAATACATACTGTATAATTGCATAGAATAACTGCTGGGAGGGAAGGAATGAATGGAATTGGAGAGCAGAGTTAATGGAGAGCAAGTGGATTTTAAAGGAAAAGAGGTGTGGAAGTGTGGAGAAAAAATATAGTACATCATTCAGTGCCTCGAGTTATTTCCTCGGAGCCCTCTTAACTCTCCGGTGGGGGAGAATCACTAGGATTTTAGTGATTGGATGATAAAAAATGATACCTAATCAACCGGCTAATGCTCGCGTACAAGACACAAATGATATTGGAAAAAAAAGATATATATATATAGCACATCACTGGCTGGATCATGTGTGAATCCAGCCTGTGGTTCATTAGGTATAATTTTCACCCAACATGCTTGAGTGAAAATGTGTTTAGCCTGTGAAATCAGAAATCTAAATATAAAACTGTAAATGTAAAACTCTTAAATGTGATAATGGCGACCCCTCCTGAGGCAGCGTTAACATATTAAAGGCTTTGTTTACAGAGTGACTGATTAGATTTAAATATATTTCGCCCGCATGCAGCTCGCGTTCATTTTTACCACCACAGTACATGTGCATTAAGTAGTCTTTGTTCAGCTGATCTAAAAAAAATCCGCAGACATGTTTAACAGTTTAATGAGGGGGTCAGTTTAGCTGCCAACACCTCATCCTTCTTGCACCTGTCTGTGCAGCTACATGCTGTTGTTACTGGTTGCACTGATTCTCCTCCTGTTCTAATTAATTAATAATCACACACATGATGGCATCCCTTGCCTTGTGCATTGTATAGTATATATTCAATACTTCAATGATATGTCTGCTTCTGTTCTGCACATTATACCCCAAAGGCAATCGATTCGGCTCCCAGTTCAATATTTAGCATGCCGCTTAGATTCATGGTTTTGGCTACATTTAACTGCAATGTTCATAAAATGTTCATTATCATATCGAAACCTTCAGAGCTAAGTATGTAGTTAGAATATAGACAGTTATACAAAAGCTGGAATGTAGCTTTGGTCTTTGGTGTACAATAGCCCATAATAATTCAACATTTCACTTACTCAAAGACAAGGTCAAGATCTCAGCAATTTTTTTTCACACAATGAAAGTGATTTGCATCAAAACCTCAGCAATTTACAGCTTAAGTGCTGAGCTGTAGTGACAATGCAACAATGTACAGATAGAGAAGTGCATACAGAGTCAATTGAACCTGGCTATTTCACTTTGTTTGGAAGCCTTGGGTCTTTAAAAAGATGGAACTAGCAAGCAAAAGTGGCAACAACTTAACAACCCAAAGGAAGAAGGCTGTTGACATCTCATTAATAAACTTCATCAAGACACTTCTTCTTACAAACTAGACCAGCAGTGTCACCAGTATTTTAGGTCTATAGTTGTCAACAAAGGGTGCTTTCACAAGCCATAGTCTGTTTGGCTAGTTCGAATCAGAGTGAAATGGATACTTTTGGTTAATTTTTCTATTTAGTTTGGTTCGGTTTTACAGTGCACAAGTTAAAGCGGACCAAACAAAAAAAATAATTAGCTGAGGAGCGTGTACAAAGGAGCAAATTTATCGTTTTCGTCTTGAGAACTGCCCCTTCTCACTTTGATGTATTGCTGTCGAAGTGTTTTCACTTTGACTCGGCACTGATCTATTGTGCAGACTAATCCCTTCTCCAGTTTATCTCGAATGCGTTTATAAATGTTACTATTTTTGTCGACTTTACTCAGCATATTCTGTGTGTTCACTTCGGCCCAGATGTCAAGCAAAAATCTAAGTCCAGGTCAGTCCTCTCCCACTCATGTTAACCTGTCGTTTACCTGTGTCCATCTCAACAAATGCCCACACAGGCTGCCTGCGTTTCGCTTTGCTTTGAAACGGTCCGACATCACATCTCTCACAAGCGATCTCGCACCGGTTGTTTTGGTCCGCAACAGAGTACGATTACTGCGTTCACAACTTCCCAAACGAGCCGCACCAGAGGTTGATTAAAACAGACTAAATGTCGGCTTGTGAAAGCGCCTGAAGATTACATTATAAGATAATGAATATGTATGTATTGTTGTGTGAAGTACTAAAAGTTAGACATGATATCTAATGAATTTTAACCCAACATTTTCTGAACACTTTCCATTTTCAATCTTTACTAACAAGAATGTTGGTCTGGTTAAGATGATAATAGGACAACATATAATCAAGGACAGAGCAGTGAAAAGGAAAGTTGCTGTTGTAGTGAAGCCGACATAGTGTGTCCGGGAAGAACAATGCAGTCTTTTTGGTGGCTTTGGTACTCTACTATATAGGCTCTATTTCATCAATATGAGGCCAGTGTCTGAATAAAATGACAATCTGTACCAGGACACCTTGGTACCTTACAAAATGTCTGGACTTTTTAGAGCTGAGTAGGGAATTCGGGTAAGGCTACGACCTTGAAATTACTGGCAGTAAATCTGTCACTGTCTGTTTTCCCATTTTTAAGCATCTTAAAGGAATGCACCTTTACCAGCAATAGTAATACACCTAAGTGATTTATTGCCTTAGGGTGATTAAATAGCAACACGGAGAGCTGGGATCATAACCATCAATAATTCACTGATGTATCACAATGCCACCTGCTGCAGCACACATACTGTACTTTAGTCGTGTAATATAAAGGACAATAGATCATGAAAGTAGATCAATTAAGTAATGAAATGAAGACCCACATGCACACCTACATAAAATACTTAAAATAGTGCACAGTGTCACCTGTGACCAGCAACTGGCTTGTTACAATGCGGTATAACACATTCATGAATGCAGGTAATATGCTCAGGACTCAAGTTTGAGATCGTGGCTGATATTTGCTCGTGTCTGAAGTGCAAAGTAGGGTTCTGTGTGTTCATGTACTTTAGGGCAAGCAAATGACTACAATATCCAAGTGCAAATGTCAGCCTATTCCCCGGAGGGCAAAAGACAGATAGTTATACGCATGATGGTATGATAAGAGAGGAGAAACAGGTAGGTGCAGTGAGGGAGAGAGAGACAGATAAGATGAGGGGAGAAAAAAAAGAAGACAGAAGGTGAGAGCAAAGGAAAGTGGCTGCCAACCAAAACCTTCTCAGTGACATTTCCAGCTAGGTAAATAACTAGGATGTGGAAAAATAGCAACCAGGAGATGTGTCAGCCGGCTGCCATCATCTGGGACCAGAGCCATGGATAGACAGGGTTTGGCCAGCTTGTTCAAAGGGCTTTACATCGCTGCCACATCTCTGGAGCTAAAGGGAGTTGGATACAAATAGAGCATAATACATCCAGGGTGAAGTCCATGACATCCTAAAGATCAGTTGGCATAAAATCACTGATTGAAGCCACAAAGCTACATTTTTGGCATCCAGAATGTGGCATAATAACACGGAAAACTGGTGGGCAAAAAACTCCTTTAATGAATTGCTGTACCTGCCACATTGGCCATGCAGGGAAGCAGCCCTGACAGAGAGTTTACAAGTACTTAGCACAAAGGCCGAACTCGATGCATGTTTTGAAAATCACCTTGGAGGCTAAATAACGCTCAAAACTAACGCTACATTTCGGCGAGGAAAAACTGGCATGGCCATTTTCAAAGGGGTCCCTTGACCTCTGACCTCAAGATATGTGAATGAAAATGAGTTCTATGGGTACCCACGAGTCTCCCCTTTACAGACATGCCCACTTTATGATAATCACATGCTGTTTGGGGCAAGTCATAGTCAAGTGAGCACACTGACACACTGACAGCTGTTGTTGCCTGTTGGGCTGCAGTTTGCCATGTTATGATTTGAGCATATTTTGTTATGCTAAATGCAGTACCTGTGAGGGTTTCTGGACAATATTTGTCACTGTTTTGTTTTGTTAATTGATTTCCAATAATAAATATATACATATATTTGCATAAAGCAAGCATATTTACCCATTCCCATGCTTATAAGAGTATTAAATGCGCGACAAATCTCTCTTTAAGGTACATTTTGAACAGATACAAAATGTTAGATTAATTTGCGATTAATCACGATGAATAACGGACATTCATGCGATTAATCACAATGAACTATATTAATCGATTGACAGCTCTAAAATAATGAATTTGAATGGACAAGTCTGCTAAAATCTCATCTTTTGCATGCGTGTTTTAACAAAGGTGAAGAACATTGACAGGTGAATTGACAAAGAATGTATTGCGGCTGCTGATAGCACTATGAATTTCGCATCACTTGCAACCGCTATCAGCCTCAAGTTCTGATTCACAAAAGGTATTGCTCTCATACAGTTTTGCAGCTGATTGCAATTATCCAGGTGGCAAAGTATACATTTTACCTTAGTGTCACACGACAGAAGTAATGGTATTGTTTTACGTATATTTAAATTTTTGTTTGTGGTGTTTATATTGTGTTTTTAAATGGACAGACATTGCTCGGACACAAGGATGTAGCCACTGGAAACAACTGTGTGCCAAACATGGAAATAAAGACAGAAGCAAGGAGCTCACAAGCAGCATAGGACAAAGAGAAAAGAGAAAAGAGAAACGAGGGAAGAGGGCAGCGGCAGCGTGTGACCGAGGAGGGGGACAATTGCTGCGCCTGTCTGCGGATGAAGATGAGGACCAGATGTGCATGTGGTCATCGATGACGTATGTATCTGCCTCAGCGTACCTGTGGGCACACTGTGAAGGAAGGAAGGAAGAGGTAGAGGAAGGATCCAGCAGTGCCACCGCACCATGGCAAAAGGAAATCACTGACTGGGCAGCGTTCCCCAGGCTCCGGTGTCAACATCGTCCCCCCCACATGCCAGCCAGCCATAAAATGGAAAGACACTGATGAGTGAGCAGCTGCCACGGTGGCCGGAGTACGAGCCCGGCACATGAGGACAGCGCCATCGAAGAGGGGAATTAAGGACATTTTAATTTATTTCTTATTAAAAACTAAGACTTTTAATCTTGTCTCATTCTAAATATACCTTTTATTTGTTGTTGGTTTATGGCAACATTACCTGGGCTTTAGTTTTTTTGTGCATTGTATTTTAATTTTAACAGTTTTTGTAATACATTATTCTTATACGCACACCCGATCGTGTCCAGCTCATTGGTTGCCTCAGCTTCGCTCTCCACCCGATCAAAAGGACTCTTAAAATAAAACCAAACCTACCTTTCCCCTTCTGCCCTTTTTCATTTGCGCCAAGAACACAGTAGGCAGAACAATGGCAGGGAGAGAAAAAGAAAAATTTAATTTTCAGACCACGAGCTACAGGTCCTGACCGACAAGGTGCAGAGGCTTTCCTCAAAACTTCAGGCAAGAAATTTAAACGTGGCAGAGAGAAACAGTATTTGGGATTTAATATCCCAGTCTGTCAGTGCTGTTGGTGTTTTCAAACGCACACCTTCAGACTGTAAAAGAAGATGATTTGAAGCGGAGGACAAAATAAATCATTCAATGCTGCCGTGATCACTAGAACGTCTTGGCGTGACACCCCTTATAAATACGCTTCAGTTACCGCCAACACTCCGAAGACGCTAGTAATTTCACTGTTGTGTGTGCAGTATTGGTATGGGACTGTCAAGTCTGTCCTCTCAACAACACTGACTGCTGAAGTTTTGGGACTTGGGGGCTTTTCCTGGACTCAAGTCATGAACACAGTATAAGCTGTCAAAAGTGCCAACAGCTGTATGGAGATGCAGTCTGACTCTCCAAACTACCAGTGAGTGTGAGAGTCTCCGTCTGCACATGCCTTTGGTCTCTGGTGTGGCTGGGAGCAGCGTGGGTCGCCTCTTTCTGTTTTCTATTTTTGCCCACATTTATGCTTCAGTTTGACAAAGTCCATCTGCAGCAGATGTGTTTGCTGTCGTAGAAGCCTTCTGCAGTGACCTCATTTATTCTGTAATATTTATAAACTCAAAATAGTCCAAGGACTGTTTTACTTGTCAGCCTTCAAGAAAAATATTCTCAACAAACCACCCGCACAGATTTGCTTTCTGCTGGTGTAAACAAAAGCATCAGAAAACTGATACCCTCTGACTATCACACAGGAAACGTATGGACTGCCTGAACTAAATGATTCAACTATAAGTATAATTCAACCTGGTCAAATTATATGCAGAGTTGTCAAAGTCTGGCAATTAAAGCGACTCTGATTCCCAATCTGCTTTCAAAAACTGAATGAAGTTAGTCTTCTTTTCCGTGGGGGTCACAGAAAAAGAGTTTCAAAAGCGGTCAAATGGCCATTCGCTAATTAACAAGCGGTTACATATGCGTGTCGGCATGTACACCTGGAATTGCGCGACAGCAGCTCCCCAGCGGGCTTCACAAAGAGGTATAGTACACAAGTTAACAGATGTTCCGCAGCATAGAAAAGGCCTCAGTAATTGGCATTACAGATGGCTGTTCCTACCATTTGCCAGTGTCCTCACTTCAAAACAAAAAAAAATGTGAAGTAAACACAAGTACGGACACCTCAGCAGGGTGGATGTAGTAAAAAATGCGTGGGTGACACGGTACACAGTCCTGTAAATAGCTTCACACCATTCCCCTAATCTGGAGGTGCCAGTAAGACGCCAAGATATGCTGCAATGCACCAACAAAGCAGGGGTGAAAAAAAAAAAAATCGATTTGCTTATTTTTTACGATTTTGAAATTGATTTTTTATGCCAGAATTGATATATTTGCTTCATTTGAGTCCATGCAGAGGTGAAAGAAAGTTACCGCTTTTATTGTTGTAGTTTGAGTAGCGTGACGTCATATCCGTTCCGTATCCGTCAATCAAAACAAACAGTAGCCGACCAGCCGTAGTGAGAAGGAACCGGCAGATGCAACAGAGCAGACAACAGCGGAGGGTCGGCGTGAATACGACGTGCATCCTCACATTTTAAATCCAAAGTGGTAAACACTACACATACAGTAAAGTATGAAAACACATTGTGTTTCACACATTGACAGGAAAAGCACAGCTTGACATTATGGCTAAAGCTGCATGTTAACTCTGTCATGTACAGGAAACGTTATCGTATTGCGGTAACGTTTGGTCAAGCCGGCCGTCACTCTCATCTCTGTGGTCAAATCGGCCGACGCTACAACTGTAGAGCAACCATATACTGACATTTATGGTAAATACAGTGAAACGGAATTGACCATGGATGTATAAAGAGAACGGAGCTAATGGGGAAAGCTAGCAACCGACTTGGATTCTATTCACCAGAAGTATAAAACATTACATGTCCCTTATAAATTAAAAATAAAATACCACTAATTTATGAGGTAAATGTCTTTATTCTTTTATTCAACTGATATCTTTGACTACATACATGCAAAATCAAAATTTTTTACTGATTTAATTTAGATATTTTCCAAAGTAAAAGTCCCGAGAAGTGTATGATTCAACTTTTGCCTATGGTCTAGTATTAAACAAGTTAACAAAAATAAATAGCAATAAATTGTAATATCGAATCGCAATACTTTTATAATGACAATATCGAATTGGCTCCCAAGTACCGTGATAGTATCGAATCGGGAGATAGGTGTATCGTCCCAGTCCTACAACAAGGGCAGGGAAAAGAAGAGTATAAACTAGTAAACATGGATGTAAACAATACTGGATTTAAAATTGGCTTTGCAAATGTTTTATGAGGAAGGAAATGTACTTTTGTTAGACCTTAAGGATACACATAATGCCCTTTGGAGAGTAACTCTGAATGTAATTCTAACTTTTGTTTGTTTACAAGAAAACTCCACAGGGCACCTTTAGCTTGAATGTCAGCTGCCAAACAGCATTGCTTTAATGAAGTGATTTTGGTCGCGTCTTGTATTCAAAAGGCTCTGTTGAGCAGGTGACCTTCAAGTCTTGGAAGCTCCCACAGCCTATGAACACATCACAGTCCAACTGTGTCAGATACACATTCGCGAAGCAGCCTGAAGCTCACTTTTCAAATCAAAGGAAGAATAAAGGACACGACAAACACACTTTATAAAAGATGCAACAGTGACAGAGTGGAACTTCACTATTCAGTAAAGTGCTTAGCAACACTAAAATAAGTGAAATCACCAACCAGCCAAATAGACAGAAAGGGAAGTTCAATCTATATTAGTGGAAACTGCAATTTGTTTTTTCTGACTATGGATAGAGCATCCATATCTGGTAAAATAACCCAACATAAATTTGTATTGGAAAAACTAATTTTCTGACTACTTGACTCAGATCTCCTGCTGCTCTTAAATATGAATAACAAACAATTTTCCTGACACAGTCCAACGTTTTCGTTCACGATAACCAGATCACACATATCAAAGTTTTGTGAATCCATCCAGCGTGTATCTAGTTACACACTGTAATTTCAAAACCAAGTTAAATTATGTACCTTTCTGCAGAGGGCTCCCACAGCCTTGCGGCATGAAATAGCGGATGGCACTGGAGTGAATAACAATCATCTAGACCCCAGGGTGAGTGCCCATTCAATTTCAACTCACACAATACCCCAGTGGGAATTAAAATGACCATTTAACAATATGACAAAGTGGTAAATGTGAAATTTGTTATGAGAAAAAAGGAGAGAGGTAAAGAGGGGTTATCATATTTCTGAAGAAATGGCATCCCATCAGGAACAGATATAACAAACAGTTGGTGTTTTTCCATTGCTTAAATATGTTTATTCTAAATAAGATGGTAATGAATGTTTTCACTTTGGTCTTTTCATGGCTGTTTTCAGCTGAAATCTCGGGTCTCAACTCTGTTGAACTCAAAAATTGGTTGTTTTTAAACTGAGCTCTTGAAGCAAGGTGAGTTGCTTTCCCAACTCTCTCTGTTTAGAACCTATGATATATACATGGAATCTGACTCACTTTGCCTGGGGTGAGTACTTTATTATTAGGGGGTATCTTATTATTTATTAGGGCAGGGCGATAAAACGATAAAATCTTCCACGGTAATGATGAGAAATTTATGAGATTTATTTTCAATAGGGCTGTCAGTCCATTAAAATATTAAATCGTGATTAATACCAAATTGATCGCACATATTTATCCATTTAAAATGTACTTTAAAGGGAGATTTGTCAAGTATTTAATACTCTTATCAACATGGGAATGGGCAAATATGCTTGCTTTATGCAAATATATGTATATATTTATTATTGCAAATCAATTAACAATGACAAATATTGTCCAGAAACCCCGACAGGTACTGCATTTCGCATAAACAATACGCTCAAATCATAACATGGCAAACTCAAGCCCAACAGGCAACAACAGCTGTCAGTGTGTCAGTGTGCTGACTTGACTGATTTGCCCTAAACTGCATATGATTATCATAAAGTGGCATGTCTGTAAAGGGGAGACTCGTGTGTACCCATAGAACAAGTTTTTCCTCGCCAAAATTGTCGCAAGTTTAACCTTCTTCCCGACAAGTATGACTAGTATGGTTGGTACCACTGGATTCTTTATGTATCTTCATGTTACCAGGATATTCTACCTTTAAAACTGAGCCCGCTACAACCTCTGAAAGATCAATTGCGTTAATGCGTTAAAAGAAATTAGTGGCGTTAAAATGAATTTGCGTTAATGCGTTTTTATCGGGATAACTTTGACAGCCCTAATTTTGAATAAACATTTTTTTAGCACTGGGCTAAACCGGAAGTTAGCCGACTCAGCCGGCGGAAGTCTCTGGTGCACATACTCAAAAGTATAGTATAGTAGTAGTTAGACGGCCAACAAGTACCGTATATACTGTACATATGTAATCAACCTTTAACGACCTGACCCGTTCTGATAATACATAATTGAATATTATAAATCATAATTAACCTTCTGGTTTCTTTAGGAATCTGTCCCATGAAAATACTTGTAAAACTGTAAATTGAGCATTATTATTATTATTATTATTATTATTATTATTATTATTAGTGAATGTATTGTATAATGTGATAATTATCAATTAAACAAAAAAGAAGACATTTTTGGCCATAGCGTCCAGCATTTTCTTGTTATTATATTCTCGATCTATTCATCTCCCTCACACTGTTTACACCCTTCTGTATATATATTTTTTTACCCGTTTCCATGTCTGTTCTGTGAGTTTATATGTGAGTGGGAGAATGTTAAAATGTAATTAGTTATTTTTTTCCTCTCTCCTTCTTGGAAGATGTTTCATTAAATAAAAAACGAAATCTCTTCTCATGCTGCTCATTAATTCTTTACACTTTCACTCTGCTTTTTTTTTTCTTTCACCCCTCCCATCCCCTGCCTTTCCAGACCACCCTCCAACTACCCACCACCACCCCCAGGCTTGCCAGCTCTTTGCTTGAGCCGTTAATCTAAATTT
Source organism: Sebastes umbrosus (assembly GCF_015220745.1). Classification (NCBI taxonomy): domain Eukaryota; kingdom Metazoa; phylum Chordata; class Actinopteri; order Perciformes; family Sebastidae; genus Sebastes; species Sebastes umbrosus. The sequence continues at coordinate 14,709,477 of NC_051289.1, forward strand.
TTTGGTCCGGATTCATTTTTCATGTCTTGGAACCCTCACCAAACAATTTTTGTCAACAGATCTGGTGCCCTGTGCCAATGTGTGCACAGACCAAGCGCATAATGAGATGTTTTGGATGAAGAAACAACATATAAAGACAGACATCCAACAACACGCGCACTCGCACACACGCACATACCTTTTCCTTTCCTGCTTCCCCCTACATTTACATCTGTCAAATGAAATTCCAACAAACTTTTGAAATGCTGCAAAAACCAAAATGTCTCTCAACAGTTAGAGTTACAAAATGTAGATTTTTAGCTTCATCAGAAACACACAACAAAACCAGAAGAATGGAAACAATGATCAATGCTGGATATGCTGATAGTGTAGCTAATGTTGGCCATATTTCCCGCTGTCCGAGGACAAAAACTAAGAAATGCATTTGGCACTAAAATGCACCAACTACAACCATCAGTGGGTGTTTTAAGAGATGTTGTGTTGGAAGGATTTTTTCCAACCATTTGGTCTCAACAAACATTTCAGAATGTCAAAAGCCACTTTTCACCAGTGTGGCAACTGACAATTTGAAAGATTATAATTTACATAAAATACTTGAGTGGAAACCAAGCTCTCAGTCTTTATGTCCCATCAAAAAATCCTTAAAAAATCATCTGGCTGCAGTTCTCACTCTCCTAATCAAATCCTTGCAGTCAGTTTGTTGTACGTAAGATTGGCCAACGCTTTTTCAGTTTGTCCAATAATGTAACCATGGACCCTCCTCAGTCTAACATTCAGTTAGCCCGGCCAGCTCAATAAACCCTCCTGGGTCTGCTGTATAAGTTCATCTATTATTTATCCCAGTAATTAAAGGGCTACTCAGGATGACTGATTCTCTGTGTCATTGGTAATCCATGGAGCCTCGGGCAGGTTTATGGGAGGTCTGCGGTGACAGAAAGGACCCCCTGGTTGGACACCTCTGGTGATTTTTGATGCAGTTTTGGAAAGGGATGAATACATGTAATTTTAAATGAGGAAGGAGAAGAGAAACAGATAATAGGTAGGAGGGATGTTAGAGGAAAGGGTCAAAAAGAAAAGTAGGAGACAGATTGGATCTTACTAATTACAACCTCGACCAATACAAAGGGATAGGTCAAGCGCATGGACAATGAGAGAGTATCGAAGCGCACTGTATGCAAAAGGCTTGTTATCAGCCAGCCACATTACTTTCCTCACAACTTTTAAACAGCGGAGCAAATCATAATGGTGCTTGACCAATATGGATCCAAATTAAGATTAGAGCACCAACCAGGTTCTGCAAATAATATAGTTGTCCAAGGGTAGGACACAATGATAAACAAAACACTGCTTCCTTGCACTAGTCTAGCATCATCAATAGAACCCAGAGAGACAGGAGGAGAGACACAGAGATAAGCACAATGTGACATGGAGAGCCAAGAGTATCCTCAAAGACTACAGCAGATGATGTCACTGACCAGTCCCATATATTCGACGTCCGTATTTAACTTACGCCACTTCCGGAGCTAACCCCTTACCCTAACCCTAACACCTAACCCTAACCCTTAACCCAAACCACAATCTATTCCTAAACATAACTAGGTAATTATGTTGCCTAGACCTAACCAAGTCAATATTTTCCTAAACCTAACTATGTAGTTTTGTTGCCTAAGCCTAACCAAGTCAATCTTTTCCTAACCTTTACTAATCAGTTTTTTGCCTAAACCTTTCCCAGTCAATCTTTTCCTAAACCTTACCAATTAGTTTTGTTGCCTAAACCTAACCCAGTCAATATTTTCCTAAACCTTTCTAATTAGTTTTGTTGCCTAATTCTAACCAATTCAATATTTTCCTAAACCTAACTCAGTAGTTTTGTTTTCTAAACCTAAATAAGTCGATCTTTTCCTAAACCCAACTCAGTAGTTTTGTTTTCTAAACCTAAATAAGTCGATCTTTTCCTAAACCCAACTCAGTAGTTTTGTTACCTAACCAATCAATATTTTCCTAAACCTAAGTAGTTTTGTTGCCTAAACCCAACCAAGTCGATTTTTTCCTAAACCTAACTAAGTAGTTATGTTGCCTAAACTTAACCAAGTTATTTCCTGTGAAGACAGAAGTTTATTTTGAAATGACTGTATGCATGTAACAAGCGGAAATTGACACATGTGCCACATGTTGCTGGACATTCGTAGGACATCGCACAAAAAATGATGAATAACTTTGCGTATGATATCATACGAAACGCTGTATGAGGATATGTTCCTGATGTAGTTTTTAGTTCAAATAAAAGCTTGCAGACTCTCACCATTCAATGACACATGGTGATCATTCACATGCACTATGTAATATTTTGAAATGCTCTTCTCTTACACTCCGTATCAAAAATTCATTCAACATGTCATCACTCTGCATTTTTGTCTCTCTCTCTGTCACCCTGTGGCAATATGATTGGCTGTTTGACGTGCCCGCTTGGTGCCAGGTCAGATCAGTTATACCTGCCTGATTCAGTGCATGAAGCAGAACCCTCTGTCTCTCACTGATACACTCTACCTTCAGACGAGTGTGTGTGAATGTGTGCACAGGTGTATGTGTTTGAGAGTAAGCACAAAAGAATGGCAGGTTCATATTCCGGAGAGCTTGGCAGAGAGAGAAAGAGAGCGTTTAGACACATTTATATGTGAGTATGGCACAAGGGGTAGCAGACGGGAAATACAAAAAAACATGATAACAAGGGAGTAAATGAGAGAAATTGTTTATGCATGTGTGTGTGTGTGTGTTGTTATGTTCATCTTGCAAGCATAGCGGAGCATAGCCAATAGCTACAATGTGGCAAGCTTAAGTGGCTCCCATGATAAATGGGGTGGGTGGGGTGAGGGCTAAATCCATACATGAAAGTGCAGGGCAAATTTGCGCCACGTCTTTTATTCAATTTGCACTCACAATCTGTATGCAATTAGCACCGGATTTACTAAGTGAGCAGCTCATTATGCAATCAACGCCTGAGACTGCCTTCCAGTCGCATTCTTTGAGTGAAGGAGAGTTTAAAAGATCAGCGTGTTCAGAAAATAAATCTTAGTGTAGTGATTATTAAACAGAAATACTTGGGAGTGAAGAAAAATATTCAAAAATATTTACTTTCTAAATGAAGGCAGTAGGAGTCAATTAAAAAATAATAATAATATAGTTATACAACACTATCTTTTAAAAAATAAATACAAGCCAGAGCATCCAGTTGTGGAGCAATGCAGTAGAGACAGCTGACCCAGTCGAACAATGGATCCAGCAGAAGCACACATGAACAGGTGGAGAATGTAAATGGTGTATATATGGCCAATAACTCACCAGAATCCCAAGGTAACTGCGCTGTAATGCACACTATAAATGTCTTATAAAAGAGGAGTGCAATTGCCAAAGTACATTAGCAGCTCATTTTAGTGTGCGAAAACTACAACATGTGTTTGTGCTTTGTACCATTTACTATATGTTGAATTATTACTATTATTTGCACCTTTTTTTTTCCAGAGATGAAGAAATTACCACGCAAACTGGCCCACGTATACGTTAATAATCCGACAGAATGCACTCAGCCACAATGTCCTCCTCCTCTTATTGGTGCAGTGCTTCCTGATGATGCGTAGTATTTGTCAGATAATGGTCAAACTGTGCTTCCAGGCTGTTGCATCTGTTTCACACATCGCATGCACAACTTTAAGTGCACAATATGTCTACAAAGAAGGAACAAACAGCTTAGCAAATTTTGTCCTGAGAGATCTTGGTAAGTAATTATTGCTTTTTCATGGTAATATCGAAGAACTGAAAGAAGACTATGGTGGCCAATTGTATTTTCTTCCAGTGAAGTAGGGTCTTTGTACAATGCTCATAACAACTGAGGATTATTAATTATTTTCCCATGGTTCCTCAGGTGGGAATGCCTTTCATTTCAGAGGCCATTAAAATACCATCACGCGCAGACCATAGTGAGATTTGGGGATTTGGCTTATTGGTTAGTGGGGATATTGGTATCAAAGGAGCTCAAACAGAAACACAAATGTAAGGATGGTCTGTTTCAAGAACACTAAAAAAAAGGTGAGTAACACGGAGCTAGTTTGGTCAAACAAAGCAGGTGTGAACTACGTACTGCACTATATTTATTCCAATATAGTATATCAATGTACTCTGACAGCCAAAAGCATACAAATATTTAGGAAACCTGCACCTTGCTCTGCCTCAAAAAGTAGATTTATACTGTGTCTGGCTGTTACAGAAAAACAAATAAACAGTCTAGTAATCAGATAGCTAACTGTGAGAGCAAGTGTTACAGTAATGCCAATGATGCATTTTACAGTATTTGGAAAATTAACAGGCTACAGTGGCTATTCATCCAGGAAAGCTGCAGGGTTGAGGAATTCTTTAGCTGCCACTCCGTACCAGTTCTAATTAGCTTGATAAGCATCCTCCATCATGGCCAGAAAGTGAAATGGATAGATAATCTATACCTGCATATACCCTCAATTACACTACTGGATTCCAATTAACAACTGGTCTTGAGCAGGACAATTCATTTAGGCTACAGAAGCTACATGATTACTAAATGTGTAGTTTGATACACAGTGGCACAGTATATGATATATACAGTATTTGTGTGTGTGTGTGTGTGTGTGTGTCATCATTTCCCAGTGCATAACCATATTTATCTGTGTGCAACTTTTAACAGAAACAGACGAACGAAGCAGATAAACAGAAAAAAATACACTGAAATACTAAATATTAAAAGATGCACATAGCTTGTTTCCCTTTCCTCCTCTGTGAATACCTGCACGGTGGGTCAATATCAGAGCAATCAGTGAATCGCTGGCTGTCGGTGCGGTCTGGATGGGCCTCAGTCATTTCCTCTAGAAGTCAGGGAGAAATCGTGAGCCTCTCTGCTCTCCTGTGTGCTCATAAAGAAGATTTGCTGCCAAGCTGGCAACTGAAGCTCATAATATCACTCCCTCCACTACTCTCCACCCCTTTGTCAGCCCTAAACTCTGCCATGCTGAGAAACAATATGTTCTGACTGGCAGTAAAAGACGAATACAGGGAGAGGGGATGAGAGAGAAAGGTCGAAATAAAGTAGCGAGACACGGAAAAACTTGTGTGGCATATGTGTTAAAATCCCACATGCATGCACTTGCTTCCACGAAGGTACACATACCCAATTAACTTCCCTTCAAAATAGTCCCATGCTGATGTCCAATATGGCTGGTTTGCCTTACAGAAAGAGGGTGCTGAGAAGAGGATAGCGGGGGGCAAAGACGAGAAAAATATAGACAGGCTGGTAGAGACACATAAAAGTGTGATAGAGTTGGGGCTTGAAAACATTTTAAAAGATCTAAATCCAATATCAGATCTGTTTATTACATTTGAACCCTTCATATTGCTATATCAAATCTATTAAGATGTAGGCTTTATCGAGGTCAGTAAGTCGATTCAAATATTTAATTGTGATGAATAGCATAATTGTCCATAGTTAATCACATTTAATCACACATTTTTTTTATCTGTTCAAAATGTGCCTTAAAGGGAGATTTGTCAAGTGTTTAATACTCTCATCACCATGGGAATGGATAAATATGCTTGCTCTATGCAAATGTATGTATATATGTATTACTGGAAATTAATTAACAACAAAGAAAAAAATAATAAAATCCTCACAAGTACTGCATTTATTTAGCATAAAAAATATGCTCAAATCATAACATGGGAAACTCAAGCCCAACAAGCAACAACAGCTGTCAATGTGTCAGTGTGCTGACTGGACTATGACTTCAAGAAGGCAGAAAAACTAGAGTTTTGAGTGGTGGTTTAATAAATGCCTACAACCGGAAAATGAGATGACAGACATAAAATGATGGTTAAGTATCTGACACACTGAAACATAGTAAGTCTACTTGGCATACCCCATTTTTCACAAGTTACTTGCTCCAAATACTGGAAGTCCTGACTCTGAACTATTATGTTGATCGGCGTAAATTATTGATGTGATACTCATGAAAGTTTAACTGAGAGGATTTCGAAGTAAAGAAGCTGATGTGACGCAATCAGCAATAACATTTCACACATATCTCTGTTGGTCTGGTTGAGCTGAGAGACCACACAGTCCATCCACATAATGGAGTGATATTAGAAATTTGGTGTTTCTCTCTCTAACAAACAATCGTTGGCCCAGTAAACACCAGCTTAAAAAGAGCACATTTGTTTTGGCCTTTGGGCGAGTTACTTATGGAATTGTTGTTAATTAGCTAGAGCTGATATAATCTGCCGCTGGCACTATTTGTCATTTTAACCAGCAAATGTGCCTGTTGAAAATGACAATCCTTCGTATATTTCTCTTTCATAAAAAAAAAACAGTGAGGAAAGAACCAATATTTGCAAGTTTTTTTACAAACCAACAAAAACAAAACGGTATCAGCTATCAGAACCCAATCCTGGCACATAATGTATCCCCACTTGTGGATTCCCATCCGCTACATTCCCTTTCAGACATTAGATCAATTTTTAAAGTTGACAGCATGATGGCCCACTGATAAAGACACTGGCCTTCAAACAGAGGATCCAAATTGAAGTCTCTCTGTCATCAAGCTTCTGCCCCGCTCAAGTGTCCTTGAGCGTAATATTGAATCCCCACAAGGGCTCCGGGGGCGCCGCACCAATAGCCGACCCTGACCGTTGACTCATGGCTGCCTGTCTCATACATCATCGCGCTAAACCTCTAAGAATAAATAACTATGGATTGCTGACAGGTGTTAAGAATCCGTGTTAGTGATTTAACTGGAACCCACAAGTCTTGGACTCAGGGCCATAGCGGGAGAAAGAACAAGGAGGGTATACGGAGGACTGTACGAGTTTGATAGCTTATATAATCCTAAAATCAATAAGTCCTTTTTGCACCAGATGTGCTGCACTCCAACCAGAGAGAGAAAAAAGGAGAGGGAGGAATGACGGGGTGGAGGCAAGCAGAGATAGTTAAAGAGAGAAATACACCACAGTATAGAGGAGAGACAGCCAGAGACATAGAAACAGAAAGGCAAAGATGGGGATAAGACATTAATATATGTGCAATTTGAAAGTATGGAACATGAAGCGTTCCATTTTTGGACAAATTGAAATGTATGGAGTCCAATAAACAAGCCTCTGCTGCTGATACACAGCATAGACAGTACACAGCCACACATGCAAGCACACACATGGTATATTTAAGTGCTTGATGTACATTTACACTAATGCACTTACATATAGAATATGCATGCACGCACACATATGCGCACTCATGCTAAGGGAAGTCCAGCAGTAATTAGAGGTGAACTCTATTTGCTAACGACCTTCAGCTCCGAGACCCACGGCAGGCTGACAAATTAGGGTTCTCTCTCCGAGCCACGCAGGGGCTCCCACAGGTTAATGGGAATCAGGGGGACGAGTTTGTGTGTGTGTGGGTGTGTGCGTGCGTGTGAGAGACAATGCATTCGCTGATGTGTGTGTGTACATCTATACTGCCAGGCTAATGGAAACCCAAGCTGCGCTAAGCCCCTGCAGTGGCTGGGGTTCGCTAACGGGGATTTAGCATTGTTCTCTGTGTCAGTAATACCTGGCAGCCATAACAGGAATTAGCATTTCTCATGGCCATGCAATACAAAACGAGGCTTATGGCGGTTAGCTGTGTTTGTGCTGTGGCAATAAAGCGCTAACTATGTTTGCTTATCATGTATTAACTGATGTTTCTGGAGCAAGGGATGTTAACAATATCCGCTGCTCTCAGATGAGATTATTACCTTTGCTGCTAATGGAGAGGATTAGAAATTGGCTAAATTTGTTTCTGCGCCGTCGAGGCGATACGGGAAGGCTCTGCAGGTTTTCACACTCACGCTCCTCTCCGCCTTTCTCTCCTGAACTTTTCTCCTCTCCCGTTCTCATATATTCTACGCTCTTATCATTCTCCATCTCGGCGTTTCTCTCTTTCCCCCGCCCTGTTGCTCTCTGATTTTGTGTCACACTCTTTCACCTACACTGTCATCCTGCCTGCCATCAATGGTCATCTTCTCTGCTCTCTATCTCTGTCTCGCTCTGTCTTCAATCTTACGGTAATTTTTTTTTTCAAAAGCAGGATATGGTGGAAATGGATTGGTTCTGAAGGAGTGGAAGAGTGTAACAAGAAATCAGGGAGTAAGAAGAAGAAAAAAGGAAGAAGAAAAAGTGAAAAAAATGAAGATGTCCTTATTACAACGTTGATTAAAGAAACAATTAATTAACAATGAATAACTGAGGCACTCAAATGAAGACAAGAAAAATCTCCAGCTACTTGCCTATAGGTCCATTTTAACATCATATGAGTTGTGATTACATCCCATGATGCAGACACGGCGTGAGTCATTTCCCACATGACAGGAGGACACAGCAGAGGGTGTTGTTTACCTTGGTGACAAGTGCGAAGATTCGCCCAAACGGCAGTGAGCACCTGTCACCTGCACCTCCTCAGCAAACACCTCACCGTGGCTGCTTATTCTTTTGCAGTTCCTTTCTTAAAATATTGAAAACTGATCTGACAAGGTAAAAATTACCTACAAAAATATCAAAAGTACTTAACAGTTGGTTACTAATCTTGGTAACTAACTCAACATTTCCTGTAGCTTCTCCACAATCGAAGCCTTCCAGTGGTTTGTAGGTGGAAGGCATTTGCCTTTAACAGTAGCTCAACATCAGATAGAGGTCATAATGATTCCAAAAGTGCAACAAAGAAGTGGATTAGAAAACTGAAAGCTTGCTGGGTATTTGTTAGATGAAAGTAAAATTCCAACCATCACTGAGTCCCATGTTACCATATGACTGTATGTAAGAAGTGGACGTAGTCACCGTGACGTCACCCATTAGTTTGTAGACTGCCGTTTTGAAGCCTCAAGTTCGGCATTTTGGCCATAGCCATCTTGTTTATTTGCAACCAGAAGTTACACGAGAGAGTGGCACAAAAGGGTGGAGGTATGTACAACCGTAATAAGACATTTTTAGGCAACCAAAATGTTACAATTAACTTTCCTGAACTGAAAACACAATGTGAAAGTGTTAAAGTTCTAAGACGAAAATACGGACAACTTCCAGACTGGACAACGGCGTGGTAGTGACCTGTCAGTGACAAGGTAGCCACGCCTTAAAGCATACCCTGCTTTCTGGTCTATTTGACTCTAAATGGGACCATAATTTACTAAATGAACATCATACTGTATTGAAGAAGACTTTAAACTAGCGATTGAGACCATACATTCTTGTTCACAATGTTTACTGAGGTAATAAATCAAGTGAGAAGTAGGCTCATTGTCTCATAGACTTCTATACAATCTGACTTATTTTTTGCGACCAGAGGAGTCGCCCCCTGTTGGCTGTTAGAAGGAATGCAAGTTTAAGGCACGTTTCAATTTTCAGAACCGGAGGTTGCCCACTGCATGTTACACAAGAGCTACAAAAATTACTTAAAGCTCAATCTGGTGAGCCTTCGAAAAGTTATGCTCCCTATAATAGTGGCCTTTCTGACCACACTTGTTGAGCCAATCGGTTTACAGTGACCACACAGCTTGGTTGAACATGGAGAGGGCCACAGATTGGCCCTGTTCCCTGGCAGGACCGTACTTTTGAGGGTCAGTGCAGTTATCCCCTACTGTGAGGTTGCAGTGTGAATGCATGCATGCACGACCACATCAAGGCACGCCATGGTGTCACTACAGTGTGTGCCAGCCCTAAGGGAAAGGACATATGGTGAGGTGGCAACATGTAGAACTCAGTGGTGGGTTATGTGCATAGTCGGAAAAAAACACCTAGACGTCAAAGAATGACTATGACTTTAGTATCTTACAGAGCACTGTAGAGAAAACAAATTAAGACTTAAAAGGTGCGGAGAAAAACCATCAAAGACGAGGAAAGAAAAGCCAAAACAAAGCTATAGCCTAATATTGACAATGCACAAATGTCAGCCTTTCATCTTTAAAAACTTGTGCAAAGACATCATTTTTTACAGAAATATTACTTTGTTATGTTCCAACTTTTTGGTAATTAAAGATGATTAATTCTGAAATGCCACTCTGAGGCGGAACCGATGTAAAGAGTAGTTTGTCTCCATGCTCATTAGCAGTGCAACCGTGCAATTTGCAAAACACACAACATAAAATGGAACAAGGAGCTTGAGTTTGAGGCATTGAAAAGTGGCACTAAATTATTAAAAAGAAACAAATTACAGTTAGTCCCGCAAGTTGTTTTTTTTTATCATTAAAGGCAGTAATATCTGATCAATATAATATTTTCCTTTCTTATGTAACGAAATAAAAAGTAGTTTGATGGTTTAGTGTAATTGCCGCTGTGTTGCGGTTCCGTCACTCTCCAGCCGAGACATGATGAAATTTTTTAATTAACAGCATGGCATATCATTAGCTGGCAATATTGTCCTGAGATATTTTGCCTTTCATGTGAAATTAGTCCCACTATGCAAGAAACAGCAATTTCCCCTTGACATTCTCCACATGGAAAAGGCATGAAATGAAAGCCTCTGTGATGCTATTAGGGGTCTGGAGTTAATGGTCTCAACATCCACTAACTGAAAGTCGTTTATTTTAACCGAACCGTGCTCTGAACCAATTTTCATTGTGGATGCACAAATGTAATAAATGTCTCTTTGTGGATTTACTTAATGCCTTTTCAGTGTATGAATACCCACTGTATGGAATCGCAAGAATATTTCAATTTGCTTTTTTTAAGCATATGAATTACCATTTACTATTTGATTTTCTGTAATAAAATGTCATTGCTCAAGTGGACTGGAGAATAGTACTTTGTCAAAGACAAAAAGAAAACATACCAATTGCTCTCAAGTCTCACCAATTTGAAATGTACAACTTTCAATGCAATTGAGTGTTGATTGATGTTGTGTATGTGTTTGTTTATTATTTAGAATCAAGCTGATTTTGGTCCCCATTCCTGACAATAGTCAGCACAGCCCAGATTTTTTTTTTTATGGTTTTAAAGATTATCTTGCCAGATATTCCTGTGGCGTGAGGTATGTTGAGAGAGGTTTTACGTCCCCTGATCAGCTCGGTAATCCATCCTGGCCGCAACGATATCAAATCGTATGTTCAATATTTCCGATCGGATATCCTGTTGTGTGCGGGGAACCCCGAGGACAGCCGATGACACAGTCACGTTGGAAAGAACGATAGCCAATTGGGAACCAAGCTGACTGAAGAAGAAAGGACAACTTCCGCCGGTCATGGCGCTCGCAGCTAATGCAAAATGCGAACCATATAGTAGTAGTAAGATGAATCTCAGGAATGGAAGACCAATTTGTTGATTTGTGGAAACAACACAAGTGTTTAGTTAACGTGTCTCCGTGACTTCATCCATATTTTTTTTATTTTTTATTTGTAAATTTTCAGTATAAAGTAATGCAAAAACTAACCACTACTTATTCCTGCCCGTTGTCCTCCATGTTTGTTTACACTAAAGTCAGGGTTGATCGCGAGATATTTTGCGAGATTTTCGTTTTTGATAGCCAGGAGTCTTGTTGTCATTTGCCAAATTGTTGCTCTCCACACACTATAGGAACAAAACTGTTAAATTTAACATAACGTCGTTATGTGTGTTATATGTATCTTGTTGTCATTTGACAAATCGTTGCTCTCCACACACTATAGGAACAAAACTGTTAAATTTAACATAACGTCGTTATGTGTGTTATATGTATCTTGTTGTCATTTGACAAATCGTTGCTCTCCACACACTATAGGAACAAAACTGTTAAATTTAACATAACGTCGTTATGTGTGTTATATGTATCTTGTTGTCATTTGACAAATCGTTGCTCTCCACACACTATAGGAACAAAACTGTTCAATTTAACATAACGTCGTTATGTGTGTTATATGTATCTTGTTGTCATTTGACAAATCGTTGCTCTCCACACACTATAGGAACAAAACTGTTCAATTTAACATAACATGTTTTAGTGTGGGCCAGCCTTTAGTGTGTTTGTTCATCAGGAGTCTGAGGAGGCCTCTTCCCAAGTCCCTCTGTTACCCCAAATAAATGTAAACACACACATGCACACGATCTACAGTACACAAGAAATTGTGAGACACAGGGTGTACGTGAGGGTGGATGCATATATGACACATGCATACAAATATGTGCACCCACCAGTCCTCTCTTAATTGGAATATTCCATGCAGGCTCAGAGATCTATAACGATAACTCTTAATTTAAATAATGTTAACACATTTGAAAATAATTAAATCCCCAGTGAGTCTTTCTCAGCTTTATGAATTGACAGAGTAGCGTGTGGTGTGCGTGCATGCATGCATGTGTGTGTAACTGACACACACTTCTTCCTTGTGTGTCTATCACAGAGCCATCTTTGTCTCCACTCGATAAGCTCTGAATTGCTCAGTGTGTGTGTGCGCGTGCATGTGCGTGATTGATGGAGCTGCAGTGGTACTGCAGAGAGAGACAGAGAGAAAGAGAGAGAGAGAGAGGCTGGGTCAGATCACAGTAACAGTAAATGCTGAGCGGTGGGCATTGAGGGAAGGAGACAGAGGGTACCACAGGGAAGTACAGAGGACTGGAGAGGAGTAAGAGAGAGGAGAGGAGAGGAGAAGGTTAGCGAAGGACAACAGGCCACCTGTACATTAAAACTCTTAAAAAACGAGATGAATAGGTTCCTGAACACATCTGTTGTAGCTCATAAAAAAGTAGAAGTACACAGCTAATTTGGTGATGCATCAAATAAGGCACATAGCCAAAACAGCAACGTTAGCTCAGCTTCACAGGAAATGAATTTGTGTGTGATTTTGACCTGCATAATCTGTAAAGGAAATAATAATACACACCACACTCCTGTGATCTATTTGATCCCTTTAAATCCCTTCAGACTTCCAAAGCTCCTTTTTTTAAACTCTCAGAAAGCGATTAATTTCACCCGTCACAAATCAAGCCACAAGGAGATTTAAAGGTGCAATGTGTACGATATGGCCACATGCTCCAAAGAAATAGGGGCAGCATTTCACCTCTACTACTGGGTCCATACAATCTAAATTCACAGGTTATATGTTAGACCCAGAGCTGCCACTGGCCACCAGCCCGCTGTGACTCCCGGCGCAGGGGTTTGCACTGGCTGAATGCTAGTTGCTACAATAAAACAAAAGCTAAACTTCGGCACCAACCCCCTTCAAAAATACGTTTTGAAAAAAAATTCCACAATACTTGCAATACATTGGCAGAAACCCTGATGTTCAAATCTCAACATTCCTGAGGAAATAGCTTATTCAGCTGATATACAGTATATGATCTTGCAATTACACAATTGCATGTACATGTTACATGTCCCTTATAAGTTATAAAAAGAATACCACTAATTTGTGAGAGAAATATCGTTAGTCTTTGGTTTTAGGGTTGCTGGAAAAAAAAAAAATATATATATATTCATGAGAATGACTGACATATTTTAATTCAGGACATCTGTTACTACATAGAGATTCAAAATCAAGCATTTTTACCATATTAATTTAGATAAATTCCCAATAAAAGTCCCATATTTGTACCTTGAAATAGCTACATTTTTGAATGCTTGCGGTTCTAATAAAACACGTTGCTCCATAATTCCTGACAAGAACCAATATATTTGACTTCAGGACATCTCTGACTACATGAATGCTGAAAATCAAACATTTTTACAGTATCAATTTAGAGATTTTCCAAAGTAAAAGTCTGTAGAAGTCAATGATTCAGCTTTATCCCCTGATCTAGCGTTAAAAAAGTAAACAAAAATTGCAACAAATTGTAATATTGAATTGCAATATTTAAAAATTGCAATACATATCGAATCGGCACCGTGATAGTATCAAATTGGGAGATGGGCGTATCGTCCCAGCCCTAGAATCCACTTCAGTTCACATCTCCACAGGGGCTCTTACTAACCCAAGTTAAGGCAGTAAAAGTCTGGCAATGTATTTAGATATGAGTTTATTTCAGATATCCTCTTTTTGACATTCTTGTCCCTCACCCTATCCCATCCAGAGTCCACATGCTCTCCACTACAAATGTACTATTCACAACCAGATGTGGCGGTAACAGTGGTAGAGGAAGGAGAGCATGTTTTAGCAATGAAAGAGGGGAGCAACAAAGGTACAGTACAAGTATGTAGACTCCAGGGAACCTTTGGGAACTCGCAGTTCTTAAGACACAATGTACAAACTCTAAATCCCTGAAAGAGATCTGGGGTAAAGATTCAACATCAACTTTTCTTTTCAGTCCTGAAATAGTGTCAAACTTTTTCCTCCCCTTCTTCTCTCGTTTAATCAAAGTGGACACTGCGTACTGAGCAGGCAGGGCGTGAACATTTCAGTAACAGGAAACTTCAGAATGTGTCAACAACTGATGTTAAAATGGGAAATAAATGCACCCTACGTCCACATAAATCTAAACCAGAATACGCTTACTTGACAGCCGGATGATTTTCGCTGTCCTTTTCGTGTAAATTAAATTTCCCAAATCTGCTTATCTTCCCTGGCATTGCTGCATAATGATAAGCATCCTATTATAAATACCGACAGGCCTGCATGCTGGAAATGGGCATGTCAGCTGGTTTGGAAAACCGTAACAATGAATTATCTCCTTTGGAATGTAGTTCACTTTGTCTGTCTGTACATATTTGTTACCGTTTGAGTGTATGTAGTGCGTGTGCACGTGTGTGTAGAAATATGTGGATCACATCCTTGTCATAAACATCCGTCATGGGAATATAGCCAGTGGTGAAAGTTTTAGGACCGCCATTCTCCGGAGAGGGAAATAGAGGACGTTGTGAACGTGCACTGGTTTCACATTGGGATAAGTTAGAAATCTGAACAGCATGCATGTGGTGTACAGTGTATGGCTACAAGATATCTGTCAGAAATGTTAAATTCAGAAGCAGCTCTGGGGAATATTTCACTGGCAAGAGCTATTACGGGTTTTTAAAAAAAAGCATAACTTACTGATTAACCCCAGCTGCTCATATTCAAGTAACCCAAGATATTCCAACGTACAAGGCCTCGTGATATAACAAAAGGGAGCGCAGAATCTGAATCAATTTATCCGACACCCAGCTGTGAAGAGCAGGTGTGCAATGAAAGAGAAAGAGTCCACTGAGTGAAGTAGAAACAGCATTTTGTTCTCTTGTTGTTTGATAAAGAGAAAAAACGATCAATGACAATCTAAGAGGTGACCTCCTTTCACTTCTAATCAACTAAACATGATAACACGGATCCAGTCAGCGTTGGCTGAATAGTTTTCCTGCTCAGGGAGTTAGTTTAATAGGAGACCTAATTAGCGGAGACAGAGAGGCACTGATATGTCTAAGGGAGAGATAACCGGAAATAATTATCCAATGGTGACTTAAAGCCTAAAAAGAGATTATTTTGTAAGCAGAAAAAAAAGTTGTATTTAATCTCAACATGGGAGGACATGTAGAAAGATAAGGACACGCATAGAGATTGTGGGACAACACTATCTCCACCCCCAGCTACCCCCCCAAGACACAAGTTGTATTCTACCATTCCTTTGTGGAATGGAGAGCCAAAGTAAATGAAGTTAAAGATCGAGCAAAAGAGACCCAGATATATTTTTCCTCAGGAGGTGTTGGACCAAATCAGGGATGAAAGGTGACTGAACATTGAACTTTGAACAGGTGTCAGGAAAGACAGCTTTAATGGGAAGTTTAAATATTTAATCGCTTTGTAACAATTTAACGAGAAGAGTTGAAAAAAGGTCAAAACTTACTTAATGCAGTTTTAACTATAGGGCTGGGCAATATGACCAGAATCTTCTATCACAATATAAGTCATTTCATATCTCAATAACGATATATATATATCACAATATAGTTTTCTGGTAATTCAATAAATAAATAGTCTATAATAACCACATGTAAAATCCTATTTTTGCACTCTCCTGTGTGAATTAAATACTTGACAAATAAAAAGTACGGAGTATTTTCTTAAAACAGTTTTAAGTGAAATTATATAAATAATTATAAAAAAATAAAATATATATGATAGATATTTTATATTTTTTTGATGATATATATTGTCATAGTGCCCAGCCCTAGTTTTAGCATGAGTTGAATGATATTGTTGTGAATGATTATGTTTACTTTAAGAGTCATCAGCTTTGATAGTGGCTGTGTGAGGCTATACTATACTTATATAGTAAGATAAATGCTAACAAATGCTAACATGCTGATGTTTAGCAGATATACCGTTTACCATGTTCTCCCCCATTGGTTTAGCATGAAAGCACGCTAACATTTGCTAATTGGCACTAGACACAAAGCACAGCTATGGCTGGTGGAAATTTTAATTTTGAACCGACCGTGGCTCTTCAAAGTCAGAGGATCGCCAAATTTGAAGACATGTTATGTGTCCACGGGGGCATTTTGGGATGCGAAGGATTGCCTCGCTTCCCAGCATTGGACGCTTGATGGACTGCCGCTATGACACTAGACACTAGGCACCTGATTGGAGGAACGCTCTCCCTATAGTGGGCTGCTGCTCCCAGCTTTCAAACCGGAACCAACATGAAAGCTTGTTTGAAAATTCAGTTCACCGAAATGTGTTTATGAAAATTGCGAGAAATAAACCAGGCAGTTGCTGAATCTGTCTTTATTTTAGATCGACAACGGGTACTTTAAAAGTTTCTCGGTAGTTTCCAGGGGCTGCATAAATAAACCTAAACCTCAACGTTATGCAAATGAGGAGCGGCCAACATGATGCCCCCGTCTCTTGAATTGCGCCACCACGCTACCAGAATGCATTGCACGGCTTTTTATATATAGACAATGAATGGGAAGTGTGGAAAGGATGGATCCTGTGGACACGTACCATTTGAGTAGTTTTACAGAAATTCAAGCAGAGCACTGAATTCATGCTTGTATTGGCTGATTGGCATGAGCTGTTTGCAATATGATTCAAAATCACTGGCTCATTCTCAGACGTGTGGCTATAACATTCAATCATGCAGGTGTACAGTGCAGACATTGTAACCTGCCACTTATGAATGTGACACTGCTGATTATGCTCATGTCAACACCGTTTGCTGACACAGCTCCCTCCACCACCCCAACAACCTCCACCTTATGTGGTATTTGATATCTTTGATTTAACTAAGGTTTATGTTCATGTATAACCCTCCATCGCTGCTTGGTTTAATCGAGAGCTCCCTCAAACAGCTTAAATAGCATAAGTAGTTGCTATAACTGGTTAAATAGTTAGTGCACAGTGTCGCTGGATAAGTAGAAAACCTTGAACTGCCCTAGAATACTTTTTTTTTTACTTGCCATTATTTCGAAACTGGGAGGAATTTTACAACTTGACAGATGGCACAGTGTTAAAGCGACGTGCATTTGATTGCTCTGGAATTCATTGCCTTTGAGATGCAGAAACAGGGAGATGTTAGAAAGGAGACAACAGCTGCGGCTTTGACAAAGTCTCTATACAGTTGGAAAACAACTCCTCTGATAGAACGAATGCCTCTACACAGATCCCTCAAATTATATTCGCCATCACAGACAAGAGTCATATGTTGAATACGGAGAGTATGAAAAATGAAGAAAACAAAAACAACAAGCTGAGATGTTTGATGTCTTGTTTTCTGTTCTCACAGTAATTAAAGGTGCAAAATGCGAGATTGGGAGCATTTCTGTTGTATGTTGTATGTTGTCTGTATGTCTAAAGTTTACCGTAACTTCGAAAGGCTGTCTGTAAACAAATACTCGGCAAATATGTTGGTAAGCTAAAGATTTAGTACTTTCCATCAATATTTAGTAGGAACCTAAAAAGGTCAGGAGGTAAGCAGATGGTCCGTCCTCAGTTCTGATTAAAGAATATATAGCGGCCACATTCGAAGGATAGAAAGTCTGTCATTTTTTCCTGAATATAGTTGATAAATGTTTGATGCCATCTGATCATTAGGTTATTTTTTATGCAAAAATATGTTTATGGAAGCAAAGAGCAAGCTTGAGTTTCAAAACTACCACTACTAAATTAGCATTATTATTACATGAGCAGCATGATACCATAATACATGGCTTCACATTCTTATAATAATATCTACAATTATGCCTGAAACCATAGTGGTACATGCAATATTGTCTCTGGCACAGCTAATAATTGACATTGGCCTGAGTCAAACTGTAAAGTGATAAGAGAAACAGTTCATGAGGTAACATAAAATGTGTTGCTTGCCATGTAGCAGCGTGATCTATCATTGAAAAGCTTGAACTGCGAGCGGAGGGCGACTGATTCACGATGCAATAAAAGCTGGAAACAGAGTTTTCAAAGCCAGAAATCTCAGTGGGTAGTGAAGCAATTGCTGAGTCACTGGTATTGATCAACAAACCTATCAAACCCCTGCAGATATATTATAGCTTATTATCATTATTATAGCTCATTTTGAGCTGGGGGGGAGAAAAATGTTTATACATGTACCGACACAAAAAAAGAAAACGAGTGTGAAACCAAGAATACATTTTTCATCTCAAGCCGGTCAGCTCCAGTTTAAAGAGGCAGGTGGTAGAATAATTGTGTTATTTCCGCCTAATGTAAAAATGATGTCTTTGAATATTTCTGCATACTGGGGTCCCTAAACAGTCTTTGAATTACATACATTTTGTATCACTGTAAAGCTGAGACTCTTGTGGATCCAATGAGCCCAATTGTATTCATGTGTGATAAAGTTAATCTCCATAGTAGCCATTTCACCACTTTATGAAACCTGACCTCACTGTATAAAATGGCCTTTGTGACCTCTAAGAAAATAGTCAAACAATGCTGGTACATGTAAAGATTGAGCTGGGTAACAACCTACGCGTGGCGGCACAGACAGCCTTCTTTAAGGTGTAACCCTCAGCACACGAGATGGCTTTTTCTATGGTGTTCCTCAAGGTCTTGTTGTTTTAATGTGGTATTTAGGAGAGATTACAGATCATTTTTTATCAATTCTTTGACATAATAGAACATGACCCCTTACACACACTTACAGTTTATTTTAATGAATGAATAAATGAATGAATGAATGAATTCATGTCTATTTCTGATGTTTGACTAGAACACCTTGACACACAGTAGTGCTGAGCTGCGTCTCAAATTAATCTTCAGGTTCCCAGCTTTCAGATGACGTACACGTCTACTGCTGACCTGCTATCTCGCTCGAAAGACCCCCCTGTACCCCCCTAAAAAAAAAAAAAACAGGTCTATTGTGAGTCTCAGAGGGTTAAGGGTTGATCAAGGAATATTTTGCCTTGATGGCAGTGCTTGCTTAGGGTCAAGAGGCCACCAAAATATTTTGGAATCGTCCTCTGGAAAACATGAATTGTCATATAAAATGTCATGAGAACTTGGCCAGCAGTCGACTTTTGTCCCGATGTGTCGGACAGACGGACAGACCTGTTTATTTGGCCACTCAAAAAGCCTTCAGCCTGCACAGTTCAACGGTAGAAACTATTTGTTCCGGTTTACCACAATGATTAAATGTATTTATGGGGCTATACTGCATGTGTCCTGTTCAAATAGTATAAGGGTATTTTTGGCTTATGGGCTGGAGTCTATTTCTACCACACATTACAGCAACCTCATCACATTCATGTGTGAAATCATTTGAACCTGAAAAAGCCACATTTCCTGCAGGAGCATATCCACAGTCTGCCAGTTCCCACAGTGCAGCATAAGATTGACTTCAGCTTCACTCAGTGTCAAAGCTCAACACCTCCCTGAGTCGCCGGCCACTGTCACTCCCGGCCGACCTGTTGTCGCACGGCTATCGCAATGTCATACGGGATATCCATTGCTCATTTTGATTTCAGTGCATTAGGCAGATGGGTCGGTCTATTTAGAGAGCGTGGGGCTGTTTGTAGCCTATAGAGCACCCGATTCTCCCACGCTTGCTGTTTAACTGACGCTGGAGCAGATTGTTTATGACAGCTTTCCGGCTGCAAACACCAGACTGTGTGCTGCAGGACAGCTTCCATTACGGCAGCACACATCAGCATGAGGGCGCGCACACACACACACACACGCACACACAAGGCAACACAGGCTCACGAATAAAAAATAATAACAGAAAATGACGAGATCAAAGCGAATGTTCATACACATTTTCACCCACACGAGTTCACATGTACATACATTGTAGTATAGAATGCAAATACCTTATCACTTGCACACATTCTTACTGACGTATAGCAGAGACATCCTTCTTTTTACACCGAGCATCGCTGGCTCTTCTGCCCCACAGATTTTTAAATTCTGCTCTTTTGACTATACTGTCAGAAACAGGGTTTTGTAGCAAGGATTTGAAATTTGCAACAGTTTGTCTCTTCCGCTGTAACTTCAAGTGATAAAAAAGCACCGACCTTGTAGAAAGTTTGTAGAGGGGAGAGTTGCATATTGAGAGGGAATTCGAAAAAGAAGTGTTACAGTACATGATTAATGGTTTTGGTAAGTCAGAAAGGCTGAAATGCACCGAATGTAGATGTCCCACAAAATGACGGCAAGAATTTGTCACATTCCAACAAATAATACTCTGTGTTATAAACCATTAGTACATATGGCTCATAAGTTTAGTTTTAAGAAATCTATCGCTGTTTAATGCTGAAATACAAAATGAGGGAAAAGCTTTTAACAAAAAATGTGTTAAACACACACATATTTTTTTCCTCTTACTTTTCTCCAAATTCTTTCTTTTCACTGTCTTTTGAAATCAAAGAAAATGTTAATCAGGAGAACGAGACGTCAGTTATAATAACTGTTTCATAGTTTTTTGTATCTATG
Organism: Sebastes umbrosus; assembly: GCF_015220745.1. Taxonomy (NCBI): domain Eukaryota; kingdom Metazoa; phylum Chordata; class Actinopteri; order Perciformes; family Sebastidae; genus Sebastes; species Sebastes umbrosus. The sequence goes on from NC_051289.1 coordinate 14,730,341, forward strand.
ATCACTCCAATTCTTACTGTAGAAAGGCACAGGAACTCTCACTTAGCAGGTATTACTAATATATTCCATCATCAAGTCTCTACCTTAAGGCCCCGACACACCAAGCCGACGGCAGCCCATCAGCCAGCTTGGGGCTGTCGGTGAGCGTCTGACGGCCAAGTATTTGCGGCTCTAGTCTGCCTGTGTCGGAGGTTTTTTTGGCCGATTCAGCATGTTGAGAGAAATCACTCTGATTGGCTGTTCAGCTTAAACAAATCAGTGCACAAGAACAGAAACGGAAGTGAGGAAAGCAAGTCAAGAGGGCAATCACAGAAGGCTCTTTACATTCTCATCTCATCTGATCATTCGAATACACGGATATTTTCACGACGACATGGCCATCTGGAATGAAGCTAAGTAGTGAGTGAGAGTGGTGTGAAAATGGTCGCTTTGTTTCATGTACATACCATAACAACGGCTTGTGTATCCGCTGTCCTCGGTCTTCCGATTTCCCTTTTTGAATGACTAATATAGACTACCGCTGCCTGCTGGTATGGAGAGTTATTTCCTCTCATGCAGTGTCTTACATGGTAGTTGGCCGTTGGCTGTAAAGTGCAACTTTTAGGCCAAGACACGGGCAACGTGAGGCGACGCAACAGTTGACCTTTGACGCTATTTCTTTGATGTCGGTTTGTTTTGTCTGGGCCTTTAAGGGTCAGGAACCAACATGAGGTTGTCTATTATGTAGACAGGGTCACAGGAAATTTCAAGGCTGATATAGTTACTATTGATTAATATGTCCCGGATAAAATAAAATGAATCATCTGTTTCTGAGGTATTTACTGTATCTACATCAACAAATCCAATACAACATAAATCACTTTTTTTGTAAACCTCTAATCTTGCGGTGCCTCCTCCCTTCTCTTCCCCTTCGACACACTACTTGAGGCCACCATCATTCCTTGCCTCCTTATCTGTCTGTACTGCACATCAGGGGAGCTGAAATATGACAGGTCTCAGGTTGAGAGAATTTCCCTTTCAGGCAGGTGAAAGGAGGAGGAAAAGAGTGGAAACAGATAGTAGAAAGTGAAGGAAGTCAGGTGTAAACACCCCTGCAATTGATAGCTTCAGCGATACGGCTCTCTTTGCTTCTCTGTGTCCCTTCTCTGTCTCTTTTTTGCTTCTGTTTTATTTCCCCCTCTCTGTTTCTGTACCTCTCCCCTTTTTTCCCTCGATTCTCTCTGGCTTTGTATTTCTCGCTGCATTCCTCTTGTTGTGTCAGTGTGACAGAAGAAGATGCAAGGCTGTTTCCCGTCGGCAGTGTGGATAAAACAGTTGACTCTGCGCTCGCGGGCACAGTGAGAGTGCCGGCTGAAAGCAAGACCCTTTTCTTTGTGCGGGTGTGTGTGCTATAGTGTAAGGCGTGCATTTCTGTGTGTGTGTGTGTGTGTGAGTGCTTGTGCACAGTGGAAAAGCTAGAGGAAAGACCTCCCCAAACAGCATTTCCCTGTGACATCCTGAAGCGCTGGTATAGTGTCAGAGTCTATGCCCATAGTCGGCTAAGACACTGATTGGAGGTATTCTGTGTGCTTCTTTTTTTTTTTTTCTCAGGCCTGTGGGCATTTATGTTGGGATGACTGTGTTATCAAAAGTGTGAGTTGAGCAAATGAGTCGGTCTGCCATGTGTAAAGGGAAGTCTCCAATCTGTTCCAGGCGGTAGCCGGGTAGTTTTGGCTCACTTTCAGCATAGCCACAGAGCTATAAAACAATGCTGACTGAGCTGCCAGTGATGCCAAACACCAGCTGTATTACCTAACAGGTCTTTTCTGTGCATATTGTGTGTAGTCCCAAAAAAACATTGATGCAACATTTGACATGTCGAGACAATGGCCCTTGTCTTTCTGTATAAAGCTATAAATTGTCTCGGTGCACACTTTACCAAAGGTGGACACGCTGCCTTGTGACTGCTCATGACACTGTCCTATTTTCCAGAGTTGATTCACCAGAAAAGTGACATTTTTTTCAGTCTTGCTCCACACTTGGCACACATTGGCTACAGTCCCTTGAGTTATTCTCTTCTGAGGTAAAAGCACATCTTTTTCTGTGGTCTACTATGTCACAATGGAGGTGGAGAATTTCATTATTGAGGTAGAAAAAAATGCCCAGACCTTAACAAAACCACCGCAGTCTTGGCATTGTAAAGATTGTTTAGCAAAACGGCTTTGGCAAGGCATAGCTGAGAGGATTGGCTCTTCAGGTAAGGAATCAAGTAGATTAACACACAAGGTCCTGCTAAATCCAGCTCAGCACTCAAGATTGTATTTATAATATATATATTTTATGCTTAATATGCTGTGCGGTCTTAATGAGGTTTGTGTGGGAGCTTTTCCTTCCTCCCTGTGAGACTCTAAGGTCAGGGCTAATGTTCATACCGTGGGTGTTGTGAAGCCCTTGTGGTGACTATAACAGTGATTAATGGCCTATAAAAGTAAATCTAACGTGTAATTTAATGATGCAGTTACACTTTATTTGTTATTTTATTGTTTCTTTGTCTTTTTTAACTGCTCTGGTTATTATGTTTTCATCTGTAATCATTTGAGTGTTTCTTTAACCAGTAGTAGTGCTACCTCAAAGTATTTTGCCAAATTTTATACAGTACATTTAGTATATTTATATATATATTTTATTAATCAAAGCCGATTCTTCAGTGGAACATTAGGAAATGGGCATTATTTAGGAAATGCCTTCAAGATGTTTACAACCTGTCTCCAACATATCAGTGTTCTACAGACATGCACACAGACTTGCATGCAAATATATTAACATACAAATATGGTTGGCCACATTGGCTGATATGAGAAATGCCTGAATAATGCCAAAATTGATTGAGGATGATTTTTTTTTGTGCAAGTATGTAAGATGCTACACTGAAATGTGAACTGATAAAAGTCATTGCTATATAAGGACATTTTTTGTCCGTTATAAAATACTAGAAATAAACTTTGGATTGATTTTTTTCTGCCTTATTTTAATATATGCAGTGGTGTCAGTGCCTGAAATTGTCCGGTATCACCAGTACTGAGTGCCACTACTTCTGATTTTTGTCCACAAGTATCCTTACTTCTTATTTTAAACACATAGTTAGTTTAATGCTGAGAAAACAGCACTGAAAATGCCTTTGGTATTCCTTCTCAATATCCAATTTAACCTGTAGGCCAACAGATATCATATTTCCAGTGGTATTATTGTAGCATATATGCAATATTATATTTGTGTACAATTTGATTTGAAACAATAGCTACATATTTTTATTAACCAAATGTATGTACAAACTGTGGAAATGTATGTCATATGTAGGCCCAATGTATGTAATGAAATGCATACAAAAATACATTCAAAGTGGGATATATTACCAATATATACGTATGAATATAAATATATCCAAGACACATCAGATGTTCATATCATGCAACTGCTGAATTAGGGTACTGGCACCTTTTTAGGTCCAATTCAGGCACTGAGTGGTGTCTTACCATTCCGCAAGTCAGCTATGACCTTTATATCTGTGATAAGATTTTTGTTTTAAATAAGTTCATATTTTTCAAACTACTGTTGCAACGCTTTCATTGAACCAATTAGGGATGCAATGATACCGATACAAGATCGGATATCGGGCCAATACTGAATCAAAGCCCAGGTATCGGTATCGTTATCGGGACTGAAAAAGTTGGACTGGTGCATCCCTAGAAATGATGATAAGCTGAAAAATCCCATGTGTGGATGTTAACTTATTATGAGAAATGCTTTGTTTTGTTGTTCAGCTTCACTGCTTGAATAAAACAGATCTAGGTTTTGACCTTGCTTCGAGGGTTTCCTCTGCTGTTTTCATACTGCAAGAGACACTGAGTTAAATGGCTTTGGGATAGATGGCTACAAATACCCATCCTCCGTCTGACTTGAAGATGCTGTACTTGCATTAAACCTAGACATGAATCAATCCTAAAGTGATGAATGAATATTTTACAATGCACTCTTTGGCAGAATCCATTCTCTCTCTCGTATCTATTTCAGAGGCTAATATTGGCACAAAGCTTAGTCCATCTGGGCAACATAACAGTGTGGCGATGTTGATTGGCTACTAGTCAGGAACATTTATTAATTCATTCATTTATTTCTACTGTTTTTGCATGAGATATGTAGCGACAAAACACATGAGAAATTTACTTTAGTTTAGGCGATTACTTCAGTTTGTAAGAACAAAGAGAAAATGCCTTTAATCAATAGCTGGATTTTTTTTTGCTTTTGCCCTACATTCTTTCTGAGTTTATAAAGTGAATATCACCTGACAAAATATTCACTTTCTGAAAATGCAACGACGACATAAAGGTTTGTGCTCCTTTTAGTAAACAGTGGGTGTTATTGTAACTGTGTATATGCATCATAATCAATCTTCAAAGCCTTGTCTTCTGATTTTAGAAATGCTTTAATTATACTTCTGTACAGTGTAAATATAGAAAATCTGTTTTGGGATTAACGTGATGCAGATAAAAGTTTACAGCCGGTAGTTTTACATTGCATGATGATTTGTATTGTGACAATGCAAACAGAAACCCTCTGTTGTGTGTCATATGACTGACAGAGCTCTATATTGAGCATTTGAGAGGTGTAAGACTGTGGTTGCAGCACAGTGGTTAGTGAAATAGTAAGTTAACAGTGGTACAATTGTCAGGCTTATGGCTCATATTGTGAGTAACACATTTGATAAATAATATCAGACTGGTACTAGTTTATTTTCCTGTATAACAATGTAAATTTGCACACAGCAACGTCACACATTAATAGACCAAATGCAGAGTTGTGGTCAATTTAGGTATACAATACGGCTGTCAAAGTTAACGCAATAATAACGCGTTAATGCAAACTCGTTTTAACGCCCCTAATTTCTTTAAAACATAAACGCAATCGATATTTCGGAGGCTGTAGCGGGCTCAGTTTTAAAGCTATTATATGAAACTAGAAAACCTAAAAACTGGCACGGCAATCTTCAAAAGGGGTCCCTTAACCTCTGACCTCTGACCTCAAGATACAGTATGTGAATGAAAATGGATTCTATGGGTACCCACGAGTCTCCCCTTTACAGACATGTCCACTTTATGATAATCACATGCAGTTTGGGGCAAGTCATAGTCACAGCTGTTGTTGCCTGTTTGGGCTTGAGTTTGCCATGTTATGAGTAAACCATATTTTTTAATGTTGAGGGGAGTTCTGGACAATATTTGTCATTGTTGTGTGTTGTTAATTGATTTCCATAAATATATACATACATTTGCATAAAGCAAGCATAATTGCCCACTCCAATGTTGATAAGAGTATTAAATACTTAAAAAAATGTGCGATTCATTTGCGATAAATTACAATTAAATATTTGACAGTCCTAGTATATAATAATAATTAATGTGACATATGGATAGTTTATATATATTTAGACAACTAAAATTAGAGTAAATATATATATATGAATGTATAGAATACAATGGGAAGAGATAGAAAGACAAAGAGAGAAGAGAAGACAGAATACGAACTCTCGTAAAGTCTCAATAACCTTTAAGCAGATTGAAAAACTAAAGTAAAAAGAGCAGAGGAATTTAAAAACTGGGAGTGGAAGATGTAATAGAGATGAGTAAACTCTTCAACAGCCAGCAACAACGGGAAAAAAGCTTGGATTTTATCTGGGACTGTAGAAAGGACAAAATTAATTGGACATGAGATCAAAGGCGTTTGGAGGTGGAATAGGAGCAGCAGAGTAAAATGGAACCTTGTGATGCTCTCTAAAAGAAGGGCAAAGGGGAAGAATAAAAGTTGCCATTTCTTCAGATCACTTTTTTAGGAAGGGAAATCACTGGCAAACCACTGCATGGTATCACTGCCAACCACATGCTCTAAATGATCCAAAGGAACACGTGATGACATGTTTGAAAGGAGAGGTATAACAGATATGACAACAACATGAATATCCAAATCTAGAGAGTAACAAGACGTTGGAGGAGAGCTGACTGACTACCACAGTATAGTGCACTGTAAAAACCAGTCTAGTCAAATATGGAATCAAATAAACATTTCATTTGAAATGCACGGGTCTAACTAAAAATATGAATCATGGCTCTGTTCAATTTGAGTGTCCCAGTGAGCCAGCACCTACAATACCAAGGCACTGACACTGACATAGCTAAATGGAAAACCACCATTATCATTAGCGAGTTTTTATTAGTCACTCCAGTTTTTAACTAGTCAAATTGGCCTGCCATGATAAAAGTCTCTTGATAAATACTGCACAGTTGCACCAGTTTCACAGGTCTCAGTTTGTGGAATATCAAATTGTAATTTGTTTAGTAAAGTACAATTTTTCTCTTTTGAGGTTTTTAATCCCAATAGCCTCTGGCTGCTTTGTAGAATATGCAAATATGCAGTATACACATAGTCATTGGTCATCGTTACGGAGCATGACACCATGATGTTTATTCAGTCCCACAAAAACCTTGATGAGGTTTTCCGAAAAGTTGTGATGCAATTTGAAATCTTTCTTGTGTTATTTATTTTGCACTAACATATGGTAATATCCAAAAGTATGCGTGAAAATGATCTTCAAAAGGGCAGCTGAAATTCTTTAAGTAACCATGATAATTGTATTCAGCATCAAAATCAGAGCTTCAAACATGAAAAACAGACTTGTTTTCCCGGCTGTTTTTGAATACTGTAATATTTCAGCTCATTGTAGCTCAGTTCACGTACCGCCAATTATTTGCAAATATGTAAATGCATTTCTTGGGTTTGAGGTACAACTCAAATTTATATTGCAACAGTGGTTAACAAAGTGCTGCAGATTTTACAGGGGAAGATGTTTGTGGTTGCTCCTGCTGACAGCAGTGTTCACATCTCTGACTCAGTGAATTAGTGGTTAGTGATGGTAAATGTAGTCCACTGAAGAAATAAATTCCCCAGTGCGTGCCTTATTGACCGAGAAAGCTGATCTCTCCTGCTGCGGGGCCGTGCCGGCTGTGCTTATGTACCAGGATGCATTGCGCGCGGGCGGTGAGTTTGCGACGTCTGATAAACAAGTAAACTCACAAAATGTCAATGAAGGAAATATTCAGAAACTTTAACAGAAAAATACACCTTCTGAATGTTTCAGGCTTAAATGCGTTGTTAACTCATTGTAAAGCACACGTCATTCAAACTGAACAGAAACAAAATAAAACTCACCAAAAAATGAGTCCGTTAGTCTTTACACTGTTCCAACAATCCAACACGTTCTCATAGACTACTAGACACTTTGTTAGACCCCACGGCGTCACTTTTCGCTCGCAGTAAACACATGCTTAATGTTGTGAATTAAACACAAATACTTGCTAAGGATTAGGCAGCAAAACCACTTAGTTAGGTTTAGGAAAAAAACAACATAGTTGGGGTTAAAATTACTACATTTTTACATTGAAAATGTGACCTGACGTTGTGAACAAGGGACACGAACAATCAGCTGATTCCAAAGAGAAAGTGAAATGCACCGCACGGGACATGAACAGCTGGATGGAAACCTTGTGTTTGTTTGGTGCACCCACCTCAAATCCCGCCCGTATTTTACACCCTCTCACTCTTTCTTCAGAGGCAGACCATTAAAGTAGCAAAATACAATGACGAAAATTGCCCCAAAATCGCCCTGATTGGTGTTCTTTTCCAGTTTATCTTCGGGATCCTGAAAAGGGGTCTCCAGCACACCTCTATCCCAGTGAGGAGGAAAACTTTCATGCATAGTGCACACGGCTCGCTCTCGGGGGTTGTTGTAGGCAACAGCATCCAACAGAAACTGCCCACGCTGACATTCATTACAGCAAAATTATTCAGTTTCTGTTTGGCGTCGGAGGGCAATTTGATTAAAGGCTCCAGCAGTCGGTGTTTGCTCTCGGCAGCTCAGGTTCTGAAGCATATCTTCCCCGCAGTAGCGGCCTCTCTCCGGCTAAATACGGCTGAATATCCCAGTCAGCCAAAACGCTGTAAAACGGTTACACAGTTAAAAATCCTCGTCCATAACACCCTCTGCACTCATATTATGGGATGCCATTTTCGCTGTTGGCTATTGAATGGAGGCTGGGACATGGTCATGATTACAGCAGATAACGCTAGAAATAAAGGGATGGTGTCCGCTCAGGTGCTCTTTGGGTGTCCTACGCCTGACAGTACGCTTGAGTGGTTGGCGGCTGATATTCAATAGAACGTTTTCAAATAGAAAGCATTTGTTTATGGTCTTTTATTAAAGAAATGTTCAATAATTGCACAGTTGTATTTCACACCCATAAAGTAAGCTACTTTGCTCCCTGCGGGCGCCTCAGTGGTACAAATCAATCATCCCCATGTTCTGTGACCGTGCGCTACATAGTGAGCCTTTTGGCAAGTGCAGACCAGATTTTACCGCGCATGTGTTGTATCCAATGATATGACGCATGAGCAGTGATGTCTCCTCTTTTAACCCTCCTTGATTGGCTTCACTTTTCAGAACCGGAGGTTGTTGCACAAGCAAAGAGAACAAGGAAGCTTTTGAGCAGCGTTGCGCCCCACAGCTACCAAAGCTGAAGTAGCAACGACGTCATACCTACACAATGGGGTCAACCACTGCCTCAAAACTTAGATGGTAATAATGGATTGCAATTGTAACAAATCACTGAGATTGTCTTGGCTCAGATGTCCCTTTTGAAAACTTTCTGAAATCACTTGTTCTTTCTTCTAAATCACTCCTATAAAACAAGGCATAATGGAAATCATCAGCTTCCTTCAAATGTGCCCTCAACCAATCATGTTGCTTGATTAAAACGTGCTTGATTCTCCTCATGATTGCCTCTCTATATCCTTTGGCTGAACAATTAACACGCATATGTATCTGCTCAGTGAAAGATAACCCTCGGGCGATGGTCCGCAGCAGCAGGAACACACACAAACACACACTTCCCACACCTCTTTTATTTTATTTATATTACATGCTGACTCCACATCCTCTGCCTCCCTTTCCATCTGCTGCTCTTTATTGACAGCTAAAACTCTCTCCTCATCTCTATTGTGTTTTTATCTCTCCTCACTAGCAGAACAGGTGACTCATGTTGTAATTCGGATATTGATGTTTTTGATTGTTAATATAAGATGTTGGAGGACAGCTATTGTGTAAACGCAGTGTGGGTTGTAGACAGTATATTCAGTTGTGTTTATTTTGTGACAATGTCTGCCGCTCTCCCCCGGCACCATAACTGGTTTAGCACAATCCGCTTCACTAAAGCCAAACCCTGGGGCATGTTCTGGAGCAACTTTGAAAAGAGACACACTTAGCTTTTCTTCTTCTTTTTGCCTTTTTTCATGCTGAGCCTAAATTCTCCGTCTAGTACTCCATCTGCCTGTTTTCTTTTATATCTGAAAATGCTTCGTTTTCTGCCTGCCTTTTATTCTTAGAGGGTGAAAATGTACATCTTCTCTTCTCTCCACCGGAGTCTTTAACTTTTGATAGCTTTGTCTCCCCCCCCCCCGTTGTTTCTCTCATCACAAAACTAAATTTATCCTGTATAGTCTGTTCAGTATGCAGTGTCAACTTTCTCACATTATTATGTTATCATGAGAATGTTTGACGCCAATTCATACGTTGACATGCATGACTGCGACTGTTACGGAGGATTAAAGAGGAACAGGAAGGAAGTCAGAGGTTTCATTTCCTTCCTCCTGCACACACTCCCGAATGCACTCAGACATAGTCGTAAATGTACACTTTTACTCTGGAAAAATTAAGCTGTGATCACAATAGAGCACAAGCTAAAATGTGCTTATGCAAATTAAATTAGATTTTTTTCCTCAGCAGGCATACGTCCCCCCAAAAATATGCACCTCTTGCGTTGGATAATGTATTGTCGTAGCATTTTTCCCCCCACCTTCTTTTGGCCAAAGCTGTGCATTAAGTCAGCAGCATTGCCCTGAGCAAAATATGCTTTTAATTCGACTCGTGCACGGAGGGCAAAGGCTAAATTCCTTTTGTCAGTTTTTATGTTTATTAAGTGAATTATGGAGAATTAAATGGAAGGAAACACTGGGGCCAGAAACGTTTATCTACAAAACATTGTCTATCACATCCTGCCCATGCATGCACACACACACACATAAACACAAGAACAAGACAATATGGCTGTACAATAAACACTATGGATCAGGAGGCTAACATGTTCTGTCTGGACAGCTTGCAATATACTTTGTCATTATGAAACATCAATCGAGACAGAGTCTGAAGTCGAAACTAAATTTCCTAGAGTACGGTATTGACCACAGGCTTCTGTTTTTCTTGCCAGTGCTCTCATTTGTTTCGGTTGCCTCCCCCTCTCGTTCATTCTGTCTCCATGAAACCTACTCTTACAGACTGTGGTCGACTCAGCCATCCCACTCCAATAACAACTGCAGCTGGCTCTAACACAAGACTCCTCGACCTCTGGAGGTTTCTTAAGTTACACTGTGGCTGATATGTACTGCATGTGTAACACTTTGTGTATACCTCCTGTGAGCATATACTTTACAGTGGACGTGTACAGCATGAGAGTGTGTCTGTGTCCTGTCAGTGTGTGTTTTCATTTGTGCTATAGCCTACCCCTAGCAATGCACCAGTGTGTCTTGTCACTAATGCGTGATATGTTATAGATAATGTACAGCGAGTGGGTCATTGTTGTGAAATAAACCCCGGCAGACAGAGATGCGTCACCCCAAAGCGTACAGAGGGGTCTTGCATTACCATGAAGGGGTTTATTTCACAACAATGAATCGCTAGATGTGCATTATTACGCTTTTTACATCGCTAAATTACCTCAGTAATCAGTAATTTGACGTAAAAGTGATCCGCCACAGTCCGAAATCAGAATTGGCCCATAGCAACGGTCTTTTATACATAGCAACGGTCGGCTATAAAGAAATAACAGACCGTAAAACGCAGTGATAGACCAATCAGAATTGAGTATTCAACAAATCTGTGTAATAAAATAATAATAACCGTATCTGTATAGTTGGTCTATATATAAACACATACATATGCACAGTGTGAGCCCCCGCTCCCCCAGAAAGAAGGAAACAAAATATTTTATTTACCTAATTTATGTGCACTGTGAGAGTGGTTTTACTGCATTTTGCTGTGATTTACTGCCATGCGAGTTTCTCTCCTCTCTCCTCTTTCTCATCTCTGTGTTTCAACGAGGGTGGGATTTGCACCGTGCGGTGTGTATAGGGACAGTGGAGCACAGAGACGGACTCGACGATAGTCCACTTACTTGTTGCTCTCGTTACCAGTATTAGCCGCTCTGTTTCAACAATGTTTAGGCTGAAAAAAACGTGCATGCAGGCTGAAATTCAACCGTGGTGTTCTGATGCAGTGACTCAAACCAAGTAAGAGTACAAGAGCTATGAGTTTGAAAAAGTCCTCTAGCCGCTAGGCTAATTTATGCAGTGTAAAATGCCATATGGCATATAGGCTTCAGGTAATAGTGGGGACAAGCCCAACCTCCCGCGGCCCATCCACCCCCCCCCAAAAGCAGTCCACCTAGGGGAAACACTATGCATACACATGTACCAACAGATGGAAAGTGTGTAATATACACAACATATGTATACTTCCATGTGTATGTGTGTGTGTGTGCTTGTTTTCTATCTTGAATTGCTTTTTCTTGGCGGTGTGCTCATTGTGTGTGTGTTCCTGGCCTCCCGCTGTTCTCCAGTAATGGAGCACATGTGGTAATAACAGTGATCTATCACAGCGAATGCTTGGCACTGCCAGAACAGGAGCTGCAACAGCATGGGCCAGCAGAGATGACAGTGTTGATAACGCTAGAAAACTATGAGCTGAATCAAACAAGGGGGACGGACTTCCTCTTCCTCTCCTTCTCCTCAAGAGGATAAAAACACAGTCATTATGCTTACATACACTGTCGGATAAATGCTTTTTAGAAAGTCTGGGAAATAGAGAAACTTGAGTCTCTTGGGTTTGACAATGTAATGATAAATTATCAGTAACTTTCTCAACAAGGTAGAAATTTGAATTTGAATGTGAGGGTCACTTAATGAATACACACTGTTCCAGGAAACACGGGATAAAAGTGGCGGCTTAGAAGAGGTGAGTCAGACATGTCTGTAGTAACAGCAGGACTGAGAGGACAGAACCGTTTTTTTAGACAGCAGAGTTTACAACTAGAGTAAAATAAATGCTGAATGAGAGATTGTAGACGTAGGATAGTGGAACAGAGACTGACCCAGACGTGATGTCATGACTTCAGCTGCTGCTCTCTATAGTCAGACTGAGAGTTTGTTATCACCATTCAGGAATATGCATCTGGGTATCTCATGTAGCCAAAGAAAAATAAATTACTGCAATATCACAGACGGCAAACATTGTGATCAGTTCTGCGAGGCCATTTGCAGAGGTCTACCTCACAATGCATTTGTATGTCAGCCAGAATCAGCTACGTGTAAATACAATGCCATCCTTTTTTTCTGCAACAAAAAGCCAACCACAATCTCTTTGCTGGAAAAAAATGACAGTATTTATCAAAACTTTTGATCCATATACAGAAAATGAATAAATGCAAAAACAGAGCAAGGGACAAACATCCAATATATATGTATATACTTTAATAATCTAAAGGTTTTCTGTTGTTACTAAATGTTTGAATGCACTGTTCCAGTGGACATAACCTTTCTAGGATGTCTAGGTCTATGATTACTGACATCTGACTCCACCCAAATGCAGAAAACATATTGAATTGGATTTCCATAAGCCAATCACAGTGTTCCACATCATCTAAAGTGGACTGCTGCTCTTGGGCTGCTTAAGAATAGCATGCACACTCAAGAATCTTAACTAATTAAACCTGACTTGAAATAGTGTGCATGAACTTGAATTGACCTTATGGAACTGCTTTAGCCCTGCCTGGTTTCTTAAGTTCATTCAAGTCCGGTTTTGGACTTTAACGGTGTTATTGATAACATTGATAACATTAGGCTCCTAGATGTCGCACTCTCCCTCCCCCGTTTCATTGCATTCACGTCGCAACAAGTGGTTGTCAGATCATTTAAGCTAAGACAGCGAATATGTGCTAACATCAGTTGTCACTTGTTTTCCATTTTTCCATTTTTCCACACTAACTGGCAACTTGATTGCTGACGACACAGAGACACCACGTGATACCAACGTCGTCATACTATTGGCTCACAAGCCTTAAGAAGTGGGATCCGAAAGTCACTTTATCTTCCACAAAGACAAACAAAACACAAATTTTGGACCGGTCAACATTTTTAAAATGATTCATTCACAGTCATAATATTGATTTTTTTTTTTTTTTAGGAAAACCCGTACTTTTATTAGGCACCTTTCTAAAGGTTCTGTGGGTCTATTCTTTTTTAAAGATTATTTGTCTACATACAAATGTTATCAATATGACCTTTAAGCCCCACTTTTCTTAGCTCGCTTTATTCACTCAAACAATTAAAACATGGCTAGTTATTACAGAATTACAGCATAAATAATCATTGCAATTTTGATTCACTGATGAAAACAAAACACAAGGTCAAACAATGTTGTTTTTAGTTTCTAGAAGCATTATTAAAGGGGCTAAATGTAATATTGGGAGCTAACAGCGCTATCAGTGAAAACAAAGGCAACACTGCTGACAGAGCTGACAGTGTTAACCTTGGGGTTTATGACATCATCGGTTGGGACACCGCGACATGAGAGCAGTGTAGAGCGCACACTAACATGCACTAAAAGCATGCACGGCTGCCCCGGCTATGTCACTAAGGCACAGAGAAGCTCAGATTACAACACGCACAGAGGCGACTTCATTCTCTGCTCAGGTAGACATTACTCATCTATATCTTTACATAGCAAATAGTCGTCTGCCGCTATATTAATGTTCTGGATACTGTATAGAGCACCTCTATTGTGTAAGAAGCATAAATGTTGTGCATCAACACAACACCTGCAGCACAAAACAATACTGCTGCGAGACAATGACAGCAGTGACAGCTCCTCTTGTTCCAAACTAATGATGTTTTTTCATCAGAGACAAATTCATTGTGTTCCCTTGGCATGACCTCTGCTTTCAAAATGAACAGAACTGAGAGATCAAGTGAATCTCACTCAGTTGGTATGAAAGTATCTATGCAAAAAGCAAAGCAGAGGGATGTCTTTTTTACCTCGAGGCACACAGGTAGCCAAAGTAAAGGCACTCCATTAAAGCAACACATGCATTTCTGTCCATCTAACAGCATCTCTCTGACAAAGAAAACTGTTATCCATAATGTCCCTGATTTCTTCTTCACGCAGGCTTAGATAACCAACAGACAGAACCACTCTCCATCTCTCACACCACACTTGCTCACCCTTGTTTAATTTTTTATCTTCCCCCCCGTCTTTCTGAGCTCCCTTCATATCATCTCACATGCTCCATCTCCCATTTCCCACCTTTTCTCTCTGTGTCTATCACCTGTCTCCATACTCTCTAGTTTTATTTTTTGCCCTTCTCTCTGTGTTACTTATTTTCTCTTTTTTCAACCGCTTCTTCCTCTCACATCCCCGCAACCTCCTCCGTTGCCTGTCATCACCCTGGCTCGCACGGCTCAAGTCTTTATCACATGTTGAGCCGCTCATTTTGTGATATCACTCGTTTAGTTTTTATCCCCCGCTTTCCACCCGTCCATAAACACAATTTTAACGTACCCTCTACTGCAGAGATCAACAAAAGAATCATACTTAAATAGACGTGACTGTAGGATTCACACTTTTATTATGTGTTAATCAAAAAAATCCTAATTCAAAATTACTTTAGAGGTAATTGCACTCTCTCTGACAGCAGACAATATTGCTGTTTAAGTGTTTGAGGTTCATTCGTAACGTGTGCTCTCATCTGTCTAGGAGGTGAGTCATATTTTTGTTTTCAATATCCTGAACTACAATGTCCCATTGTGTTTTTAAAAACTATGACTGAAATTGTTCATGGAATTGTCATAATGTTGCATTTTCAACTAGACTGTGATGTGTATGGCACAGTTTACATCACATCCCGGTGTGCTTATCATTTGTTTCTAGCCAGGGGATGTTGTGTTTGATTCCTTTTTCCTAGATTCAGTCTCAGGCAGACATTTCTTCACAGAGGGTGGGATGCCAAAGTAAGCACTTAACGCTCGGAATGGATGCAGCACTGATTGTGCCATTGCTGTGTTATTCGCTTTCAAAATACTTTTTTTGAGGCTCAGGTGTCCGACCAATTAAAGTAAACTCTGGAGCGGGAGAACTCCATCAGTTACATGTGGATTATTACTGGTTGACGGTGAAGGTGAAAACAGCATGCTTTTGTCTTCATGTTTTCCTTTGAAATACGCTTTAAACATATCATTGAAACTATCCACATACAATACGTTCATGTTCAGGTCTTGTTCTTTGCATAACATTGTACTCCCCACTGTAGACTGTGGAGATGAGCACTTTAATGGGCACGACAGAGTTGATGGGGCCAAGAAACACAAGCCTGCAAACCTTTCCTCGCAGAAGCAAAAACCGTGCTTGATCTAGAGCTACATGGCAATCTACATGACAAAGAGAGTTCTGAGGTCAACCTGAAGGTTGAACTTCAAGTATCTTTGCGATGCAAAACATGATTGTAATGAAATATTGGGCTACTTGCTGCTTTTAATGCTCAATAACCTCCATGCCTTTAAAAATTCTGCTCAAGATTGAACATCTTAGAAGCTGTCTGAGTTTTGTATGAACCTTTTATTACAGAAAAGGTCAACAAAGGAAGAGCAGAGGCGTAATTAAGATGATAAATGATGGAGGCATTGCATTCAGGCGTTGTAATGTCAGGGCGCTGCTATTGTGCATGCAGCCGTTGTGAAATGAAAATTGAGCCAGCTTTAATGTTATTAGTTACACCTGTGCTTTCCCTGCTGTGACAAGTCAAAATACCTGCCGGGAAAAATATCTATTTCCTTGGCCTCATTGAACTCATGTTGTAAAACTGTTAAGAACGCTCGTCTGCCAACTCTACAATAGCATTAAGTACAATGTTGCACTGGGCTGGAAATTTTCAATACACAGTATCTAACTGATAAAAGGGTAAAGAAGACATCTTCGTGGGTTTCAAGGAGACAACTGTGTGTTCTGCAAACTTCAAATTCAAAATGTTTGCATTCTGTGCACCCCTGCTCACAAGCGGAAGGCACTTATCTTAAAAACATAACACCTTCACTTTTACTGTTCAGCTTCTAAGTACACAGTCAAGTCTAACACAAGATACGATGTATGAGGATGTAAAAAACACACTATAACATGTCAACATAAAACCCTTTGAGGCGATCTAACAGCACACATATGACCTGTCTTGATCCATTGAAGTGGCAGTAGGCAGTATATTTCTGGCATCATTTGACATAAATTCCATAATAACCTTTAAGCATATTGTAATTCAAGTTTTCTGAGAGAGACTTCTGCACCTCCTCATGGCTCTGTTTTCAGGCTTTAAAAAAATCCCGCCCATGACGGGAGACTTTGGCCAATTGCAGGTCATTTCAGAAAGAGAGCGTTCCTATTGGCTGTTCATTCAACGGAGGCAGCTGTCAATCACTCGCGTACTCCAATCAAATGGTCAAACTAGGCAGCGCTGATCAAATATGAATCAATATTTTGTTACTGTAATGCCTATTTCTCGCCTACTGCTGCTTTAAGAGATGGTGCTTTAGCTGTATACACGGTGATTAATTTAATACGGATGAAAGCGTACATACACATAAACACACACACACATATATAAATACTAATGTATCCAGTTAAATGTTTTGTGGTGTACTATTTAAATATTTATGTGGCACGTTCATTCCCAACCACAGCGCAGCAGACTGAAGATGTGGAATACATTATTTACAGCTACATTCAATAATGAACAAAAAGTTTGAGTTTTAATGAGCCTTCTGGACCTGAGAGCCTAATTTGCTGGATATAAAGTTATAGTTAGCTGGAAGCTTTATGGGCCTGCCCTCACTGATCCACCTCCATTAGTCCCCGTGTAAAGCCTGGGGAGTAGAGACGTGGCAATAGATTGTCCAGAAAAATGTTCATTTACACACTAGCCGGCTGATCTAATTACCACACAACAAAAAAAGTTAGTATATAATGATGCATAATAAAACTACTCGATGTCAAGAAAAATTCTGCATCGTAACTTACGATGATATGAATGGATAGCACATCAGAATAAGGATGCTGACAAATGTTTTGGGTGTTCAATGCACCGACAGGGCATCGCTCTGGTCTTGTCTTGGCTCCCCAAAGAAAAAAGTGACCTTCCCACTCCATTCATAAATGCAGAGTCACTCCCTACTTTGCCACGGAGGCTGCAAATTCATCTTTTTCAAGAATAACCTTACAGCAGGCTTCTCCCCGTTTAATCATATTCTTTCCAATCATTCAGTCTGACTGCACTATATAAATCTCCTTACTATTTCTGATTAATTCTTATTCTATTTCTTAACCATACACTTCACATCTCAAACTTACATTATCATCCTGTGTGTACAGGGGTATTATGAAGGCACTTTGATCATTTCCTCCGTAATGGTGACATGTAATTATGGTGGAGTGGCTTATAGTTGACGGATCAGTTCTTATTGTTAAAAAAAAACATGTCTAATATCAGTAAAATCTGAACCAAAGGACGCTGAGCTACTCCCTGTGGCTATCACTCAAAAATGTCCTGTTTTTACTCTACATTAACTTTTAACAGCACATTGTAACAAAGGTCAGTTTCACTCTCGATCTTGAGCAGCATTTTGTCCCCGTGCTTGTTCTCCTTTTTTACGGCTTTGTAGGCAAAAAAAAAATACGTAAACGGGCCATTTTAGATTTAAATGCACTCAGTAAAAAAGGGTAGTGAGACATAAACAAATGAAGTGCAAAGTCAAAAAATCTCTTTACGTGTTATGTGACTGGAGAATATGTTTTGCCCTTCCCAAAAGGACGGATGTGATTTAGGCTGTTATATTTTACACAGCAACACATTATTTAAGCTATAGTGACAATATATTCTGGTGTAATCAGCTGTTCTTGTTGTTGAAGCAGTCCTAAGTAACATATGATCAAAAGTGACATTTGGATTTTTCAACAAGTAAAGACTTAACTGGGAATGCAACACCGCGGGTATTGTGTGTTCTTATTTACTGCAGGAAGACGTTTACAAATCAGAGGTGTTTGTACCACAGTGCAAATCTGACTGCTGAATAGCCTCTCACACAGCAAAGTTGAAAAATCACCACAGAGACACATTAGCTTGACTCTCTATGATATAGTTTCACTGAAAAGGGAGAATAAAAAAAACCTTGGTGATGTGCTAAAATTAGATTAATTGAAAATTACTGAATATTTTCACAGCACTGCCACCATTCCATTAATTTTAGCTTAGTGTCAGTAGCATTAAGCAATGTATGAGCACATTCATTTCAAAAGATCATTCTTGTATCATTGACTTTCCTGCATTTAGTCACATGTCCATGTGTTATAGAGTTAAAGCACACTTTGGAGGTGTGACAACTTGTGTGAGATTCAAGATTAATCAAATTAATGAGTTGTATCGGAAATGTACATATATTACATTACGGTGTATCCTGTTAATACATGAAGTCAGTATCAACTGTTCTTGATAAATTAATATTACACCTCAGGGCATGAAGCTTAATTGTATCTTTTGGTCTGACCTTTTCAGTTATTTGCCCTCTGTCTCTCCCTGTTCTCATGTTATTTAATTAACCTTTTCCACACACATTTTTGTATTTTTTTAGGGGGTACAGGGGGTCTTTAGGGGGAGATAGCAGGTCAGCAGTATATGTCATATAGAAGTGGAAACATGGAAATTAATTTGCGATGCAGCTCAGCCCTGTGTGTCAAATTGTTCTAGTCATTAATAAGAAATATAATTAATAATTAACAAATTAATTAATTAATTAAAATAAATGTTGAAAGTGTACAAGTGCTTAGAAAATTATGATAGAACTATATGATTACAATTCCCATGCTCAGGGTGCCGACGCTCTCGAGGAGTGGAAGGTAAAAAAACAGACCTTGCATGAAAACACCCTGTCATTATCCATTCCTCTCTCCTTACCAACACTGGCTTTCTCTCCTACTCTGATTTTATTTTCCCCCCTAACTCTCTCTCCCTCTGTCCCGTTTCTGGTCTCTCGTACTCTTTAAACTCTCTGTAAATTGCTAATGATAGCAACAGCCTTGAGCACACTTCCCAATGACAGAACTAATGAGAGGACCGCTGCAACGATAGCATGTGTCAGTGTGTTGGTGCAGTTTGTATTTGCATTATGCATTATGTATTCATGTTTGTGCTCCAGCGGTCTTTTGCATCACTTGTGTGTGTGTGTGTGTTCTCTTTTTGGATGCAAGTTTAGCCTCTTACCCCCTTTTCCCCACTCACTGTCTCGTACTTTTTCTTTCCTCCCTTCTTCTGTCCTTCGTACTCCAGCAAGGTAATGAATCTAATGAAGGACGAGCGTGGCCCAAGGAACACGATGACCATCACCAGCTGTACTCCTCATCTCTCTCACTGTCTATGATTTTTTGGCTGTCTTGCACCTACTGTACTATTCTCTCCACCCCTCCCCTCCTTCATTCTTTCAGTCTGTCATTCCCTCTCTCACCTCCTCATCCCTAATTCCACCTTCCACCAGCTGTTGGTGTCTCCTAATAGCTGTCATGTTGATGTGGACGGACTGGGAACCTTTTCGTCTCGCACCTTGCAAATGTGGCTCATTAAAGTGAAGGGTGGGATAGGGGTTGGGGAGGGGTGACAGGATCCGGCATCAAGCTGCTCCGTTTTGCCTGCGATTTTCACTAATGAGTTGCTGACAAGCCGATGCCCGGAACGTCCCTACAAGGTGGTCATAAATGTATAATGGCATTAAGAAGGGCTTGATCGCGACAAGCTCAAGGTGTTTCACGGTACATGGTGGACATAAGTTGAGACAAGGCGATGCATATGATTAATAACTTGAGGAAGTTGAGTCAAAGCCAAAGGGGTTACGATTAGGGATGCCAATTGTTATTTTATTTTCTCACCAATAACCGGCCCTTGTTTACCAGTTGTTAACCGTTAACCGACAAGATTAGTGCGTCACATGCAGCGGTGCTATTTTTAATGCCTAACAAGTCACCCAGCTGCAACGAAAAGCTGATGCACAACATGTTAAATCCATCATTTATCGCAGGTTGCAGTGTATGCACAAATCAGGCAACTGAGTTCACTCGTCCGGGAGAGTTAGCAGCCATGACGCTGCGTGTATTGTCCCAGTAAGTCTCCACCGCTTTATTTAGATTAGCTGCGAGGTTGTCAGCAATGTGTCTGCCCAGCGTAACGTTAGCGAGTGTCAAACCGTGTGTTTGTGCTATACGTTCAAAGCTGTATCGTTGCTGGTGGCTTCGCGCTCGCCGTTGTCACACACATACAGCCTGTCAGCGTGGCGTCCGACGGAACCTTGTGTGTTTTGCGGCAGTGAGTGTGGGGTTGTCTGTGGCGTTATAGCTGTGAACGTAGCAGTGCAGTGGGAGTACAGTTTATTTGTCGGTGAATAAATGCTACAGCTCCTCCAAGCCAAGCTTCCGTGTCCCGCAACAACGGCTCAGACTCACTTAAGGTGGGCTATTAAGGTGGACCAGCTATCATCCTTTAAGTGACAAGCCGCTCCTCGGAGTTTTGCTCAGCATTTTTAGCTATTTTTAATATTTCTTTTAACTGTTTAACCGATAGCGGTAATCGGTTAAAATTCTTAATGTCAGTTAACGGTTAATTATTAACATCCCTACTTACGATTAATAGTTAGAGGAAGTCAAAGCCACGGGTTTCATGTGGGCACAAATAAAACTGACAAACTGCGCAACCAGACGACGCTGGCACAATCCCATTTACAGGTGCAAAAAAAGCATGCAAAACAATGCAATCTCCACATGGACAGATGTGAGCACATACAAAAGCATGAACGCCATCACACGCATCTGCTATTACAAAAAAAAAAATCAATGTGAGGCCATCTGCTTTACTCTCCTTTCTGCTAAATTTCAAAGAATCTTCAATTCACTTTGAAACACCTGAGAGAGACAATGGAGCCCAGGCAGTAGGAATATGCAGACACACAAAGGCCATATCAGTCAGATTCTGAAATAGCAATTTAACACCAATTTGTAATCACTAAAGAAGACTATAAAATGCGTGCTGTCCAATATCCACATCAAACACAGGCTCAAGCAAAGTTTCACCCATACAACCTCCGCAATAGTGTGACAAATAAACCCGGAATGAATGATGAATGGACAAAGAGAGAAAAATACTTGAAAGGAAAAGAGAGTGAGAGAAGAGAGAGAAAGAGCCCGTTCAAAATTAACCAGCTGCCACACACTCCTACATCGCCACACAGAAAAGAAAGACTATACTACCCAACGCAGAATAAAAAAAAATCAGCTGCCACCTAGCCTTCCAAGAGTAATAAATTATTTCATCTCCTCTTTTTCTGAAGCCATTTCAACATAGGCAGCAGAATGAATGTGTGTGGAGACTTGATATTATTGGCGGGGTGCCACTAAGCAGATACAAAAACGGTAGCTTAAGGCGAAATCAAAAGATAATCAAGTTAAAGCCATCAAAACCCTATTCAATGTGGATTTACCTCCAGCTTGTCAGAAGCACTCATACTGATGTAATCTGTTTATTTAGGCCGTAAAGACAAAATAATATGACTGTAATTTTCTTACGAGGGTAATCGAGCCATTATTGCAAAAACATAATGTTAGTCAGTGTCAAAAGTCAAAAGGAGTTTACAGTTTGGTCTGTTTATAAAAAAAACATTTGATATCATTAAGAAATGCATACGAAGAAACAGGAAGAAACAAGACAACTGGGCACGCACACACACACACACACACACACACACACACACACACACACACACACAATCAACAAGAGACTTACCTGGAGATGTCAGTGGAGGGTTTGCCAACACGGAGCATGCAGAAGAAAAAAGAGAGATTTTGTTTAGCACAAAATGATACAAACACACAACTATGACATTAATTTGAACACATTACATATCAAGATCTTCAACCATAATTCATTTTCCCTGGCTCTTAATTACTGTAATTCCATATGCCTTGAGTATTCACGTCCACATTTATCTTTAGCTTTGACGTAAATTGCAGGAATGCAGTTCATCATCGCATCAGTTTCTCCCCAACGTCCTCGAGTTTGTACCCGACTTGATTTATCGTATACTAGAACAATTTGAAAATGTTGAATCTTAACCTCCACTTTCAGTCTGACAGGTGTTTGCTCGAGAAAAACAACCAATTTCATTTTCAATGTCAAGGTATTCTATTAAATGCGGCTGAAGGGCTTTTATATTCTCTGGTTCCGGTTCAAACTCTGACCCTATACTGACCCTATTTAACCCTGTAAGGATCTATTAAATGCTCACTAAGAGCTGTTGGTTACCACAGAGACATGCCAAACCACACTTGCCTCAGACACCAAGGACCCGCTGAAACCTGCCATTAAAAGGCAATCTTCGGCTCTATATGCTTTCAGAGTTATGATCACTCCAAACACTTGTATTTTCTTCCTCTCCTGACTATCTGTGGTCAAATCAAAGTCTTGGTTTGTCCTCTTCAAAGCAGGTGAGTCACTGGGGAGGTGGAAAATGTTCTAAATTGGTGTCCACTGCTTTTGAACATCAACTTTCTCACAGTCAATTTTATATTATATTATAAATATACCGTATATGTATGTTATCATACTGTAGCATAGAATGCAGATGTGGTAATGATAGCTATCTCTGGGCAGATACGTTCTCACTAATGTAAACAAACTGTACAGGCTGTAATTACACCTAAATATATAATAATGCAAACTGATGTAAATCACAAGGTAATGGCAGTGTGTGCTGTATGCATTCACAAGTGTTATTTTTATGTCGCTGCCAAAGCCAGATATGCAGTGTAAAAAGATCTCGATGTGCTGACATGTTCAAACATTTCACACAATGCTGTCACTGACACCCGATCCTTTTTGCATCGCAGCTTGTCTTCACTTTCTCAAGTTTTTTTTGTCTTTGTTTTAACTTCAGGCATTTTAACCCCCTCCCCCCTGGAGGCTTATTTTACACATGCAAATGGACAATTTTAATCTCTCCTTTAGGAGGACTTTTCTCACTTAACTTGACAGCATATTTTTCTAAATAATAACACATGCAATTAACGTACAAACTCATCACAATTATTAGGGCTGTCCTTGACCAGAGAAATTCTTAGTCGACTAACACTCATACAACTCAACAACAGATCTCTAAAGCTGAGTTTCTCCACAAAGAATAACACAAAAGCACCACTTTAAATCTTGTGTTTACCAGAGATGTCATAAGTTTCTTAGAAATAAGTCATTCAGCATGAAAAATCTTAAAAAAAACGACTAATCGACTAAAGAAATCTTAGTTGATTAAGTCCAAAACGACCGATTAGTCGACTAATCGACTAAGAGGAGGCAGCCCTAACAATAACACAATACTAGCACAAACTAAGTTTCTATAGTAAGAGCCAAATTATGATGCGGTTTCTCCTGATTGCTGTGATTTTGTCAAGACTCATTCTGCACAACGGCCATGTACTGTAGGTAGTGTGTTGCCATGGCGATGTGCTCATTAACAGCTGCTAAGCTTCATTACTCTCTGGTCATCAGCCGGCGACACTGATCCCACACAGGGCCAGAAGTACAGTATGCAGCAACACACACACTCTCTCTCACACACACTCGAATGAAAACAGACACATGGCAATTGGTCTTCTTCAGCTCGCATCTCACGTTGTCAAAGAGTGTGTGTACGGCATGCGGGGCAGTATGGGCTCATTAGCAGCTCTCCTAAGGTGGAGTATATGATTAGTCAAACACAAAGGAAGCACTATCTAGCTCCTCCATCCATTAATGAGATACACCCTCTTCTCCCTCGCTCACAGACAAAACACACTCAAGAGAGTCAAGAGGCTGCTGGGAGAAATCAGGTTAAGGCACGAAATCAAAGAAGGCATCGCAGTGCTGTAACCTGGTTACCCTAAACCGTGTGATCGCATGCCGCTCATCAATAATCACCTTTCTCCTCTAGTGACTTTCATATTTATTGATCCAAGCCTGGCATTTACTCTACTGTATATTAAGCATTTGTTTTTGGATGCATTTTGTCTTTATTTCAGTCAGATTTTTAATTATTTTGGTGATTATTAATGAGACATTTTTATCATTGCAACTGCTGCCACCACGATCCTTTTAATGTTGGAGGTCTTTGTCATGCACAGAGTGCTTTTTGTAAAAAAAACAAGTTATAAACCTGGTGCATCTATAGATGGCCAAGACATCAGATTTATTCAGCATAAATCTACTGTTAACCAAGTTTCTCTTAAAGGTACAGTATGTAGGATTTGGAGGCATCTAGTGGTGTGGTTGCAGATTGCAACCAACTGAATACCCCTCCGTTCACTCCTCCCTTTCCAAGACCACGGTAACGTGAGCTGTTGAGGGCAAAACCGTGGTAATGCCACAAGCGTGTCAGAAAACTACGGTGGCTTTCAGGTAACATAAATTCTAAGCTCATTCTAAGCTAACAAAATACGATCCTTAGTTTCAGGTGATTATACACTAATGATAACATAGTTATGAATATTATATTCTATTTATGCCAATAGATCCCACAACATGTTAAACACTGTACCTTTAATTCACTACCCCATTTAGGAAAGCCAGCTTTCTCATTTACATGATGTCTGGTCAGGTTACCGCAGATTAGGGCTGACAATGTCCAGGTTACCTCGAAGCATGTAAACACAGTGAGTAAGCATCACACGGTCCCAGATTTGGATCACTCTCCTCTCACAGCTCTCTAAGCCATCTGCTAGGCCTCTCAAATGTTGATGACTAACCCCAGAATAGGGATAGATATGATGACACACATACACCCAGTACAATCACACAAATACCTGCACACTTTTAGACACACTTCACACATGCACACACAATCCATCCGTTTTCAACCTGATCAAGAAATGCTTTTGACTTTTTCTCTCACACATTTATCCTTAATGCCCTGCTCTCAGTAAAGACAGCTGGGCAGAAGTCAAAAAGCTAATCATTGCGAGGCACACCTGTGAAGCACCGGAGACCTAAACGGACCACTCTAATTAAACTGACTGCTTTAACTTCTTTGCTTATCTTTATAGCAACATACTGACAGTGTTGGATCATGGGCACATTCAGCTCTGATCCTATACGCTGATCACCGCCTCTCATAGGAAAAATTAAAAAATAAATAAGCTGCCATCTACAACTTGCAATGAGTCTGAAGACTAATTATATTTACACAAAATATGACTTTGCTGCATCAACACTAAAAGGAGAATCAGGGCTCGTCCACTGTGGCTGAGGAGGGTGATTTCTCTCAGGATGTGTCCTCTATTATTTGTGCTGATGATGTGTCCGCAGGCTCTGTGGAGTCTAACAAAGATTGTGTCATGTTGGAAAAAACAAATTGTCCGGGAGTAAGAAGGGGCAGCAAAGTCAGCTTCTCCCTGACCTGGTCTGCCAGTCTGCAGCATCTCCATATGCAACAGCACCACTATTCTGCACCATGAGCATCAAAGAGAAAAAGCATGCACCCTGTCACAGCCGCTGACCTGCCAGACTGAGACTCACAAGCAGCGGGTCAACCAATCAAACTGGAGGACACACTTCCTCGCCTTTCTAAGAGACCAATTAAGGAGGAAACATGGTCTTGCTAATACATTCTTCCTTTCAGGCCAACTCCAGAAAAATGCAAAATGCTCAGGATTAGAATATATTTACTCCTTATCATACTGGGACAGGTAACATTTGTAACAGTTTAGATAGTTAAGAGAAATAAGGTGCAATGTAACCGTACTGTGGCAAATGATTTTAATGCAGGGCTGAATTATGAACCAAAATAGAAGGACATCATCAGTCTGAGATAACAACACCATTGATTACAAAAAAAGGACTTCCATGGCAAACTATCTCCTTTACTTTAATTTCAGCACTATTTTTTCCCTCACTCTCATCTACAACGGCATATTGGGGCAAAATTAAAGTAATAAATTTACGAGAAAAAAAATTCACAAATTTGCAAGATTATAAAGTCTGATATTTACGAGTAAAATCGTGGCATACAAAACTGTGGTAATGAAAAATAGTGGGGTATTTTTGTTTACGAATCACATCGCTTCACTTTGCAAGGTTGGATCAACCTCATTACACTTATGCCACCGTTAAACACTGTGGTAACGTGAGCCGTAGAGTGCAAAATGTATTATTAATATTATTATTATATATTAAATATTGTAGCAGATTCTCCATTCATCCATTCTCAGAGTAACGTCTTCTCAACGGTTGGTTTGTAGTGTTAGCTGTGCTGAAATAAAGACACATGCCTTTGTGTATTCAAAGATAAAAGTTGTTTGTCTCTAGTGTCCTGTAACTTCTAATACATTAGTAATTATGTTCATAAAAGAACACATGAAACATGAACATGAAACAAAACATGTAGCTTTCAGGACCTTCGAGTTTTTTTCTCTTAAATTTATGACTTTAATCTCGCAAAATCTGAGTATTTTTCTCGGAATATTACCCCCCCGGTTACGTAATTATCATATTTCTTACTTTATATCCAGGGTTAAAAGCTCAGGCAATAAATATGATTGACTTTTAATGTTAGCTAACCATCACTGTCGGAACTGTAATCCAGCTCCTGTGTTTGTATATACCCTAATATGATTACAAGACATGTTGTTCATTTCAGTCTTTAATGAAGAGCAAAATGTATAAAAAAAAATCCCCAGAAGTGTATTCAGAAGTCATACATGAACTGAATCCCTTCAGCGAGCAGTGATCCATAAACAGTATCTGTCTTTGGTGAACTACATCTAATATGATCTTATCACATGAGACAAATATTAGCCTAATAGCCTGTCATCTTGTCAGCCACTGCTGCACACTATCAAATTTATTGCATATAAAGAAGCTCTGGAGTTTTGGTGAGTAGACACCCTTTAAATTATATGAGTATAAGTTATAGGTTACATTTTACATTCAAAACACCACCAGAGAAGTAGTTTGTAGTTACCCAATTAAGGAAGGCTATCCTGCCTCCGTATTGACTCAATCTGTGTCACGCTGAGAGAGAAAAAGCTATAGCCTTGACATTTGTGTGAGTATGTATGTAAAGAGACAGAGAGAGAGGGAAAACACGCAAGAGTCACGGGGTTATGGTGGAAGCTGTGTTCAACAAATGACCGCCCAGTAATGTCCAATTTCTCCTTTTCACATCCCTCTCTGCCCTTGGCAAGAGAAACTCAGTTTGACAGGGGATGGATGGATATAGGCTAGATAGATGGATGGAAAGAGGGAACGAGAGAAGGATAGAAGGATAAGCAGAGGGCTGGCCTCTTATTCCCAATGCTGTGTCAGCTCTGCCATCAACGCATCAAAACCGCTGACACACTGCTGACATCCCTCTCTTTTCTATCTGTCCATACATATATCTCACATACATCTCCTATGTGCATCCATCTGAGTCATCCTAGCTGCATATATCTGTCAGCAAAAAAATCTATCCAATCTATCTATTCAAATAGTGTAACAGAAAAAAAAATGAAATGAAAAATTGGATGTTATGAAAGCAAACAGGTATGAGATAGAAGACAGATTCAGGTTAGAGAACATGGATGAGGGCTGATAAGATCAGAGTGGAGGGTGAGGAAGGGGGGAGTGAATCTTCACAAGCTGGCAGTGACATTTAGTGCATAGCTCGGAGATTCAATGGAAAGCACTCAGCATCACACACACACACATACATTATGGATCTGTTCCTCTCCCCCAGAGATGGATTATTGTACCACTTCATTGTGAGAAAGAGAGAGAGAGAGAGGGCTGGGCCTGCAGGTACAGACAGACAGGCAGGCAGGAGGGCAAAAAAAGAGTAGCAGGAAGACAGATGGCTGTAAGCATGCACCAGGAGAATGAGCCTCAAACTGCAAATGAGACCCATACAGAACATTAAGTGCAAGTGGGGAAAAACACACTCCAAATGACAACTTTAAGTGCTATATAAAGTGCTTCAGAAAAACAAGAGCATTGTGAAATGAGTCACTCCAGACAGTAGCTCTCTGCTCGAGAGAAAGAGAGAAAAACTGCACTCCGCTTTAAGCGGAAACTATATGACCTGACTTGGTAAAAAAAAAAATCGTACTTTTCTCTGTCATCCATAACATCTGTCTGTCTGCCTGCTGAACTTCACACCTGCCTCGCGGCTTTTCTGTACATCTTTGTGCTAGTTGGTTTCCCACCACCTGCCCTTTCCTCATTTAGCACTACATTTTTTTTTCCCCCCCTTTCTGCATAACTGCCTGTGCTTGAGACAAGTCATCTGTATCTGTCAACACTCCTCTCTGTCGTACACAGCCTCCAAAAACCAAAGTGCTGACTTAAAATTCAACACAGCCCAGAAGTAGAAGTTGCCCAAACACAAACATAATAAAAAGAACAGACATGACCTCGTACAGTTTTGTGAAGGACCACTGGGTCACTGTAACCCTGATGGTCATTTTAAACAACTATTGCCATGTAAAAAAAAGCATTTTAATTTTGTTCAAACACTACAGTGTACCTTGGATTATTTTTGAGGGACACTTGCATTTTGTACTTTTTTGAGACCATATTCCACTCATGCAAAGAGCCCTTCACAAGACTGTACGAGCCCAATACACCTGAAGGATCCAAAGAGCTACTGTATGTGATTACCACAGAGACCCAGCAGCGCTTCTACTCCATTGTAGACATGACCTCGTATTTTTCATCCCGTCTCAAAGCACCCTCCCCAAACAGATTTTCAAGTTTAGTTACCCGTCACCAACACTCAGCAGTTCGCAATATCATTTACATCTATGTGTTGCTTTTAATTAGCTCACGGATGCAACAAGACAGCTCTAAGAGCTCAAAAATGATGCTGTCCATTAGAAAATAACAACGTTGACCGACAAATGTGAGGTGGGGAATTGCTTACAGGTGTGCAAAGGTGAAGGTTTCTGCTCAAACACTTAAATTACACACAGTGAAGATACATTTGTTGCAGCTAAACACTCAGTTTTTCTGGAGCGCCTTGGTAGCTGACTAGTTACAGCGCACCATGTAACCGCAATGTCGCGGGTTCGCTTCCGGCCCTGTTTCTACATACAGGCGTTTGTTGGCAGCCTATGTATGAATCAGACTCTATGAATACAACAACAGTCTTCCTCAGTCGCATTACACAATTAGCCCCGGCCCACAGTGGATGCATAACGACTGCATGACGGCTACCTCGCTGAACTTCTGCGTCTCTGCCAGCCCTTTCTTTCTACATAGAGTCTTCCTTTCATACTGACCATTTCAGTACATTATTCATGTCATTTTATATTCATTTTAGAATAAAAGCCTTGTGTTAACAGATGAAGGAATTCTGTCCACAGAAAAAAAAAAAACGCTGGAGGGCTTTTATTTAGAAACAGAAAAGTGTTGAGTTAAAAATAAATATGTACTTTCTTTGTCTGTGTTTGAAATATTCTACAGATATGGACATTGAAACTGTCGTAATGTTGCTGGTATGATTTCAATATACGGTCAAAAAATCATTTTCACTGCTATCTTTGCTGTGAACCATGCGTGGAACGCGGCATGAGGCACGCAGAAAAAAATAGGCGAGACCTCAAATCTCTAGAAGAAACGCAAGTGACACGCTGCCGAATCACGCCTGAGCTGCGCTGCTCCTGCGGGTCGCGTGGCTGCTTTAACCTGTTAACATGGGCGCCGGAATAAAAAGCAAGAGGTTTCATGTCACATGTGCTGCTCATACATCCTGTGTGCCCCGGGTGTTAGAAAGAGAACAGCACAAAACTCACACCATTTAATCAAATAGGTAACACAAAAATAAGCCCATAAAGTAGACTATGGACACCACAATGATAATCCACAAAACATGCTGTCAACGGGTTTCATATAGGGACTGAGTCTTCAATGAAAGTTTCAATGGCATTGATGACTGTGGATTATCCAGTGTAATATTTAGATATTATCCATATTTAGAGGCTTTGTGGTTTCACGCTAAACTTGCTCCACCTGTATTCTGATATGTATGCAAAGTTTGCCAGGGATCCTACATGATCCTTGACAAAGACCTGGCTGACATCTTGCTGGCAGGCTCATTTACAGATTTAGAACAACTCCCTTCTGGATTTAAACCAGTATCCTTTAGGTCAATGCACAGTCTTACATTCTCAGCGCAGCAGTGTGTCTGGCGGGCAACTTTTTTTAAAAGCCGACTCATCAGACTGCAGGCTGCTCAAGGCCTCACCTCAGACAGGGACTAGCATTCAAGGTATAAGGACGCCAGCAGCATAAACATGGCAACACATACTATATGGCTCGCATGTAACCACATACACACATGTGGACTCAAACACTGGGGCATGCATGAATGCACAGAGTAATCCACATATGTACACAGATCCTTAAATACCTTTCATTGTATTTTCTCTCTCATAGAGAAGACACAAAAAGACACACACACCTCTGGGCAGATGCAGACATGTACATGCATATGCATGCGTGTCTTTAAACCCTCAACACACACACACGCACACACACACAAAACGGGGCAAGAATGCCTGTTTAGCAGTCAGTCCAAACTGTGCTGGGAGTCTCTTACTTTCCATATGACCTTTTGTCACTTTGCCAGTGACATTTTAAATATGCTCTCGCTCACCTTTGTCAGCAGCCTTGTCTGCTGGGTGCCAAACAAAGCAGAGCTGCTGAGTAAAATACAAAGAGAGGGATTGTGAGAAGACAGAGGGATGGAGAAACCGAAAGAGATAAATAAATAGAACCAAATGAGAGGCAGGGGTTACGGCTGAGCGCAAGCACAGATAAAGACAGGTGGAGAGGTTTAGCGGGTGAGAAAGAGTGAGACTGAGGTGGTGAAACAGTTCAGGAGGAGAGAGACCACGAAAAAACAACTCTTAAGTGAGACGTACATGTCAGAAAAGACGGGCTGAACAAAAAGGGATGAATCGCGAGAAAAGAGCAAAATGGCAAAAGGTGGGGAAGTGATGGAAAGACAGACGGCAAGAGGCGGGAGGGGCTGATAACACGAAGTAGCCCGGAGCGGAAACTCCGAAAAGGGCAAGGGTGGGAGGAGAGAGAAGCGGAGAAAAATAGCGTAAATGGGTGAAAATAAAAAGAGCGAGGGCTGGGGTGTGTCGCTCTGCAAATTACAGCCGTCTGTGGTGGAAATGTCACAGATATGCGAGGGCCCATTTCAGACCTGTGATAATATGTAAGCCCCATTCATCTGCAGCCAGAAGGTCTAGTAGGATCAATAGAGTCTTGGTATTAAAAGGCAATCCTCTCCTGTATTAATAAGACACGCTAGCGCCAGCAGCACTCACTGACATAAAAGACATTTTCACTCTTTTCTTTTCCCTCACATGCCTGAAAGACCATGAGGTCACCGTTGCTTTGACGCAGATCAAATCTCTGTTCTGTAGCTGATCCTGGATTCCCTGTGGAGGTGTGACACGTAGAAGAAAAAAAAAAAATAGATTTCGATATCTGGAGATCAAAAAGGAATCACAAAAAATGGCACTGAAGTAGAGAATGTGTACTAGCGTTACAGTTTATATTGACTACGGTGCTCGCCGTTTAAAGGTCGAGACGGCGTGGCTTCCTGTCTTCAAGGGCGCGTCCTCTCTCGGCCAGCTCATTAGACGCAGGTGGAGGGAGGTTTTGAGAGGAAGAATGGGAATTATAAAGGTCGCGGGAGGGTTCGTTCCTCTGTCAGCGTCTGTTTTGTCACTCTGTCACTCCCCACAGGCAAGTTGACATTTTAATAAAATGTTCAAGAGGACAATTAACACATCAGGGGCGAGACATGCTAAGCTGTTCTTTCTGTCTTCAGCATCAGCAGCATTAAAGTGTGATTTTCGTCGCGCTCATGTCTCTGCGCTCTGGCAGGTCAGCTGTCATTCTGTTCTTTTGAGAGGATTGACATTTGAATCAAGTACTGACCAGAGTGTTTCTGTAGATGATAAAGCTTTGATACATCAAACTTTTACATGAGTTCTGGTGTGACAAAAAAAAAGGATTCAGAGACTTTGATCAGTTTTGCTCTGAAACTTTGGTCGTATCGGTTTCAAAAACTCTCACTGTTCTGTGAATCAAAGTGTCAGCTTGAGTCTCCTGTCTCCATCTTTAAAGCGACAATCCATGAGATTAAACACAAAACCAAAATCCGAGAGGACGCGTCTATACACGTACCGGCATTACCATATGAATGATCCACAAAAAAATCACTTGGGCACACAGATCAGGGAGTGATATTCCTACAGTAAAAAGGACTTCATTATCAACAGCGTAACTTCGCAAAGCTTCGTTTGCCCCTCGTGAAGCGACGCGGGAGAAGAGTTGCTTCTGACAGCATGAGAGAATGATTGCACACAGTCGCACGCAGGCATTGTGGCTAGCTTTGCATGTATGCACAGATACACACACACAATTTTGCACATGCATACACAACGACTATAGAGTAGGAAAAGACCTCAGGCACACCAGAGGGGGAGCCGGTAATGAGAGAAGGAGCAGGGGGACAGAAGTTTGGAGTGTGTGTGAAGCGAGCAAAGTTGGTTCTCACTTCTGAGGCTTGGTAAAGCCCACATGGGGAAAGAGACGGCGTCACGAACAGTGAAGCTCTGAAGGAAATGTCAAATCAGTGGTGTTTGAAGCCGGGGACGTATGCATAGCTATGAGCACAAATGAGTGCGCGTGTGTGCACGTCTGATAGAGAGATAGTTAAATAGAGAGAATCCCAGCATCGCATGCGGAGCTGTGTGTGTGTGTGAGCGTGATTTGGGGCCTACAGCGCACACTTGAGAGCGTAAGTGGGTGATCTGAGGGCATGATTTGATCAAAGGCACTTTGATCGTGTGGAAGCTTGGTCCAGTACCAAATACTGTATATGAGTTTATTTTTTTCATGGCCACACGCTCACATGCTCACACACACGTGTGCACGCGCACTAAAGCATTGGGATAATGGGAGAGCAATAACACTGGGGGGCCAGCGATGTAATGGCGACTAAATTGAATCCCATGACAGCTCCCAACTTGAGTGGAGAAAATCAATTGATGCAAATGGAGGCTCAAATTGCCACAGTCAAATGTTAAATGACTGGCGGAGTGATGTGGCACTCCGCGCAAGGCCGCTGTCTCTTTCTTCCTGTCTCATTCTATCTTTTTGTCCAGTATAGGTAACGTGTCAAGTAATCAATTTCAAGATATTGCTCCCATTTTGAGTCAAATCATATTTACCATGAAATATTAAGTCTGACAAGCGGTGACATTGACTTCTGGAGTACTCCACTCTGAGTTTGTATCATTTTTACAAGCTGACAAGTTTTTTTTTTCTTCAGATATTTATTTCACTATGTCGCGTTTGTCTTTTCCCTTGCAGGGTTAGTGTTTATCCTCAGTCTACATGCAGTATCCACAAAGGTGAGATGTTCACCTTGACATCTCTTTCCTCAACATCTTTATTCCTGTTTGTCTCCCGCCGCATTTGTATTGTCGCCACACACATCCCAGGCTTTATCTCTCTCCCTCTGTCCCTCTTTTTTCTTCCTGTCCTGTAGAAACACAAAGTGAAATATCTCCTCGATCATTTCCAGGCTCTCACAGCGGTAATTTTACACAAATATATTTGCTGCATTTCTTTATTTGAGAGTGCATTTTTCTCTCTCTGTTCTCTGTTTGTGTCAACTCCATCGACAATTTCTGTAATCGTCTTTTACCTCTGAAGGTTGATGACTTGTTACAGTGGCCTACAGTGGATTACAGTAGTGCTTTGATTACGAAGAAAAAAGGAGCTGTGATCCGTCAGTTGCTGCAGAAAATCTGAATAATCAGACACTTCAAAACACAGCGCTGGCATGTTGTATTACTAAAGCCCCATTCAGACAGGATTAATATTCCAGAGGGAGGTGGGTAATAAAATATTTGCTAAGCTCCTCTGTGGCTAAAATCATTATTGTGGATGCTGTTTTAGCCAATCTGAAATTACAATGAAATTGCTTTTCTGTGGGAAAACATTATAAAATTATTTTTAATTTAATTTTGTATTCAATTATTTGGAAAGGACTTGCAAATGCTCCTTCTGAATACATGTTGATATGCTTTTACAGTGGGAGAATATTTTGAAAATGGTTATATATCTATGATTGAGGAGAAAGTAATTAAAAATTCTGCCAAAGAAAATTAATTTAGAAGTGTATTTTGTTTTAACAACATGTCCCCATCCTCCTCTTTCTACTTTTTCTCAAACACTGATGTCTGTATAGTCGGTGTGCAGCATCGCCATCGGTACCTTAGACCTCCTGTTGCCTTACAGATTCAGCTGACAGCGTTGGAAGCAAAGTGAGCCAGAGAGGCGAGTGTGAATGTGTGGCGCCGGCGGTTCAACATGCTTTTATGTTGTGTGAAAGAGTCGGCACCAGAGGACAAGCGCAGCGGCTTTCATCTGGAAAAGTGAGTGCAAGCAGCGCGAGCACGGCGGGCCAGGGATCCGTGCAGAAACACACACTTGTGCACACACGTTTCTCCACGTTGTATGCACAAGCACACACAAAAACACACTAAATGAACACACATATTCACTTCTAAAGTGATATATTATGCGCAAACCCAATGCATTCCTCATTCATTCAGCCATGATGAATATTCTATGAGGGGATAAAAGGGGGTCTGCCCTGCTACGCCACCTCGATGATGTAATTCGCCGACACCACACTGGCCCAATAAACACCACGTGCCGACACAAGCACTACCAACACGCCTGTACGTACAGGATCTGTGAATGTACTTGGCTACCTCCGCACTTTGACTCACATCTGCTTGTTAAGCCTTCAGATTAAATGCATCCTGGAGTGCCAAAACAAGGGCATTTTCATTGTCTGCTGTATATTTGCCTCTATCTGCAAAATCAACATATTCTCTGAGTGTGCTTTGGAAAAAGGCACTCAAAGCAATTTAAATGGTTTGTCTAAAGAAATGTGGTACAAGGCTGACAGGCCATTTGAGGATTTGTTGAGGCTTGGTGATTCACGCATAAGACTAGCATCGAGATTTTTTGCACCATGCTTAAAGTAACTTGATCCTTCCTTTCATATATAATCCTATAACACTGTCCTTTGTTGTTACAGGACAAATATTGCGTATGCTTGTATGTGTGTGCACACTACAGTCTGCATGTGTGTATGAATATGCTAGGGGTCAGCAACCTGTGGAGATGGAGCTGCCGCATGCGGCTCTTTAGCCCCTCTCCAGTGGCTCCCTGTGGCTTTGACAAAAAAATTATGTGGAAATGAACAATGGTTATTTTTTAACATTATAATTTTCATTTACTATTGTGATTCTTACATTCTCCAATTGTAAAAATATGTAGCCTATACACTGAATAAAAAAATGTTTTATCATTTCAGTCAACTAAGATGTGCGTCATAGCCTATGTACGTCTATGGCCCGGCACCTTCTCTTCTAATTTTGCCAAACCTCAATAGCTCAATAGGTTAGCTATGGATTCCAAATCCAAAAAACAAAAAGTCTCAGAAGAAAATAGAGAATTTAATAGTGCGTGGACAGATACAACAACAAAGTCATTTGAAGACATTTCTAGAACAAGCACACTGCTTTTGCTGAAAAGCCAGCAGGAGCTTCCAGCCAAATCTCCTCAGACGTTTCCTCAATGTCCTGCCTCTCATTTGCACTTGCGTTCCTCGCTGCATTAGACTAAAGAGGGTGTATTTCCTTCATTGTAATTCTCAAATATGTTTTGTGGCTCCAGGCAGATTTGTTTTTTTCTTTTGGTAAAAAATACTCTTTCGATAGTGAAGGTTGCTGATCCCTGGTATATGCCAATATATTTTTATTTCTTAAAATTAATTTGAAGAAAATATCCATCTTCAAGGCTGTATACTCAAACCACACAGATGCTGTGTGTGCGTACGAGTGTATGTGTGTGTGTGTGAGAGAGAGAGAGACCTTTAAACTTTTAAAATTGAGCTCGAGGGAAAACAAAGACAAATCATTTACATGCCCACAATGTATAAAAGTAAATATGGACTAAAATACCAAACATCTTAATTGATACAAGTGCTACACTGTAACTTTTTTCCTCTACTTCCCTCTAACTTCTTAACTAACTTCCCAGATTTAACCTGACCTTGGGGAAAAAAAGACATTTGGCCTGTGAACACAAACAACACGGTAGGTATGCAACAAAAACAATGGCCACATTTGGCTATTATCACCTATAGACAAACTTCTCCAATGTTCCACCCGATTCGACTGTTATCAGGCCATTAAAAAGGCGTTATCAGTCGCTATAAGCACCATAGATATGGGTCATTAGGGTCCGATATGTTGTAAAACTGAAAGTGAAACTTAAAAGCAAAACGTTGTAACGTGCAAAACTGAATGAACCATTTCATTTTAAACACAAACAAAAAGGCGTCTTTTGGTTTTAGGCAACAAAACCACTTAGTTCAGGGAATAACATTGTGTTTTGGCTCAAAACTACGTTTCAAAAATGAAAGTGAAACTTAACGTTTGTGAACACAAAAACAACTACACATTGGTTTGACACGGGATGCAAACTCCGGTCTCCTGGGTTAAAGTCCTGTTTTATTTTCCACCCCATCTGGGTCGCTAGAGATCGCTGTCGTGTTCTTTTATGCCTTCTTTCGGAGATCTACCATGTGAATAGATGATAAAACCTAATATTGGGTGTAAAAAGCCCCTATTGACCCACATCTATTGGGCTTATAGCGACCGATAACGCCTAATAGCCTGATAACAGTCTAATCAGCTGAATGTTCGCATTGCCTCATTTACTCCCCCCACAGGGTGCGTTTATTGCAACTGGTCAAAAACGCCACATGAAAGGATGCAAGGCATGTATTCTAACAGTTTACTTCTTGTTTTGTGGAATTTGTAAGTTCTCTCTGCTGCCACTTTGACTCCTCATTCATCAAGCAACAGATTTGAAGCTGCAGTGAGCACACTGGAGTTTGTCCGCAGCGCTCTATTCAACAGCAGCCAGAGAAGATGCCAGAGTTGATTTCTTTTGGCTTTACTCTCTGTCTCCCACACACTTCACAAACACCCTCTCCCAACAAATTTAATCTGCCTGTTGTTACTCACAAAACACC
This sequence comes from Sebastes umbrosus, assembly GCF_015220745.1. NCBI lineage: Eukaryota > Metazoa > Chordata > Actinopteri > Perciformes > Sebastidae > Sebastes > Sebastes umbrosus. The sequence continues at coordinate 14,767,760 of NC_051289.1, forward strand.
TCTCGACTCGCACAAGACTGCACGCACACTCAAAAAGCTTTTTACTTTGCACGCTCTTCATATTCATGCATTTAGAAGTGGCAAAATGCATTCTGAAAGGGTTGCTAATCAAGGTAGCTACATAACCCGCCCCCATCTGCTGCTCCCCCCACAACCGCAGTACAAACAGCTCGCATAAGTGTGTGTGTCACAGAGAATGAGAGAAAAGGAAGAGCTAAAAAGATTTTCAAGTATGATGTGTGCACTGAGAAAGGAAGAGAACATAAGACAAAAGGCTGAGAGAGCGCAGCAAAGAGAGACAGAGGTCATTCATTTGTTTCCGAAGTGAGGCGTTAACAAAGACTTTGTGTAAAAACTAATGGAAAGTGTCAGCGCACACACTATAGAAGAAAGATACGGCACAATAAAACAGCGTGGAGCACCGAGGGTAGATTACGCGCATCAGAGTATGTGGCTTATTTCCTCTCTCATTGATCCTCCGTTGCGATCTTAACAGAGGTATTGATTACAAATTGAGACTTGTTCTGCCCGAGCTGTGCATATCTACCTCTTATCAATATAGGTCAAGAGGCCGCTCTATCATTCATATTATGTTTCAGTCAATGGGACAAGGGCCACTTCCTTTCATTTACTCCCCTCCTTTGTCTGAAGATGTTATACACGCAGCAGGACTGTGTATCTCACTGCGTAAGTGTTAAAACATTGACAGCTTCCAGGAGAGGATTCTCATCAATGGACAATGAGGAAAGTAGTTGTGATGATCCCTTCTAGCAACGAAAACACATTTTCTAGGCCGGTTGAGGACAAAACTAGAATTGCCGCCTTGCGGTTGTACGCCTCCATCAACCAGTCAAGTTGCAGTTTACATCCATGTCCGTCCAAAAAATGTGTTTCATGTGTTGACATTTCTATAATTAGCATATGAATTCTTGAGTTATGGCCATGGTATCAGTCTGTGTTTAAAACTTTAAACTTCTCATAATAATCTCACACTGTTAATAAGATCCGAATGTTACTGTGTGTTAAATAATAAAAGCAACAGGCTGACATTTTGGGAAATACGCTTATTCGCTTTACTGCTGACAGTTGGATTACAAGATAAATAACTCTCTCTCTGTGCGGTACACATGCAGTTAAAGCCAGCACCAGCTGTCTTAGCTTAGTATAAAGACATGTGGAAACAGCTAGTCTGGCTCTGTCCAAAGGTCACAAAATCTGCCTTACAGCACATCTAAATCTCGTCGTGGTTTTACGGGGGTTATGTGCCGGACTATTTCTTGGCCTGGAGCAGTAACTTCCACACATTGTCTGGACGTCATGGTCACGATAAATCAGTTACTGAAGATATAACATATTAATTTGTAAGCTTTAATTGTGCTGGTCGGCAGAATTTGTTGCCTTTAGACATCTGTTTCCTCCATGTTTCCAGTCTTTGTGCTAAACTACGCTGACCGGCTGCTTGCAGTAGCTTAAAGAGTAGCATCAATGTTCTCATATAACTCTCAACAAAAAAGCGAATAAGCACATTTCCAAAAAAATGTCGAACTCCTCCTTTAATCTTTCTACCTGGCAGGCTGTAAAATGTTGGAGAGTGCGAATATACCTTGGCTTAAACACTAAATCTGTTACATACCAAAAGATTTAAACACTGCACCACTATAAACACTGCGCGTCTGTGGTGCTCAGTGGTTGAGTGAACCACTGAGTATTTGCATGGCTTCCTGCCCACATAACGTGGATGAATGGGTCCACTGTCCTGCTGTAAGACTCTCCGCTCCCTCTGCAATCCAAGTAGATAATTGAGTGCTAATCGAGTGGAACTTCGGAGCGGGAAAACAAACATAAGCAAATGAAAAACACAAAACAACGGGCACCTGTTCAACATTCAGCGGATTCAACACTCGTCGGCCAACACCTGTCCATCATGAGGTTATGTATTCTCTCTGGCCAAAGCAGATTTGACAAGCTTAGTGTGTGCCGCTATCATCCACTCCCCCTCTCTTTCTCTCTCTCTGCTCTCATCTATTCTTATAACTCTATTATCCTTCTTAACATTCTTCTACCTCATATTCTTGTTTGCCTCTGCTACCTGATTCTCTCAGCCTCAGTTGTTCATATCCTTGTTCCTACTCATCTGTCTTTCTGTCTCCCCCCTCCTCTCGTTTCTGTATACAGGTCGCTGTGGGTGCAGCAGCAAAACAGCACAGGAGAAAGTAAAAAAAAAAAAAAAGTAAGGGACACAATAAATAGTAATTTATCGGCGGAGGAAGAGGAAGAAATGGCTTCTTTCCATCTCTCTCTCTCTCTCTCTTTCCTTGTATCGCTGTCATTGCCCAGCAGGATTACACATAATGTATGCACGCCCACAGAGTTGCTCTGAGACAAAAGGCCAGAGATAGACAGAGAAAGAGACAGATGGATAGAGAGATACAGAGAGGGTGAGAGAGAAAAAGTCAGATGAGAAGAGACAGGGTTCAGTTCACTCATAGAGTTCCTCCGAAGTTAGTTAGTGTGAGAGGAAAATTCTCTTTTCTTCTGCTGCGTTACTTTGTATTCCCTCTGCTCCACTCGCACATAGACACAAACTACTCTTATCAACATTAAAGTACAATAACAATTGCCGTGGGAATACATCAGTGGGATTTCACTTGCCCTTTTATAGGAGTACCCCTAGATTGGCCTGCCATGCATAACGAGGAGAATGAGATCCGGACCAAAAACCAGTTTGACTGAGATAACGCACTAGTAAAGCCGCAAGGGACCACCACTCCACTGCGATGTAATTTTTCCTCCCCTCCCAGAAGAAAATCCAACTGCATACTGATTGAAGACTTCCTATGACATATCTTAGTGGATCAGACAGTTATATTAATACACTGTCTGGCTGACGAATATGCTCTTTGATCTGCTTCAAACAAAAAGAAAAAAACAGATCCGCGATAGTCTCCCCGGAGCTGAAAGCGCAATCAATCTACTTTTTTTCTACAACAGCGAGGTGATCAAAGATCTTAATTGTGTTTCTTTCAGGAGCAATCTATGGGACGGACAGAGACTATTTGAGTTTGAGTCAGAATTTTGACCTGTGTCACATGAATTTCTCTCTCATTCTGTCTGTCTCACAATGTTGTTCTTTGTAAAGAAATGCCACAAAAGTGAGCTAAACATACAGCAGTTTGTAGTCCAACGTCTGTCATATTGGTTTAATTTTGAATATATCTTTGATGTTTCATAAGTACATTAATATATTGGAGTTTCTTTCAAATAATGCATCAAATATTCTCCAGGGGATTGTGGTCCCTTGGGGGAAAGAATGCAATCATATTTTCCAAGTAGCCTCAGTGGCATGTTCAGTCTGTTGCTGTGGTTGTGTTAGTTTAATTACCTGTTAATATTGATATGAGTGTTAATGACTGAAACCGTAATTGGCTGACAGCACTGATCAATCTCAGAAACCTCCCCTCCCTCACTCGCTTGCATCAAACGGTTCCCAAAAAACAGCAGCCAATCAGTGAACAGAAACTGTCTCTGGTTTTTCAGCTGGAGACACATGGCAGAGAGATATCGCTTTTTATCTTATTTCACCTCAACCAGACACGTAACAACAAATGACTTAACACTGCAATTGCTAGATTTAATGATTGTTCACAAGATCCTGTTGTATTCAAATAAGACATGAAGACTTGAAAGTGCAGCAGCAGACAGCAGCTGCTGTCAGATAACAGCGGGACAGACTGATAAATCTCATATGCAAACTTTTAACCTAGTTATTGTAGTTAAAAAATGAATCAGGATTCAGAAAACTGCACAACCTATTTCTCATTTTACATGTTTAGAAAAAACATTTGAGTGGACTTTTCAGGTTGAATTCAATAAAAAAAAGTTTCTGACCAAGCAGCATTCTTTTTTCCAGGCTCAACATTGTTGACTTAGTACCCCTAGAGTATAGGCTGCCACTCAAACGTTGACCCGCAACACATCAAGAAAGTGGAATACTTCTATGAGATGAGAATCGAAGACCCCCTTTACATCTGCTTTGGGTGATCGGATTACAATTGGACAGAGCTTGGCCACATGAAAGTAAAGGTGTAAATGCACCCAAAACGCATTGTGGTCCAATCGGTTTAACCACCAGAGGTGGTCAGGGACGCATTGTGACCATATTGAACACAAATATAAATGCAATTGCGTTTTCAATCCACATACAACACAGTGGGCGTCAACCTGCAGCGCGCTGTCACTGCTCCTCCGGTCACTGGACCGTCGTGACCAGAGATATCACTGCCACCGCTCTGTCTGTGCTCAGCGTCTCCGCTCCTCATCCCTAACGTTACCTCAAAGTCATGTTTAACAGTGGTGTTTTGAGGTCGTGTCCGGCTGCAAGCCCATGCATAGTGCATAGCCTCCGGAGGCTTCCTCTCAGCCCTTTCAGACAGAGAGATTGGATCTCAATGTGGACACTGGAGACACATAATACCAGGTGTAAATGGAATCAGGTTAAATCGGTTGTAGATACAATCTGGATAGGAGATGCATTTTAATGCCAGGTGTAAAAGAGATCATAGATTGATTATGTGCAGACATTACAGACTGTAAATATAAATACCCCATAGTGTTTTTAGACTTGGGTTGTTGCTGAAGTAACTTCGAAGCTGTCATAATGTCGGTGACATTTTACAAACCCTGATATTCAACCTCGATATTGCCCTAAATGGCAATCATCATGCTCCATGCACTCAGTGAATGATGTTTAAATCCAATATTTTTCATGGCCGCACCATGCAAAATATAAATATCTCGTGCAATATTTGCAACCGTATATTCCCAGTGATTCAGATTCTCATCTAGAAAGCTTTGGATCGCTATTAGTATGTAAAATTGAATTTGAAGTTATGTGAACAAACATTGAAAGAATATTCATCAGAATAATTGGAATAACTTGTGGCGTGAAAACACAAAATATTTTAGTTATATTTTTCAGAAATGCATTCTATATGTGGAGCAGACTCTCATATCATTGTAAAAATGTTTATGTAAGTGCTTTACCTAGCCTGTGAAGCCATAAAAAAAACAATACAGACAGGGTTACAACTACATATGGCATTCTGTTTCTATTTCTACATTGTCCTAGAGAGAGATACAACACGTATGGTACATAAAACACAAACAAACAAAGAGACAGACACAGACACACACACAATCTTTGAATCTTCAGAGGAACAGACTGGCAGTGAAACAGTGTCCACATAATCAGAATGGAAAGCCAGGTTGAGAGCCCTCTATCCAACTGTCTGGTGGAAATGATAATAACACCATAGTATTTGGGTCGCGAGGAAAACTCAGACAGACTCAGGGTGAAGAGGGCACACCTACTTTATGAAGACTATTCTTCAAAGTTTGACAGCTGCAGCCAACTTCAGACTAAGAGTATATTTGAGTTTAAATGTGTCCTTGTTTCCCCACAATCATTCAATACAAATATCAGCCGTGCTTACACTACAGGCTTCCCAGTAGTCTGTATGTGTGTGCCCTCATATGAGTGACTGTGTATCACATTTTAAGCATGCGTGTGTGCATACGTAGTAGGAAATTTAAGGGGGGATACCATCCCCCTTATTAGTAAAATGAACAAAATACATGCCGCTTGTTAACCTGCCATCCTCCTTCTCCAAAGTGTGTGGCGCGCCGCCCTTGTTGGGCGCAGAGGCATGACATGTGGCGCGCGAGTGACCAGGGGAAATATACATTAGTTTTGACGGAACTAATGTTTTGACTTCGTCATCTTTTTCACAGTAAACAAGCCGTCCTCCGCCGTGCTTCATTCAGACAGAAAACGGACACATATTTGACAGGGATGAGAAGAAGAACAGGCGATGCCTCCGAGATGAACAAGACAACGTGCTCAGCTGACAACCAAAAGTAAAAGTAATCAACCAAAAAACAAGTCAAGAGGAAAATATGACGAAGCCTATCTTGCTGTCACAGTGAATGCAGTGGGAGATGAAGAGAGACCAGTGTGTATTTTTCCGTCTGAAAACTCTGGCAGCTGACAGTATGAGACCCAACAAATTAAGAAGAAACATTACATCCCAGTCACGTCAATAAAGCCACTCGAGTTCTTTCAAAGAAAACTCTTTGAATACCATCAGTGGGAACAAAGCTTTGTAAAAAGCTGCATCAGTGAACAACAAAGCACAAATGGCATCATACATGTTGTCTTTGTAGCAAAGTGATGGCAAATGTTATTTTTTCTATTTTTGAAAAAGCACACAGACTGAAGGGAGCAATCTGGTGACAGATGTCACAAAAAGTGGTTTGATAAAGTGGAAATTCCTTTTTTTGTTTGCATTTCTTACTGATGTAAGAAAGGGGAAAGGAATGCTCATGATCTTGTTGTTATTATTTCAATACACATGTTCAACTTGGGGACATTTCATCATCATTCTGTTAGGGGAGGGCGTGAAAAATGTTCTTCCTCCAAAGGGGGGACTGAAAGAAAAAAGTTTAAGAAGCACTGCCCTAGTAGCAGCGAGAGAGTGCAGGGGCAGAGCGGTTGAATATGTTAGTCTAGTCTGCTTGACTCATTGATCCGTTATCTGACTGAGGTTTGTGCAAGTTAGAATCTAAAGCTCTGAAATATCAGTAGCCTAACTGTGCTGTGTTTTGATAATACGCTGTCCGTGGTGCTGAAGTAACAGACAAATTTGTAATTGCGACTCTCTGATTCCCGCCCTTCTGTCGGTTCGCTATAGTCGCGGGTGAGCAAAACGAACCGCGTCTCTCCCCCGTGTTAAAAATTAACAAATCCCCCACTGTGCATAGGTGATGCGGGATGTGTGAGCCGAGATTTGTTCGAGAGCTTCCTCTGATGAGTTGTGACGCGTGACCGCGTGCGCGAACACACAAAAAGTGTGCGCGCGAGTTTGTGTCTTTGTACCGCCCTCCAACCGCAGGCTTACAGTCAATCCCACTTTGGCAGAGTAATGGCCCAGGTCTCGATTGAAGTTACCCTTCATTAGCAGGAGAACAACGTTAAAGCAGGGATAGTTTGGATGAAAGTATTACGCTGTAATTCAGATGGGGCTGAGTTCTTTATTGAGTCCTATATGAGAGGGAAAGGGTCTAATGGTTCAGATTGCCTGAAAATTACTGCTGTGATTCACACTTCAAAAGACTGAGATTTTCCTCTGGCTTTTCTGCTCAGATGTGTTGAACTCTCTTTAGATCGAGGCTGTATATCCCAGATACACTTTCCAACACGAATTTCAGCCCCACCTCAGATCCCTCTCTCATCTCGACCTCGGTGCTCTTGGGAGAATCTAAACACACACGGACAGAATTTGTTTGACACGTTGGATGTGGAAGTTACCTGAACATCCTGTAAAGGGCACCGAAGGTTTGTAGGGTTTTTATAAATGTATTAATGCCATATTTTCTTTACCTGCGGTGTATGCAGCCTTATCGTGCACTGCCCCAGTGACAAGCCTTGAACCTTATTTGGAAGGGAGAGTCAAAATGTGCAAGTGCAGCGAGTTTTGGCAGCAAGGTGACACATTAATAGGGGAGATTTTCAAGTGGAGGGCAACAGAAAACATCTTACTGAGGTGTCCTTGGGCCAGACATTGAGGGGGATGTATTGTACGGCTGACCATGTGCTCTGTCGCCCTTATAGAGGAGGGCAAAGAAAAGATACGTTTGAACAAAACCAAGAAAGTTTCACGAAATGGAGCAACAGTGTGGCATTAGTGCAGAAACCCTGCAAAGTTTTCCTTCTGCAGTATTTTTTTTATACAGGTAAGAGTTGTCAGAAGCACAGACGTTTATGTAACTACACACAGTGAAGAGCAATGAGCACTAACATTACGGGTGGGAATCACCAGAGGCCCCATGACACGATATCATCACGATGCTTATGTCACGATACGATCTTACTGCGATTTAAATATTTTGCGATATGGGGTATTGCGATAAGATATATTGTGATTTATTTTGCAGATTAAAAATGCAGTTTGTCAACATCTGTTTTATCCAATATGATACAGTTTTCCCTCTGTTCATCTCACTTCAATCATTTATATTGCAGCAAAATGGGATTGTCAGTCAAGCAGACGGACTGACCAACACCGTCATAAAAACATAAATGTTGCATCATGCACCTGAAAAACCTGTTTGTATGAGAGAACATACATTGTACTACATTGTATTTGCAATAAAAATAGTTTCTAAAAAATAAAAGATCAATACTTGAAGTCCATGTATCGAGACAATATTGTGATACTATGCTGTATCGAGTCTTTTTCCCCCCGTTCCTGACTAAGACAGCTTCTGTTTTTGAGGGAAAAGGAAACAGTGTAAGTGTAAGAACCCTAACCTCTGACCTCTTGTTTTGGACTCAACTCCTCCTCAGGATATATAACCTCACAAAATTACAACCACCCAAAGCCGAAATGCTATTTTCAGATTAATCTACCAACATGGATTCAGAGTCTTAACTGTGCCAATTAGACATGGTCTTCCTTCCCATGCGGAAGCACCTTTAAGGCCAGCGGGTGCTCATCAAGGCTTCCCCCTGCTGTGAGTGTGGAGCTGCAAAGACCTTGGGTTACAGGAAGCGGGGCATGATGCAAGACCCCTGCAAATGGATACTAAGAACCCTGAGAGGCTTCTGCTGGAGAATGCTGCTGTACATGTAAGTGTGTGTGGGCAGGGGGGTTGTAGGGTTGCAGAGGGGATCAGTGGGGAAAGGGGATACGAGATTTGGCGAAAAGCGTGTGAAAGACAATCACAAAAGCGAGACAAAGAAAGAGAAACAAACAAGAGAAGTGCATGATGTAGTAAGCAAGGAAACAGGAGGGTTAAAACAGGTAGACAGCCCTGCTTTCAACGTGACGCCCTTAAACAGCCTGCCTGGGTTTACCCTCAAAGGACTTTCCTCTAAACTCATAACCCTCCATCCACCTTTCTCTTCATCATCTCTCAATCTCTAGGCCTTTCTCTCAGTCTCGTATTCAATCTCTCCATCTGTCCACCTCTATCTCTTTATCTCTCGCTACGTCTTAATCTCCCCCCTTTCATCTTTTGGTGTGTCTTTCTCCATCTCCGTGTGTCAATCCTCACATCTGTTCTCTTCCCTAAACCAATTAAATGCTGTCTGCAATTACCTTTCACTTAGCACCTCCTGGTCTCAAAGAGCTTTATGTGTGTGTGTGTTTGTGTGTGTGTGTGTTCCACTTTGGGTAAAAGCTTTTTTTTACTTTCCTCTGGAATTTACATGTTTTTCTTTTGCACTCCAAAAACTCTCACATTATCACTCTGTGCACAACGGAACACACATGCACGCATGCAGAGGTACGAGCACATATGTTACAAGCCTATATGCATTTTCACTGAAAGGGCCGGCTTGTGAAGCTGTCAAAGAAACAGCTCTATTAATTTCCAGCGCTGTTCTCCTCCCCAGAACATTTTATTGTCTTTGAATGCAGAAGTGAAAGCAGCAGCCTTCACTGTGGATATAAATAATGAACACGGCTCCTGCTGTAACAACGCTCCAAATACCTTCTTCCTCAGCGGTCCTATAGAGAGGTGCGGATAGGGTATATTAACCCTCTGTGTGTGTGTGTGTGTTGCGGGTGTTTAAATCATTTAAATCACTCCAGCTATTTTGGCATTCTGCTGCATCACACACACCTCAGCCTGTCTCAAGAAACTTCACAGCACAAAACCAGCATACCAAAAATTTGTTCTGTGATGTTGATCGTTGCCACATATCCCCGGCTGCTGCGCTGTGCATTTTAATTGGGCACCACTGTAACTACTTCTGTGTCGACGTTGCGCTGCTGCTTTGCGATGCCGCACCACCGCTCCGAGGCCCTTTGGGAAGAATGGGGAAATGCGGAAAATGGAGGAGAGAGAGGGGGAAAAAAATTGAATGAAGATGGAGAGGAGAGTGTGGGAATGCAATTATGAGAGAAAAGTGTGACAGAGGCGGGATAAGAGAGAGGCTGAACGAGCCTTTAGTGAACAACTCAGGAGCTCTCCACGGTGCTGAACCCACAACTGACTCATGCGGCAGGGACGGAACTGTCCGTGGTCCTGTATGTTCTCAGAAACAGTTGCAGCCGTACAGATTAGTATGCTGCTGCTGCAACTATTTCTAGGTCTATTAAAGCTGCTACTAACAGTCTTGCATCTTTATTATTATAGTCCAGGGGTCTCCAACAAGTAGTTGGCTACCTGTTTCTGAGTGTCTCGCTAAAGGGTCAAAGAATACGTACATTTGATAACACAAAGAAACTTTGTAAACCTGTTAGAATTTCTATCCAATCAAATTCAGATACAGACAGATACAGGTCCCGCCCCCTTCTGACACAAAATGATCAGCTGTCAATTCAACGAGTTACACTGCCTTCAAGTTTGGTTACATCCGTGACGCCATAACATTAGGCGATGTTAGCAGACTAGCAAGTGCACACCAGATTTGACAAACAGCCAGGCCAATAAAAGGCAAAAAATCTACTATTTTCATGAGGAATGAGTGATTTTTTTTTCACTAATGTGAATGACAAATGTGTGTATCTCATTTGCGGTGCGAGCGCGTCAGTCGGTAAAAGACGTAACGTCAAGCGTCAGCAACTTTTCATGGGACGTTCTTCTTGGTAGCAGTTTACGAACAGAGAAGGTAAAGGAGCTGAAAACAACGCTTTAAAGACAACAGTTTATCAAACTTACGAAAAAGGCCAACGCAACAACAGAGGCGTCATTTAGCGGCGCACATTCTAAGAAAACACAAAAAGCCCTTTGCCTATGGCGGTATTGTAACAGAGGAAGTGACTGTTGTGGCTTAAACGTTATTAAAGGACCATAAAAGTAAGACAGAAATTATGTCTGATATCTGCAATGTACAACTTGGTGCTATGAGTAGCTCTTTACCACTTTTATTTTGTCAAATTAGCTTTTAGAGGTGAAAAGGTTGGAGACCTGTTATAGTCAGTAGCAGTGGTAGATGTAAAAGTAGTCTCTGTTGTAGTACTGTAGTAGCAGGAGTATGGACAGCATTGCTGGCTACAGAGGCAGTAGCAGTAGTAGTTTTTGTGGTAATGACACCAATACACTTTGTATCCCTGGAATGATAAGTCCAGTGACAAAAGATTAATTGGCAATGATTTTCATCTATTCATGGTTTTAATCATTTTTTAAGCAAAAATGCCAAAAAATCTAAAATTTCAGCCTTTCAAATGTGAGTTTTTGTGTGTTATTTTTGTCATATCCAATAATACGGTGAATATTTTCATGTTTTCTGACAGATGGTTAGAAAAAGATTGTGAAATTCAAGATGTCAACCTGTCGTGGACAGGAAAAATATATGCATTTTTCACTATTTTCCTGACAATTTATGGACAAGATGTTTGATTAATTGAGAAAATAATCAGCAAATTAACCAATAATGAAAATTACCGTTAGTTGCAGCCCTAAAGCTATATAGACAGAGTGAGTGATGGTTTTAGATTTCAGCTCAACAGCAGGAGCAACCATAAAACATCCACTGCAAAATGCTATGCACTATGCCCAGTTGGATGATAAGACTCTAATCACAAACATTGCTGGCACATCTGTTGCATCCCCAGCAAACGTTACGCAACACACAGAAAGTAAAGTGCTTTCTGCGAGTCATTATAATGTCATTTTTTAAAAAATCTGCATTGATACGTTGGCTGCTTTAGATGAGTCATTTGAGTTTCATGACAAAAGTATTACAGGATTTATCTTAAGACAAAACAGTTCAACATGGATACTAAAAACAGACTTTTACTGTGTTTGCATCTACCACAGTGCTGTTGAAGAATGAGCAACACTGCTTTACAAAACCTTGCAGAAGTTGTTTAATCTAAGAGCTGATTGATTGATTTTGTATAATGTCTTCAGATCAGAAGCATGGCTGTCATGGTGATGATATTGCTCGGTGATTATCAGAGAGAGATAGATCTACAGAGAACAAAAGCAGACGGGCTGTTCAAAGTGGATATGTTGACACAGGACTGTCTACTGTTTCTTTGGTTTTTCATTATGTTTCATCCACTCTCAGTCTTCTTTTCTGACCTCTGTCTTTTCTCTCCCTTCCTCATCTCCTCTTACTTTCCACCCTGTTTTTTGTCTCACTGCGTGTTTCTTGCTCATTTCTTCTGTTTGCCCTTGCTCAGAGCATATCCACTAAAAAGTGATAAATAGTCTAGACAGCAGTAATGAGATCTCTGTGACTCATTTCATCTAAATAGGGCACCTCCTGAGATCCCTCTCCGCCTCCGTGTGTGTACAAACACACATCTGCATGCCGGTGTGTTTTTATCTGCATAAAAGTGTCTGGCATCTGTACAGTATATCAGTGTGAAGCTTGACGTGCATACAGCGTATTTGCAGAGGTTTCTAGTGTGGATATACTGTAAGTGTGTGCACGTGTGTTTGTGTGTGTGTGCTGCTGAGAGTGTGTTGGTTTAACAGGAGAGGTGGTAAGCAGAGAGTCCCCGGGAGAGCCGAGGAGGGTATCCATGCAGCAAATTAAAACTGGCCTATTTCACTTCCAACTGTCCATCATGAAGGATGGATTTAGAAAAACCTCAACTATTTAAAGAACAGAAGCGAAACAGGACACACCCACATGCATGATGTCACACACTTTAGAAACTAGACAACCCGCTACCCCGGCCTCTCAAACACACACAATCACAATTTCTCACACATCATTAGGCGTAGAGAATTATCAATACCCAATCTCAGCCCCATGTAATTAGTCCCTATAGATTCTTTATTGAACACAATCAGGCGGCAATAACTCAAAAACTGACATCAGCAATAAAATCATTTCTGCTGATCAAACGTCTGCTGATGTGAACCACTGTAGACAGTGGCAGCTCTCTAAAGATGGGTAAGCACTATACAGTTTCTGGCAGATCTCCTAAACTAATTCGATGTAATGTTGCATTCGTAAGGGGGAAATCTGCAAGGGTAAGTTTCTAGAAGTACTTCTGCTGCTTTCTTTAGAGACTGTTTATGCCTCTGCGCTGGATGGCTGCCAGAAAGTGTCTCGGCAAAACAATAGACTTGGAAAGTTATTATTGTTCCACGAGATTCATGCTGGATGAGTTCATTGCAGATACATCTTAAAGAAACAACCCGGCACTGTATGTTGTTTTTTAGACTTTTTACCTTGCTCGGCAGCTGGATTCTCACGAGATCACGTGAGAATCACAGGATCCACATATCACTAAGGCTGCAACTAACGATTATTTAGTTGGAGCTACTGGCAGCTACGGCCGTGGCTCAGGTGTGTGTGAGGCGACACAGAGTGGGAACTGTTTGTTCTAAACAACAATGCAATGGCGGCTCCTGAAGAGGTTAATGTAGATGCTGCAATAGCATCAGTTATATCAGAACCTGAGAGCAGTTCGTCATTGAAAGAAGAATAAAGAATGGCACTGAAGGCTTTCCTTGATGGAAAAGATGCTTTCGCTCTTCTCCCGACTGGCTTCGGCATGGGTTTGATTGACAGACAGTTCATCCAATCACCTGCCAAGTATCTTTTGAAAGTACCTGTCCTTTTCCAAACAGTTACAAATGACGGCTTCTCAAATGGTTTTATGTAACAAACCATCTGGTTTGTCAAGTTATAAAACTTTGCCTTATAGATGGTGTTTCTGGATGTTTAATAACCAGTTAAATGCCTTATAAAATACACACATCATGTCTCCAAACCATGTAAAGAAAGTCGATGGAGGGTAGCGTACTGCAAATAAAATCAATAATGCAATCACAGATTGTAGTTATAAAGGAAACTTTCACAAAAGGGCTTTAAAGATACAGTATATAATAAGCTGATTCAAAGAAGGGGACAGACGAAGAACCAGAAAACTATATATTCCAATACTCAGAGACCAGAGATCACTCAGGAGTTTCCACTGGATAAAGAAGAAGTACAAGTCTACATAAACTAAGCTGGCTTCACAACACAGGCTCTCACCTTTCGCTTTTTACTTTACCCAACAGCACACTGAGTCTGAATGACAGTTAGTAGGGGTATAAATCACAAGTTTCATCACGATGCAATATTCTTTGGACAACGATACGATATTTGCAGATATCATCAAGTCTACCATAATACAATTTCAATTTGATTCAATTCAGGGGCCTGTGATCGATATGAGACAATATCATTTATATACATTTATACAACCTACAAAAAGCAACTTAAATATGATTTGACAATTTTATAACTGCTCTTTCAGACATTTAAAAGATCTTTTTTTTCCATAGAAATAATAAAAATAGACCTGCTGTTACTTACTATAAAGTGGCACATTTCTCATGTTTATGTGCAAATGTTTTTTATCAGTTAAGAATTTCAAAATAAGGGCGTATCTTAAAAATGATGATATGCATCGATGTTTTCACTTTGCATCGATATATTGGATCGTTGATTATTAAATCAATATATCAATCCATTAAAGCCAAATAAATATCCTTCCATGAAAACATACTAAGCCACACACGATCAAAATGTACTACATGCTGTATTAAAGCGGACTGTCCCTTTAAGAGTGGACCTGCAGTTTTGTTTATTTGCCATTTATTACAGTGTCCCTTGTTCAATATCGTTATCCCAATCTGTATTCAGCAGCTGTACTTCAGTACCAGACAACATATTAGGTATTTTCTTCTTTACACTTTGCAGGATCTTGTATCATCATTCTGTGTCAATAAAGCTTGCTGTATATATATGAGGAGCTAACAGCACTCCTGTGAATACTGAGTCCTCTCTATCAATCCCCATGCCTTAGCTTCAGGCAGCGCAAATTAATCTCGCCGTGTTCATCATAATAATGGTGAAAATAAATTGCCCTGCTACCAGAGATACACCAGGATTTTCCCTGCAGATTTTTTGCCTCCGTCTAAGAAAGTGTGATGACCTAAACATGAGAAAGGTCTCACTGTTTTGCAACAATATTGTGTGGTACAACTGGTCCATTTCGTTATCGATGAAGTACAATGTCAATTACTGTAAAAAGGACAATGTTAAGTCATGCACCCTTGTGTGTTTTAATAATAATAAATGCCATTTGATTTTTCATAGCTATAGTACATTAAATGTAAATACAAATATAAAATGCCACTAAACTATAAAACTTTAAACTTCTGCTCTGCTGCATCTTTTTCTTGGTTCCCACCACTTATCCGGTGTTAAAGAGTTGCTGCGAAGGCAGAAGTTTCCAGTCGATGTGCGCTAGCTTCTTTGTCTGGTGTATTACCACTTTTATAATGAGGCCCACGGTTGGAAGAGATAGCTTGACAGAGGGGGGCAAACACTCTCTCCCATGAGCGTTATGCTTCACTCCTAACTTTACTGGCGCTCTGAAAAAAAAGGCAGCCTTGACAAAACCCACTGCTATTTTCCTCTTTGCACATCTCCAAACCTTTCAGAATGAATGATCATCTTATTATCGGTCACTGCTCTGCTAGGAACCACCATAACAATATTTTGATTGCACTTAATTTTGTCTCTAAGATCAAACCTGCACTTTCAGCAGCAATACGCTATTAAATAGCACCTATAGTATGCTTTAGTGCAATGATAGGCTACCGCTCTTCCCCCCTCTCGCGCCCCCCCCCCCCTCTTTCCTCCTCTCTCATCATTCTGTATCACCGGTAGCGGCTCAATTATGTAGTGACCACAATAGACCATGAATACCAATTTGAGAGGGTGATAGGGGATGGAGGGAGGGAGTGCGGGGGGGTCAGAATTCCTGCTAGCCAGCAAAATCGAGAGCGACAGAAGCTTGGCCCGGTTTCCCCTCTCCGGTGCCGCTGTAATTCACCTTGCGTCACCTCCATCTCATCCTACACTACGCTGCACTTCAATCTGCCACTACGCCTCTCCCTCATCTTCCACCCTTTCGCTTTCTCTCTACGTCTCTACCTCCCCCTCGGCCCTCCTTGCCCAGCCCCAAATCTCTTATTAGTGATTCATATGTAAATCATGCTTTAAATAATTATCTGACCCGGTGCCATCAGGTGGGATGAGGATGCAATCTGTGCAGGCAGATTCTGAAACGCCTCTTAGCGTGCCCCGGTGTGTGTGTTTGTGTGATCTAATCTAAATTCCCAGCAAGGCTGTGGTTTGTGTTGTGTGTTTCCTGTGTTTATGTATAAGGCCTCTCAAGACACCAGCACTGCTCTCTCTCCCTCTCTCTCTTTTTCTCTCTCTTAGTTGGTTGCTCCACTTTCTATCCTTCCTCCCCCATCAGCCTCCTCTCTAACTCTCTATCCCTCTATCTGTGGGAGGGATGAGGTGACCATCTGTTGTTCAGAGAGAGCTTGAAAGGGATTGAGGGGGAGAGAGAGAGAGTCAAACAGAGTGGGGGGTGCGGGGGAGAGCGAGCAGTGCTGTGATATTGTAATTGCAGTCAAAGTAGAATTGAACCGAGGTGGAAGAGAGAGGAGATACGGGCGCTGATTGTGTCACTACAGTCGTAGGTAGAGAGGGATTAACAGGGATTGAAGGAAAGATTGAGAAAGAAAAACAGAAAGAGGGAGAGGTGGTGTGATATTGTCATTGCAGTAAGGCAGGCAGTGGCAGGCCCTTAGTCTTTGATTTATGCCTCCTTCGCAGTGTGTTTGTGTGAGCGTGTGTGTGTGTGATTTATCGTTCGTTAACGCTGAGGAATTAAACCTTGTATCCCACTGAGCTGCGCACATCAATTACCAGCCCAACAAACGGCCAGGCCTCGCCTCAGTTCACCTTTAATGAGGAGAGGTGGCAATTGACACACACACACAGTGATACAGACTCATGCACACACACACAAACTAGCTGAAGCCCCCAGCATACACACACTAATCTATACACATTTATATACAGTATGTACAAACTTACACACAGGTGACACGCAGTTATCTTGGTTACATGTATAATGTGAGGCAAATGAACTTGAATTGAACTTTCCTCCAGGCTATATATGCATGTTGCATGAGTTTAATGTGTTTTAACATGAATAGAAAGGTGTGTGTACTTCTTGACCTCCAGGTGAACTTCACACAGTGTCCCCCCCACTCTAAAGATTGAATTAACCTGACTCTGATTTCAAATAGGAAGGGTTTATCTGAGAGCTAATTCAATTAATACAACAAGGTGATCTAATGAACAGTTAAGCTGCTCTTCAGATGATAAGAAACTTGCTCTTCGTTCACCACGCGGTAGGGCATAGTGCAGACACTTGCAGAGGCAAAGCACAACGCAGGTATATACGTCATCAAAAAGTGCCTATGTCACATACAGCTGTTCCGAGTGGTAGGCCACGCTAAGGGTAGCGAAACGCGATCCCGATTTTGACTTCCCACAATTGAATGAATATGATCGACTGCGATATTGATGTTTAAAATACATGCTCTGCTCATAGGAAACTCTGCTGCATATCAAATCAAGCGCTTCCTAAACTGACAGCCAGCTACCAAGGAGGCAATCTAGATGTTTGGCTTCACTCTAAGCCGCTGCACACGCACCCTACAGCTGCAGCCTGTGAGAAACGTTCTTGAATGTTGCAGCTGCACACTAAAGTAGAGGAGTAATATACTGTATGTTACTCGTTTTGCCCAGGGGGTTCAACTCAACGGGCATGAGACAGCTGCCCGGTGCAGGCTGGCCTTCGTCAGGCGCATTTTTTGTGAGCTTCACAGCACCCCTCGCCCGGACTTCATTGTTTCCTGAGACCATGGAGTTAATGTTTGCTGTGCCCGCTCTCCCTGCAGAGATGGACGGGGATCCCAGTGTGACAGTCAACCGGGCGGATTGTCCTCAGTGCGTCAGGGGTCTGTGGTGTTGTGGGCAACACACCCGAACTGACTTGAAACACGGAGCCCGTCTCATTCACCTTTAATTTTGCTCTCAAGGTGCACCAGATTGATGCATTTAACTTTAAAATGTAGCCTACAAAATTTAGGGTGAATAATGCTGTATTTTTTTCATATCGCAAAATATATTGCAAAAAAAAAACAGCAATAATTTGCACACATGGAAGTGAAAGCAGTGCTCTGTTTATTTAAATGTGAAAGTGCAGTAAAAATATTGTGTCGCTAAAAGGTATGAATAATCGTGATAGATAATCATGATCCCAATATTGATGAAAATAATCGTGATTATCATTTCGGCCATAATTGTGCAGCCCTAGTAGGCGGCTTTATTAGCATAATGCTATCATCTAATTTGCATCAATAATAGCTCCACAGGTTTTAGACAGTGTCCTGACCATAAGAAAAACAGGATCCAAGCCACAAATTATGATAGATATAATTTGTGCTTTGGATCACCATCATTAGATTTGACTTCAGGGGTAATTTGTTTGAGAATGGAGTAAATAGAAGAGAGGTATTAGAATAGAAAATGGAATAGAAAATGGCAAAGTCAATGGGAATAAAAGAGGAGATGGAGGTACCATCTCTGAAAGAGGCTTTCGCTTGAAGGCTGCTCTCCAATATGGGAGATGAAATGTTTGCCTTTCTCGGAAAAGAAAATATTTCTCTCTGAGCCAGACGTGTTTGCCCTGAACCTCGGGGAGAGAGTTGTACTTTGCTATACAGGCTACCGCTGTGAAAGAAAAGTCATATTTACTCAGCATCCAGGCAACATATAAGTACTACTCTGTGGGGGGTAAAGTGAAAGTACTCATTAGAGAGGACACAGAGGGCTAAAAACAAGCATAAAAGCATTCTCTTCTTTTGAGATTTTTAAAACAAATGTGACAACAGTTAAAATGTGTTGATGCTCTTGTTAGATATGAATGCAAAGCAGTTTTTTTTAATGAATATTTGTTCGTTTTTGGGAGGAGGAGGGATTTACTACTCTGATTTGTCAGGAGAAAAGAGTGCTTTGCATAAATTTCAGACTAAAATCCTCCAATGTTGTTTATTATTATTATTTTTGCATTTATTTATTTAGTCACTGTTTTTCTTGGCGCAGCTTTTGTTATGTCACTTTTGAAGTGGAATGACCAGAGACAACCATGTTCACATGAAACCCCAGCAAATAATATGACCCGTCATGTTATATACTCTCTCCTTAAACCCTTTCCAGCTCTACTCACACCATGTATTTTTTATTTATGTGTGCACATGTCTGTGTTAGCCCAGATCCTAGTATCCTAGATAAATGGGCAGGGCATTAGGATAGTAGAGATATAGGTCACTAAGCCTGGTAAACAGCGCTTAACAGACATCATGAGAATGGCCTTGAAAGGAAAAAAGAGGGAGAAAGAGTGGGAAGGGAGGACAGAAATATAAAGAGAAATAGACTAACAAGAGGTGTGTGCTGAAAAATGTAGGATGGAAATAGAAGTAAGTTGTAAAGAATGAGCGCTAGAAAGCAAATGAGAGGGAGCTGAAGTGTGTGAGTGACAGGAGGGAGGTAAAAAGCTAAGAGAGATACAGTAAAGAGAGTGCTCATAACCATTCTCTCTTATTTTCTGTCTCTCTATCTTTCTCTCTCAGCCGAAGACAGCTAATTACATGAATCACTCTTCAGACATAGTTGCAGAAAAACAGTGCATCTGTTCAAGTGTTAAGAGCTCATGGGCACTTTTGGCCATTTTTGTTCTTCACAAATATGCATAGCGGACACACACACACACACACACACACACAACTCAATTTCCATTAACACTCACGCACAAAAACTGAAACAAACTACACTCTTGCGCTGCTGATGAGGAGACAGAAAGAGAGAGAGTGCGTGACACGAAGAGAAGAGTGAAAGAAGGAACGTATAAACAAAACAAAAAAAAGTCTGTAGAGAAAATAAAAGAATTTGAGGGCTGAATTTATGGCCGAGTGAGTCACAGTCACGGCAGCCCATAAAATTTGAATGAAATGCTGTAAAAGTGGGATTTATAATGATACGATCAGGAGAAATAATAAATCTGAATCTTTGCCTGTTCAATTGTGGTGGGAATGAGGTCTGAAATTGCCATAGCTGGGATGAAACACAAGGGTATAATAATTCACTATATGAATCCATTCTATTTGTGTATTATGGTATTGGTTGTGGGCGTTCCACTCTCTGTTTATTTGTGTGTTTGTGTGTGCTCTTGTACTTCTATCTTTGTTAGGACCAATTTAAGTTTTAGGTGTGGGGACATTTTGGCCGGTCCTCATTTCTTCAAAAGGTTGTTTGAGGGTTAAGACTTGGTTTTACAACCTATTCTCACTCTCACCTCGTCTCATACACTGTTCATAGCTATACCTACGAAAAGTAATGCATTTTAATTTGTGTGTAATTCATGTAATAGTGAACAAGGAAACATAAAGAGCAGCGAACGCCGCGTAGGGAGGAGGTCGGGGTGGATTGGTGGATACAAAAAACACCAGATTTTCGCCCAGGAGATCGGCGTTCGTGTGAAACCAGAAGTAAACGTTGATTTATTTGTCACGTCACCTAACTAAGTACTTTTTTTTTTGCCTAATCCGAACCAAGTCAACCTTTTTCCTAAACCTAACTAAGTAGTTTTGTTGCTTAAACCTAAAGGAAGTTGTTGCCTGTGAAGACGGAAGTTTATTTTGAAAAGACTGTACACATGTAACAAGTGGAAATTGACATATGCGTCACATGTTGCTGGACGTCTGTGGGAAAAAACAAACGAAAAGGAGGAGTAACTTTTTCATAAGATATCATACAAACCGTTGTATGAGAATACGTTGAATACTGGGGAGGACTGATGGGTCAAACAAGCACAGTTTATTTTGCATAGTCACAGTGCATGTAAAGACCTAGAGCAACATAATTTGAAGCGTAGAGCCACTGACCAAGCGTCGGTATTTGATGAGTTGGGAGTTAGAATGTGTTGCAACTTGGATTCTAGGATTGAGATGATAATTAAATTAGATAGCACTGAGTTTAGGCATATAATTGTGATCATGAAAGTTCATTTTCCTGTCATTGTTTTTGTTTTTTCTTTATCTTCATTCATGTAAACTGTAATCTAAATGTTGGTAACTGAAGCTTAGCTCTCGATGAAAGGTATACTGACATTAGATACTGCAGTGGAAATTGTTTCTCTGCTACTTTCTCCCCCATGATTGTGCCGGATTGTGCAGATTCTAACCTGCTACAGAGCTGCTTTCAAACCCACCAACTCCACCATTAAGTCCACTCCGCTGTCCCTCCGCGAGAACAGCATGGGCCGAGCTTTTATCCTGTGCTGGCACAGCACTTAAATTAGAGGAAACCAAGTGTGGAGAGCTGCCCAGCTATGTGAGACAAAGTTAACATGGAGTTAGTTGAGTCTCATGAGACTGAACACAGTCTGCACTACGAGGCTAAGCGAGGTTGCTGTAAATTTCCTCATGGTTCAGTTTACTTAAATTGTTTATTGCTCGTAAATTGCATCACCCAGTTAGAAAACTTGGATTACGTTATGTTTTCATCCATAAAAAAGCATAAATGGTCTGTAGATATACATAAATAAATGTGGCCATGACCACAGGACATTGTTTTTCAACATGCCACAAGTTATTTTGTTCAATTTGATAATGTCAGATGCACATTCTCCTCCATATAGCGGCGCTCTGTCTCAGTTTAACTTGCTCCATGTCTTATCTCACCATCAGACACATTAGCAGTGTTGGGAGTGCAGTACGCAGACCATTCGCTACTTCACCTGCAAACTGAGCTACTTGCTAAATTGCTTGTGTTTATTTGTATATTTATTTCCCACTTTGTGCTAGCAAACACTATTTTGCAACTCACATTGCACCCTTTAAACTCCCTTTTCACATTTCATTACTAGCAATGCTCAGTAGAAACAATGTTATGTCTGATCATGGCCAAAGGTTTTACTGTACAGTTAATGTTATATTAAATGTATTGCAAGGGAGCCTCAGGCATTCTGAAACATGACCTTCAGAGACACAGTTTCTTGTAGTTCAAAGCTAAAACTTGACCTTTTGTAACATGTCGTATCCTTTCTCTCGCCTGTTTTTTTTAAAGCTCTCTACTGTACCCTACACGACAAAGCAAAAAAAACACAAAATTAAACATGTCGAGAGCCATTAATCATGAGCTCTGTCCTGCCGAGGTGGAGAAGTGTTCTTGGCATGACATGATGCCAGTGTGATGCTGAGCAAACTAATGGAATAGGAAGGACAAACCCTCAGGGTAAAACTGTCATATGCCACTGTGGTCTGACAGCCTCTGACCACAGGCAGGAGACACAGAGAGGAATACACACACACACAATCACAGAGCCAGATAATGCATTTTCCTCATTAACACTTCAGATGGCCAACCCTGTTGTGTTCCACTCTCTTCCAGTAATCAACAAACTATAACTTGGTGCACATACTGTACTTGATCAATGGCAATAAATGGACATCATTCACAGACCATCTGTTACTTACACACTTACAGTCTGGCGTAGAGGAGCAGCCTGCTTAAAAGCTACCTCACACAAAACAATGAACAAATACATATTAAAAATACACATGCACGCGTGAGCATACATGGACACATGCATGAGCTCTGATTGTTGTGTTCAGGAGACTATACTTCCAGTGTGCCCGTGTGAGGAAATTCAAACCATGAGTGCCATGTTGAATACTATTGAAATTCCAGACACAGGTTGGAGTTTGACACCCAACACTATGCACACATAAATCTTCCGTGAGGCAGATGGGAGGAATACACACAAACTTGGCGAAGATACCTATACATGGCACGGATTGCACAGCTGCTTATATGCACTGACGCAGACAGATGCGCACAGAAATAGACACACGCCAACCAAAATCGCACAGATCATACATCATCTTGATGAGTTAAAGATCTCGGAAATATTCTCTTGGCTACATTTTCCATTTAACCACTAAAGTTTACACATTTAGATTTGTGGAAAGAATAACTTTGCTAGGTCTATGGAGTTCACAGATCAAGTGTATACAGGGAGTGTTTGCCCACATGTATCTTTGAGAAGGTTTAAGCAGAAGTGGATATGTTCTTTGAGTGTATTTTTGTCATTATATATGTTTGTTTGTGTGTTTTTTTTCTACAGTCTGTGTGTTGCAGTGTGCTTCGCCTAAGGCGGTAGGCGAAGATAGAACTGGTTGGGTCCTATGGGGCCTCCTACTCTCCTTCTCCCGGACACATGTACATGGCAGAGGTAGCTTCACTTTGACACTCATAGTACAAGGTTATACGGCCTGTCAGTCAAGTTGGTGCACAGTGCACACAGACACAATATCCAAAGAGGCGTACAGCAAACAAGCTCATGAATACTGTAATGTTTCTGGTCTTCAGCTGGCATGAGCTAGTGAGGAGGTTGTAGTGGATACAGGCCATTTCAGCACTAGGGAGATGCTACCAACTGTCAGCAGTCTCTCTATATAACATCATCATGGGTGATCATTACCAAGGGTCTAGAATCAGATATATATGACCATAGCCACAATGCAAACACACAATATCAGAAAAATTATTGATAGCAGAGTTCTAAAAAAATACCCAATAGGTTCCCCTACAATCCTTGGAGTAGTTAGCACTAAATGTAACACTGTATCCCTCGTTTTAGTTTTTAATACTGCTTCTAAACTATGGGTGTAAGACAATATCGAACATTAAGAGTATTGCGATATAATGTTTTGTGATTCTCCAAAACACTGTATTGATTTTTAATTAACAGTTTACATGCAAAGAGTAACTCATTCAACTTTATTTAACTTACTTTATTTGCGCCCTCTCAGTGTATGTGCCTAAAAAAAAGTAAAATTTTTGGCTGGACTGAGAGGGCCAGCCCTACAAACGCAAAACTCTCTCTCTGAGTGAGTGACTGAGTGATGAACCTGCACGATTGATCGGCCGAGTGTTGGTGTTTCCTCATTGGCCGTTGCTCTTTCAAAATGAAAAGGCTGGGAACAGTCCTTTATGCAAATGAGCCCGTCCGGCTCACGAAACTTGGATCAAGCTGTCAAACTAGGCGATCTAGTTCTAAAATGAAATGAGATTCAGCAGTGGCATAGCCTATTTCTTGCTTAAAATGTTTTCATCAGGAGATTTCGGTGGATTGTTTAGACGGAATAACAGAAAGTTTACGAGCAGGCAGCTCATGTTGTTTCTTGTTTTAAATAGCAAGAAGAAAAACAGGGACAAATGATGTGCATTCCTCGATAGGATACGTCAACGCTTGAACGGCCAGTTGAGTGGAGAGTTGAGCAATGTCCTTGCCAGATCTGGTGGACATGTACCGCTGGATTTAACATTATAGACATGATCACTAAGTATTTGTATAACAATTTAGCCACAAATTCACAGAGTAACCATACACAGTCCAGCCATATACTCGGTTTTGACCAAGTCTTGTTTTAATCTGATTTTGTTCTTTATACTAAAAATTTTCGTAAAACTAGATTTGACAAAAATCACAATATATCGGCTTGCTTACAGTATATCACAATATATTAAATCGTAAACACTGTATCATATGTATCGTATCACCAGATTCTTACCAACACACAGCCCTATTCTAAACTATTTGAAATAGTAACTTGGCTGTAGCCTACGGAGCAAATTAAGGTATTTCTCAATGGACACAGTTTACAGTTACGTTGTGATAAATTGAAGGAAAGCTCCACCTTTCGTGTTATCAAACCTGTTTCTGAATCTGAATGCATTCACCTCTTTGTCGCTTCACAATTTAGATGTCAATAGTGGTAATAGCTTCGGTGCTTAAAGGCCATTTCAAATCCATTTAAAGTGTTTTCTGAAATTTTGAACGTCATCATTGTCCCATCGTATGTCGAAACCGAATCTAATTTGTGACATTTAAGGAAAGGTCTTTCATTATTACCCATTGATCACAATCATATTTTGTATGCCGAAGCCTGTTTGTGTGTATACTATATGCTGTGAGAGAGCGAATGAAGGAAAGCAAGGGTGCATGTGCATGCTAATGTTCACGAGATATTATCAGAAAGCCATCTATCCATCCATCCCTCTGCCTATTTGTCATACCTGCTTATCTTGCTCTAGATTTCTGTGGCCCCTGAAGGCATCTTTTTTTTGTATGTTGCCCCAGATGGATTCAAGCCTGTAATCACAGCAGCAGCATCAAATGAGGCCATAATTGTAAATGTGAATTCACTTGGAATCTGAAACCTTTTTTTTTTCAAAAGGCTAACACTTGAAAAACATCTAGATCCTGGAAGGTGAGAGTGTTAGAGGAAAAGAACACGGAGTGAAATACTAATATGATCAAACAAACAGAGTGTTGTTGTGATTTGATTGGCTGGTTTACAGAGCGACTACAGTATCTCTTTGATGTCCACACATAAAACCACTTAAATTCAGGTTAACAATGCAATCGTGCAGTACCAAGGTATATACAGACAAACAAGCACAGTGCACTCGCTCTCCTTCACCTTGAAAATAACGGATTGTTAGAGAGCTTGCCATGCCTGTAGCAACACATTGTTAGACATCATTACCTTTCACAGATCACAAGATAAGGTCCACCATGTAAAAGTCCCATAACTATGAATCAATCTAGGCAAGATGGGAACTGTATTGATTGGTGCTGCCTGCCTGTCAGATGGTTCAAGATAAGGGCCATGTTAGGGAGTCCATGCCAAATGTGAAAGAGGAAGCAGAAGAAGAAGGGTTTCGGTATCAAGAGACTTTGCTGCCAATTAAATTAATAAGATGAAAAAAAAATTATCATTCAGTGAAGTTTTGGCACGCAAGATTGGAGCATAGAGCTCCGTAGGAGGGCGTCTGAGTGTGCAGCCAACGGGGAGCCCGAGAGTTATCAAGACTACTCGCTAGGGCAGGTGTAGCTCCCGGAGGTGTGATGTGAGACGTGAGACGAGCAACTCAGGAAATGAGGAGAAAAACAAATGGATGAATGGAAATAGGCAGGACGGTGAAACCCAGGGAGTGATTGGATGGATGAGATATAGTGGGAGGTAGGAGGCGAGAGGAGAGGCTGGATAAGAGTGAACAGCTGGCTCAGTCTCATCCTTGAGCTTCAGCATTTTAAAAAAAATATGAATGAGCAGAGAATTTAAAAAACATGTTTGTGTATATAGAATTAAACGAAAAGGAAAAGCAAAGCAGAGATTAAAGTTGTCTTTTACTGTGCATGTAAATGTGAATGGAAAGAGAGTGGATGTGAATAGGTTAAACAGAAAGAGGAAAGCTAAAGGAAGTAAGATGAATCAGAAAAAAAAGCAACAGGTTTCACACATACATCTACTGTACCTAAGCTACAACACACACAAACAAATCACAATCCCAGAGATGTTGTAATCGAGGGAGTTGTTTTCTATCGTTCCTCAACAGCTCTACTTGGGATGCCGTTTTGATAACCGTGCCAGTGGCACAAATGAAAGGTGCTGCACTGAGCCAAATTGGCAGAGGATGCTTTGTTTTTACGATGCAAGTTTTTTTTTTAAAGAGTCTATCCAAGTGTGATGTTCTTCAATTTGTTGAAATTTCAAGACATTCAAATTGAATTGCCTTGAAAAGAGATCGGCTTTCTAATTCACTGTGGTATTGTTCCTGAACACTGCTGAGCTCCCAGTGCCCCAAACTCAATCAGGATTCCTTGTACTTGGTAAAAAGAGGGCATGCTACAGAATGGCAGCTGTGCATTTTAGACATACAGTACTGCAGACATTCAGTGACTTCACTTCACTCGGATATTGTGGCCAAACGTACTGCTTTTAGCTTTAAAAGAATACTATAATATGCCTGCTCATTTAAAAAAAAAAAAAAATGTCTTGAGATCTTGTTCCTGTAAACAATAAACGACAAACACAAAGAATGAATGTCTCCCCACACATTCTCACTACGCTCCTGACCGTCAACATCCAGCCAGGCTATTGACCAAGTGGTGGGTATAATCCATTCAACCGAACGACAAATGCTGTGCAATTAACTGCCAATCTAAGAGCTCAATCTAACAAAAACATCACACGTAATTATTTCTTTGCTGGCTGACTCAGAGCTGCAACTCTAGCTTTTCTTTAGAATTATAGTTGTGTTTGAGTAAAATGTTCTTCAGTGTCAATCATTCACAAATAATAAGAACAATTTAATATCCAGAGTAATAAAAAAATGTTTTCCAGATGTTGCTCTTCATATGGAGACACAGTAGCAACGATCTAATTACATAAAAGGTCACAATCATGCCCTCTTGGAAAGTAAAGATACACAAATATTAGATACTGTATTACACTTAATAATAAAAGCAGAGGGTGCAAAATATTGCATTTCTATTGCATTTTTGGGCCTATTGGGACAGCAGCCAAGACCTTTTTGACCTGTAGTGATTCATTAGGGCAGCGGTTCTTCGAGTCGCAACCACCAGGATAATCAGGTTGGTGTTCTCAGCGTAAACATCCGTTTCTACCAGACTATAAAAAAATCTGGATGTAGTCTCTGTGACGTCACCCATAGGTTTCTGAAGAGCTGTTGTGAAGCTCAAAGTGAGCGGCTCTGTCCATCGTCATCTCGGCAGTGACGACACAGCCTGAGTCACGACTAATCCAAAAATGGGCAAAGAGGTGGATCGTCGGTGGAGCCGAGGCGGCCCGAGTGACGCAGAAGAGCAGACGGCAATCAGCTAGCGACCTGGTACGGCATCCACCTGTCACTCAAAGCGGCCACACCATCAATTATGCCTATAACTTTAAGCCTTAATATGATTTAAATGGGTGAGTTATATAAAAATTCTCCCCACGTACAGTTGCCATGAACAGGGATATTAGTTATAGAGGTTAAAACCTATTTTGTACAAGGCTGTAAACATTTTTCTGATTAATAAATGTAGGCTAAAATTATATAAATATATATAAATGTTTTGTTTTTTTTGATGATAATTTTGTTTAGTTTTAACAGCTTGCACCTAGGCATTGTCCAATGTGCCCAAACACACTCAATAAAATCTATTCTAAGGCAAATTATATCACTGGAACAGGTGATGTAATGTAAAAGTCATTCCCCAATCTGAATTGTTATTTTACTTTTAATATGTTTATTTTTTTTCCCTTTCTCCACAACCATCTGGCGACTTCCGTTAATTATCTCGTGACCTCGTTGGGGGTCCTGACCCCCAGGTTAAGAACCCCAGCACTATAGGGAACTCTGGTTATAATGAGGAAATTTTCAATTCGTAACATTAATGTATTCCGACTTGGATAAGACGAGCAAAGTGTTAAAGTTCAAAGAGTTTATTTCTCTAAATACAGTAGCACAGCCACATTAGCAAAAGCACAAACAGCTAATAGCCTTTGGTCTAGTGATAAAAGCTGCCAATCACCTTTTGGCCTGCCTGATAAAAGCTGCCAATCCCATGAGGTCCCTGGTGTGAGTGAAGTTAACGGATGGGAAAAGGAAAGAGGCAGAAGGGAAGCAAAAATATAGAGTATATAGGAGAGGGGGAAAAATAAAGAAATCATAAGGCAGTGAGGCCGTTTTATGAGAAACGCTACTGATGCAATACTTGTCTTAATTGAGGGATACTGTTGCTTCAGTAATTGCCTCAGTGGAATATGTTTAATTACTGCTTGTGGATCTCCAGCACTGCCACTCTAATTATTGCTGGACTGATGATATAACCTGCAACAAACACCGCTGTTTTCATTTTATTTTAAACCTGGGATGACCTGTTTCAGGCCAACAGGTTTCATAATCCTATACTTACAGAATGACACAGTGAATTGATGTATTTCCACTGTATTACATTAAGCTTTGTTTGAATTCATATTAGAGCTGCACAAATGAATCGATTAGTTGTCAACTATTAAATTAATCGGCAACTATTTTGATAATCAATTAATTGTTTTGAGTAATTCTTTAGAGAAAAAAAAAAGTAAAACTTCTCTGATTCCAGCTTCTTAAATGTGATATGTTATATGTTCTGGTTTTATCTTACTGCTTATTGAATTCCAGCACTGCAGAGCAGAAACACACTTCCTGAGTATGCATATCTACACTGTCACATAGATCAGCCCTCACAGACCACACACACACACACACACACACAGCTACATTAATCAGCACCATGGTGTAAATATTGTTCCTAAGGACAGGCTGGATATCACTCGGCGAAAGCCAGACACACTGTGTTGTTCAGTGTGTCTGTTTGTGCATTCTTGCTTTTGCCAAAGTCAGTGTTTTGCCAAAAATTCAATTAAGTCTGGAATTAATGAACATTTGGGAGTAGGGTGAAGGAGAAGTGTAACAGTGTGTGTCAGCCCCTATCAGCCAAATCAAAGCCAAAACAACATTAGTCTCCCTGATGGGGGTTCCTTTTTATGGACCCAAGCCGGCTTTAGAAGAATTATTTGTGATCATTCCTGCAATGTTTAACTTGTACAAACTAGTAATCTGCAAACTTGAATAATAATTTTATTTTTTTTTTTATTTTCTTACTGTGTTTTGGGCCAATATATATATATATATATTTTTTTTTTCCCATTGCATTACTTGAGTCGCTTTTACCTTGTTTACTACTCAATTAATTTTCTACTGATTCTTCCCTGTGTAACATTTTGTGGTAGTAATCGTGCATTGCATTGCAATTGCATTCGGATAAATTAACAGATTAACAGCCTTTCCTGTGTATTTTTAACATACAAAAATAAATTGAAAAGAAAAAAAACTTGGCAGCCGTGGCATTTCTAATTAAAACGGTCACAAATATAGACAAGTGAATGCTGTCTGGGTGTAAAACAGAAGTAAATAAATACATTTTGACTTCTAGCAAACGTTGTTTGTATCACTTTGGCTTTCGGCAAAGCATCAGGAGACAAAGAAAGAGTATATCTGGCAGCGATGAAAAGACTCGCTCTGAAAGTAACCCCCCCACCACCACCAAATACACACACAGAAGAGAATCGCCAAGGACCAAAGGCAAAAGCGCTCTCTGGATTCAAAGAGCAGACTTCAATGGCCCCTCTGCACTGGGCATCATTACCTCTCTCTCTCTCTCTTTAAAGTAGCTCTCCATTGTCCTCTCGTAAGTACAGGTCTCACCTGTTTTTCACTCTGTCGACCATCCAGCACCTACTCCACTTCGGCGTGGCCTTTCATCACAGCCCTCCACACCCCCTTCCCGTCTTCCAAATCTGTCTCTTTCCTTCTCTGTTTCTCCTCACCTCTCTCAGTCCCTCACTTTAAACTGACCTTCCATTGTGCCCTCTAAACAAAGCGTCGCCCCTCTCTGGTCTATTCCTCACCCTCTCTCTCCCACAAGGCTCACACTGTGGTGATCCTTCCCCGCTGACTGCACCGTCAGAGCTTAAATTGGACTGCTGATGATAGCTATTCACTAAATTTCGCTGCGCCTCTGAGTGTTCACGCTGGGGCATACCTTTTTACAGATTTCGCTCCTTTTAAGTTATTAAGGACTCTTCTGCCGCTCTCATCACAAATATGTCATTATATCAACCCGTTCTCACTCCCAACTCGTCAAATACCGAGGCGTAGTCAGTGGCCCTACGCTTCAAGCTATGACACTCTAGGTACACCTCTGGTGTCTGTTTTGGTTTTGTCAGAGACGGCGTGTCAATATACACTTGTTAAGCGCATAGTGGCTTTTCAAAATAAACTTCCGTCTTCACAGGAGGTTTAGGCAACAAACCACTTAGTTAGGGTTAGGAAAAGATCGTGGATGAGCAGATGTGCTGGGATTTCTAGTTTATAAAGGTTATGTAAACAAAAATACAATCCAAACACCACCCTCCACATCCTCTCTCTCACACAACACACACATCTACAGTAAGAACATTTCACCTGCTCAACAAAGTAGGACGGCGATATACAGGTAAGCAGCCGACTCTGCAAACACATCTTGCTGTCAATTCAATAAAGCAAATGAGGTTGTGTTATGAAAATTGCATTGTCAGTTAGATGTTGTTTTTGCTAGATGATCAGTCTCTTTAATGCTTAGTATTTCTATTGTATAAATGTGACATCATTAGTTTCTGTTACCTCCAGCCCAACAGAATATATACAGTCCTGTCAAGACAGACAGTTTTTCTGTCAATGTAAAGGTTGATGCTAAAACTACTAGTATTACTGTAACCACCACCGCTGCTGCTGCTGCTGCTGCTACTGCCGCCACATCAAACCGTTCTGTACTATTACGTTAATATAACAGTAGCCTGGGGTGCTTTAGGTTGTGTATTTCACTGCTCTGACTGTATCTAGCAGCACCGGGCTGACAGCTGCCTGCCAACAGCAGAGCATTCTCTGTAATTTGAGTGGAGTGTTACCTCCCAAAGGATTCTCATCATTCTTCATTGCACTGCAAAAGAAACCCGAGGCGTTAAAGCACACAGACACAAGATCAGCGTTAGATTCCTAAGCAGCGCAGTGTTTGGAGCTACTAGAGGCAAAAAATCATGATTATCCAATGAAAGCGATGCGACAAGATGATCCAACCTTTACAGTGAGAAACACGGAGTGGGAAAAAAAAGAGAAACTTGTGATGCTCCTGAACAGCTGGTGGTTCTGTCATATTTAAGGCCCAAGTGTGTTCATTCATCTCTTTCTCCTTTGCTCTCCCGTTTCCTCTACTCTCTCGTCTGCTTTCTCATCTCCAACCCTCAGGCCTCGGGGTTTAGCAAAGCTGGCAAAACTGATTCAGTCACAAGGAAAAACGAGATAAAACAAACAGAGCTAATAAGATTCAATCTTCTGGCTGCTGCGATTCAGGCAACGGACTGTTCTACCTATCTACCGATCTATCTAAATACTAGGGCTGGGACGATACACCGATCTCCCAATTCGATACTATCACGATAATTGGGTGCCGATTTGATAAGTATTGCGATTCGATATTACGATTTATTGCGATTTTTGTTTTAACACTAAACCATGGGGAAAAAGTTGAATCATACACTTCTAGGGATTTTTACTTAGCACGTATGTAGTCAGAGATGTCCTGAAGTCAAATATATCAGTCAATGTCAGGCATTATTTATTAATACATTTCCCTCACAAATTAGTGATATTTTCTTTTAATTCATAAGGGACATGTAATGTTTTAAACTACTGGTGGATATAATCCATTAATCTTATTTCCAAATATGTATTTTGTATATACAGTTCCCTTTGTTAACACCTTATTTTGAAAACTGACGTAATCACACGTGTATACTTCAACTAACTTCGCCAAGTCTGTCGCTATAGCTCTTACCGTCAGCTCCGCTCTCTTCATACATCCATGGTCAGCTCCATCACCCCTGTTTGAATGCATTTAACATGAACGTCAGTATATGGGTGCTCTACAGTTGTAGCATCGGCTGATTTGACCATGGAGCTGTGAGTGACGGCTGGCTCGACAGCACGTTACCGCAATATGATAACGTTTCCTTTCCTGTCCTTTGTTTTGGTGATTGATATGGAACAGATCCGTTACTCAGACTACAACAATAAAAGCGGTAACTTCCTTCTACCTCTGTATAGACTCAAATGAAGCATATATCAATTCTGTAAAAGAAATCTATTTCAAAATTGTAAAAAACAAAAATTGCAATACATAGGTGAATACATTTTTTCCCCACCCCTACTAAATACACACTAGATTATACTGTATGTGTGGAAGTACAGTACACAGCTATACATATTTAAGTGCTGTCCTCAAGCCAATATCAAACATTTGCTCAATATAGCATTTAACTCAGCATCTGCTCCTTCAACACAGACTGATAGAACACACACACGCAACCCCACACACACATACACACACACAAAAAGAGGTATACAGTGAACACTCACATAGTCACACCTGCTCACTCGCACTCACACAAGCGCGCGCACACACACAAAGTATGGAAGTATATAGCACAGTGCTGCTGGAGCAAATAAGCACTAAAAACAAAAGAAAACTCGAAAGAAGAACTTGAGGGGAGAGGGTTGGGAGGGGGGAGGTGATGAAATGGGTAGACCCTGGGGAATATGAGACTAAAACTGTAGCCAAACAAAGACAAACATGTTGAAATATCACAACAGAAAGACTTGTAGAGGTTAGAGAAGGACGGTACAACAAAGATGCAGCAACCCACCAATTTTTCAGCGAGCTACTTGTGTCGGAAAAAAGCTGATTATTTTTGGACGCGTCGATGCATCAGTGTTTTTGTTGCCATACCGAGCAGTCGGGTGCAACAGGAATATATTTCTCGCTCTGACTGACAACACAAGACTCTTGAAGTGACAATCGCATTGTGCTTCAATCTAGGAAAAAAAGGAAAGAAATCTTTTCTCCATCTTCGTCCAGATTTACGTCTTTCCATCTTTTCTAACTTTCTCCCTCTCTCCTTGTGCGTCTTTCTCTTGTTTCTCTTCACTTCCTCTTGTCTCCATCACACACACACGCACACACACACACACACACACGCACACACACACTGAATGCATTATCTGCAATTTCCCAATACACGGTGCGCCACGTATTAGCTGAGTCAGCAGGGCCTTCCATTTGAATGGCTTTCTGATTTCTGCTTCAGTGACAATAACCCCAGGAGAATCCAGTGTGAATGTGTGTGTGTGTGTGTGTGTGCGTGCTCACTCACAGGCTTGTGTGTGTACTGTAAGTGGTTGGAGATAAATCTATGAGTCATACTAAATAAGATCCTCAAAAATCACTGTCCCTTCTTCTCCTTGTTGCAGAGTTTGGATGCACAAAAGAACCCTGCAAAGAAGCAACCCAGATGGGAAGAGAAAGAAGATTTTTTTTTCAATATTCCTTGAATAGGGGGACCGTTTTGAAACCACACAGCTGTGGGCCCCGTGCATGTAGTTGTGAGGAAGAACACTTTCAGCCCCATACTTAAAGTAAAAATAGAGTGAAGCAAGTAGTGTCACTGTGATAAAAATGTGTGACAGCTTTTTGGCAATTTCAACAGGTTTCATCTTGGCTGCGGATACAATAAATCTCTGGGAATATGGGTAGTGTTCACTCGCAACATGTGTCACATCTTGAATTAAACCACTTTGTGTAGTTGTGGGGGAAAACATGGCTGATGGCATGGATGAAAAATGGCTACTAGGGAGGCTGAATGTAGAAACAGTGACATAGAGTGGAAAATAAAGGAAAACACCAGTTTTTCTTGCAAAAGGGTAAGAAAACATTTGGTTGGCTGACATGGCTGTTATGCCATGGAGGTATTACAATAAGAGAACTGGTGCACTTACCTGGTGCCTTGTGTAATGCACGCATATACACACACACACACACACACACACACACACACACACCATGCACGTGCATACACGCATATCTTAAACAAGCCTATCATTGAATCATTTAAAGGACCAGTGTGTAACATTTAGGAGGATCTATTGGCAGAAATGCTTAGAATGAGATGTTTATATCTACATAGGGAGCGGGTCCTCTCCACGGAGTCCGCCATGTTACAAACCAAACTCAGTTAACATTTCTTGCTTTCGCTCCCGTCGCTACCACTCTCTCTCTCTTGCTTCACCACTCACTTCCAACATACACACACACACTCGCACTGGCTCTGCTCCAAATGACCTACGCAACTCTGACAACAACTGGCTCTAAAGAGGGCCATTCGTGTTTTCCTGTCGGCCACCATACAGTAGCTCTCCAATACGCTCGGCACTCGGGAGAGGCTTCAGTTGGTTGCAATCTCCTCACCTCACCACTAGATACCGCCAAATCCTACACACTGTTCCTTCATTTAAGAGTATGGCTGCATAAAGAGGGATGATATGTATATCCACATCAACACTTACATACATAAAACAAACCCAAATAATGCAGTTCATACTGTAACTTCTTCTCTGAAGAAAGAACATACACATTTGAAAACTATCTTGCGATTGGATCACATCAGCCGCAGCGGCAAATTTGGCCGTAAAGTCCCCACTTCCTACCCCCCTACTTCCGGTGTCCTTGCTCGGACCACACCCATTTTCAAACTCTACCTTCACTTTGATCTCAACTACACATCTGTAAAGTTTCGTGACTGCATCTTGCACTGTTGTGATGGTATCACGGTGACAAAATCTGTCCGCAGACAGATGTATAAACAAAGTTAAATGCAAACATACCACATGGAGGGACATTTTTAGTCTACACAACACAAACACTGCCATTCAGGTACAAGCACAGCAAAGAGAGAGAATACAGAACAGAGAGCAAGAGGAGATATGAGGTGACAGTAGTAGTTCTTGTTGACAAAGCCCCATTCTCCTAAGCCAAGAAGATCTAAATCATCCCCACATAAACACCTCCAGGTTAGGGGGATTTATTCAAGATGTATTTCTTTCATATATATTTTCCCTCCTCAATCATTTGCTTTGTTATCTTTCTGCTGCTGTGTTTTCCTCTCACTTTCTGTCTGTCTGTTGTCTCTCTCTCGACACCCACACGCCGTCTGTCTACTTTCCTCTATTTCTATGCAGCCCTGTCGTTCTTTCTGTGTCAGTGTCATTGCAGAGTGCAATCAAATGAGATGATCCGCTTGGCGTCGACACAGCTTAACTCAATAAGCCCGGTTCCAAACGGAGCAGAGGAAGAGAGTCGACGGCTTCAGATTTAAGCTACGTGCAAACAGACCTCCTGCAAAAACCATGTCTGTGGTTCACGTCTGCACCTATAGGTCAAAGGGAATTCATAGTTCGTTTTCTAAGCCTTATTATCCACTGGTTGATTCCACATATCTGCCTTCTGTCTTTCTCACTGGTTACATCTTTCTCACCTATTTCCTCTGCAGATCCTTTCGTACTTTCTGTTTTTTAGTTATGAAGACATTAGATACAGCCAACTTTTCATCTGTGGGCAGTTTTATTTCCCACAATTATCACCTGCAGTATATTTTTTCCACCATACTCTTGTCTTCTCACAGACAATCTGCTACCCACATTGATTTTGCCATATGCTGCAAATCCGGATTTGTGCTGAAGTCATTATTGCTCAAGTAAATGCCCTGTAAAATGTTTCATGCCTTTAGATGGCCTTCAGGCTTTTCCTCTTTACACATTTCTCCTCATCCTTTCCTTTCCTTCTTTCCACCTTTTCTTTGTGTATTCTTGCCTTGTGCCATCACACTAATGATAAGCCCACTAACTCTTCCCACTTCAGCTCCAGAGAGAACAGAGGTCAGGACAGCGAGCCAATTAAGTGAGTGCTTTAATAAAGGAAGAAACAAATGTGGAACTACTGACATTTTTAAATTTTCAAAACATTTCTGTTTTGGAGAAAAAAGCAACAGTGGTACACCGAGCAACCTTTTATAATGACTGCAACATTGTAATTCTCTGTGTGTGTGCATGTGTGTGTGTGTTATCATTCACAATAGAATTAAATTATACAATATGAAATGCAATCAATTCAACAATTAAACTGTGTTCGCATAAACACGTCTTACCCTGTGTGTCCTGCACACACACACACGTACACACAAATACAAACATGCCCACAAGATGTTCAGTGACAGCAACAAAGTACCTCCTGCGCAGTGAGACCGTCCCAGTTCAAGGCAAATCTCAGCGCTGAAGTGTTTACAGATGAAGATCAGAGTTAATGTCTAATTTGGCTTCAAGGCACAACCGCTAATATTTTACATATTGACATGATGCCACGAACATCTCCCCCCCCCCCTCGCTCCTCTCACGCTGTTTTCCATGTGCTCCGTGTGTCCATCCCCTGCCACTCCCTGTCTCTTTCCAAATTCTCCATACATACCACATCAAAAGTGGCTCGCAAGCTTGACTCGCAGCAGCAGAATCACTTCAGCGACGACTGACAGACTAAAAAAGGTGGGGCTAAAAATATCAACGTGCGTGGGTTTGACCTGCTGTACCTGCTATAGGATAGAACCTGCTGATAGCATGAACAAATCTATTCCTTTTGTTGCTTTTAATGGCCTGCTCATCATCATTTGAGCTGTATTAGCCATTCATTCTATATCCATGACGTTGGTTCACTTAAGTGTGTTAGAGGCAATGATTGTGCTAATGTGAATCAATGTGCTGCGAATGAAAAATGACAAGTCTATGCATTCAAATGTAAGAAACGGACGGATGATTCAATGCGTTCTGTGAGCACTACTCTATGCTATAGTTTCAATTGGTGCTCATCCGTTAAACTGCAACGCGTCAATTTAATGCACACGCAAAGAATTATAGAAGTCAAATGTGAATTAGAAGAGGCGATGCGTACTGCACCGCAAGCTCTTAGGAATTAGACAGCTAGCTAATGAGCTGAGGGCTATTTTTGAAAAGTCTGTCGAAAGAAATATAAACAGATACGGTAGACTCGTGCTCCCGGTTTAACCTTGCTGGTTTGTTTGTGGGTGTAGAAGTATGGATGAGTTACTAATGAATTTTCAGTGATGATTGTTAATGCCAGAAAGTGTTTTTTCTGCCGCCCACGACGTATACTCCACATCTCATTTCAAACTGAACTTTACCCATCAATAAAATGCGGTGACCGCCAGTCATCACTAGGTCTGCCAAATCCACCAAAACATACAGTATTGAGGATGAATCATTTTCCCATTTTTTCTTTGTGTCTCTGAAAGTCTCTCTCCTCTCACTCTTATGTCCATTTACCCTCTATCAAGTTTAACTTTAATCTTTTCTCCATCAGCTACCTCTCTGCCTCGCTGTCTAATTTTTCCTCTCCCAATTTGACTCCTCTTTTACATTCAGCCCATTTCCTTTCTGAGGTGAAAACCTTTTGGCCTTTTGCACACTAGCCTCTGAGGTTCAAAGCAGCTCGTCCAGACAATTGAAATGTGAACTATGGCGGGTCAAACAGGGTCATTTCGACACCGGCCTTGACCAATTAAACATTCTGTTGATGGGGAGATAATAGGGCTTTGTGCGCACACACACACACACACACACACACACACAAAAGTGCACACTAATGGCCATGCACAAATGGGGATATGTGCATGCACACTCTTTTCTGTGCAGTGTATATTAGATAGTCTGCTCCAGTTCTCATTATAATGGTGATTAATTCTTAAGCTTTTTTTTTAACTTAAGTTTTGCACACGTGTGGACATTGATGTGCATATACGTCCATGTGCATTGTGTGTGTGTGTGCGTAGGTGTGAAGGGGAGATCATACATTAACCTGGTTGTTAAAGCATGCAGCCAGGCCCTAGAGGTACAGTATAGACTGTTCGCCTATTGATTCCCCTTCGCAACCTTCTGACTGTCTGGTTCACCTGTACAGGATGGCCCACACAAAGAGAGACGAAAGGCAAACAAGAAAGATGAAAGTACGTAGCGAGGACATTATATGATAATGATGATAATATTAGAGACAGAAAGTACAGTACCACACTCAATTTTGTGTAACAGTACTTTCAGTCAGTGCTTCTTTCATTAGAAGTACAGCTCTTCTTGTCTATGTTTTGGTTGTTCTGTTTTCATCTCCCCATGAAAAGATAAAAATAACCAGTACCAATTGTTGAAGAGACTGGCTCAAAGTTATAATAGGCAACCAAGAGAGAGAGAGAAAAATGGATTGGATGGCCTTGAGCTTCCTTTGATGCAACTGAACAAACAAACGCAGGGCTCTGCACTAAATATAATATACGTAGAAATCTTCAAAGGAAAATAACTCAAATGCTATCTATGAGCTTCCATATACATTATTATTTCCACCCCTATGGACAGTGGAATTTCTCTTTTCCACTGCAGTACAGTTACACTATGTCGAATAATACAAAATATACCATCTATAATTCAAAATACATCCTCTTGGGGATGATATGGCAGCACAGAAAGCAGCCAGGCAAGCATGTATAACATGAAACTATTGTGTAGATATTACTCATGACAATAAAGCATGACGTTTAGTATTTTAAAGTTTAATTTATGTCTAAACTGATGTCTAATTAGTTCTTGATTATGTCTAATTCTTTTGTTTCTTTACTTTTATATATCTGATTTAGTTAACTCTTATGCTCATTTCGTGTTTTTCATATAGTCATTTATCCATCGTATAAGCCAGTGGCTTCTTGACCTCTCGTCACATCGGTTTTATTTTTATTATCTGGTTTTGTATGTGTGCAAATAAAAACTAAAACTAAAAATACCCAGGAAGGCTGAGCAGCAACTGTATCTGCACATTTCTTTGGGTGAAATCATGTTCAGGGCACTAAAAGTAATTCATTATAATGAACCTGCTGCAGATCGCAACCGTTAACATTATGTGTGTCACTGTCTCAAATGACTTGATCAGGATTCTGGCTAGTGAGGTGGAACATGAGGCTTCCAATTACAACACACAGTTGGACAGCAACAGTGGCACCTGTGTTCTCAATGGGGCATGCAGAAATGTGGGAATATGGGTGCGTAGGAGTGTGTGTGTGTGTGCATGTTCATACAAAAGTGTTTGTTTTGTGACTACCAGCAGGTCAGTGCAAACACTGTAATGATAAATAAAACAAGATAGACTCAGGGTGAGTCTGTACAACACCATGTGAAACAGGATAACTCAAGCCTTGCTTATTGACCAGTGTGATTCACTTCCTGTAACAGATCCAACAGCATGAGACGCATTGGCGTGAGAGCGAGCGAGTTCCACTCAGAGAGAGCAAAAAGTGCTGACTCAGGTCATGTGGCTTCATGTACAGTGAAAGAGGGATGGAGAGACAGAGCGGGGGGAGGAGGAGAAGGGAAGAAAGTAGTGCAGTAATAAGTAATGTTAAAAGGAAGGAGATCGACGTAATGGAGACAGAGGGAGGGAAAAAGAAAGAGAGGTTGCGTAAACACATGCAGCACATACTTACACAGGTATAAATAGTGTTATGCATGTGGTAATCTGATGCCAAGAGCAGAAGTATATAATCTTCACTTCACAGTCTGTCATGTTCTCCTCATTAACAGTTGACAAGCACACATTAACACTGACTAACATGTAAATATAGTCAGATATAAACTGCACACACATATATAAAAAGGCAGACTCCTCTCTGTGACTACTTGTTTGTGCTCGACTACTTGAACTGTTGCAATTTATGGTAATAATTTATCTTTTGATAAATCTTTGCTCGCTCAAGATGAAATACAAACTGTAGCTCACAAAAAAAGCCGCGGCATTTCAAGTGATGTTTTTGTGCCATGGTACTGTATATTTAAAACACAACTGACTGTTTGATCTACAGGGAACAACTGCACTGTACATCACAGTGTGAATCTGTTTGTTAGGTGTTCAAGTTACCAAAGGGAGTGCTTTTAAACAACAGAGAATGGTTAATAAGAATCCAAGAGAGACATTAACATCCCTGTGTGAGGACATCTCTGTATATTTCCTGGCATCCCTTCATTTGCTAATGGTAAAGATCACTGCTTATCATTACTGGCATAATGAAGGACTGGGCCTGCCATCATCATGACATCAGAGGAAAATGTCATCTTGGGACAGTTGGTAGAACGTAAACAGGGGAACTATGGAACAAAAGCAACACCATATTTTCCCCATATGGATGTTTAGCAGCTTGTTTAGCCATAGGAGCCAGTCAAGTATTGTCTGATGTATTAAGGAGGGAACGCACTGTGGAAAAGAGGGAACATGTTTGCTCAGAGCTAGCATTGTCATGCTCTATAAATCATTGGCTGGCTACATAAATGAAGCCATGATGTATGATGAGAGAAATCATCAGGATATTGATGAAAAGCTGAGAGTGATACCTGAAGTCTTAGGGCTGTCAAAGTTAACGTGATAATAAAGGGTTAACTCAATCGATCTTTTGGAGGTTTCAACGGGCTCAGTTTTAGAGCAAGAGCGAAGATACTCTATCATATGAAACTAGAAAACCGAATGAATCCATGTTATACTAGCTTGTTGGGAAGGAGGTTAAAAAAACGTGCCAAACTTACACTACATTTTGACGTGGAAAAGCTGGCATGGCCATTTCCAAAGGGGTCCCTTGACCTCTGACCTCAAGATATGTGAATGAAAATGGGTTCTATGGGTACCCATGAATCTCCCCTTTTACAGACATGCCCACTTTATGATAATCACATACAGTTTGTGGCAAGTCATAGTCAAGTCAGCACACTGACACACTGACAGCTGTTGTTGCCTGTTGGGCTGCAGTTTGCCATGTTATGATTTACGCATATTTTCTTATGCTAAATGAAATACCTGTGAGGGTTTCTGGGCAATATTTATCATTGTTTTACAGAGTTAATTGATTTCCAATAATAGATATATATACATAAATTTGCAAAAAGCAGCATATTTTCCCAGTCCCATGTTGATAAGAGTATATTAAATACTTGACAAATCTCCCTTTAAGGGACATTTTGAACGGATAAAAAGAGTTTACTGTTACATATAGGGATGCTCTGATACCGATACCAGTATCGGGTATCAGGTATCGGGTCCGATACTGTGCTCATGTACTCGTACGCGTACTCGCAAAACAGCTCCGATACCACTTTACGGCAGCGTGACGTTAACCTCTCCTCACCATCTTTCAGGTCCTATCGCACGCGCTCACGCTCCACCTCCCAGACGCACTAAGGACAGTCCGCCCCGGTGACACTTTGGTCACGGGCCCGGGAAGCACCTTCGCCACAAGCCTTTCCAAGTCGACCTTGAGCCAGTCGCGGTGCACCGCCTCGCATGTGGGACTCCCCAGCCTGCTGTGTGTCGCTCACACGCTCCAGCTGGCTGTTAACGAGGGTCTCTTGGCAAAGAGAAGTACCCGTATCTGCAAAGAAGCTAGTTAGCTATGCTGGCTTCTTTAGCACGGAGGTCGAATGGTTGCTCCAAGCCCAGAACAGAAGACGAACATGATAAGCAACACATTACTATCATTTACATTTTCACAGTAACTGCCCTCAGGCTTTTCACAGGGCAAACACGTTTGTTCGGTGACAGACTTTTCGCTCGGTAAACAGGTGGGGGGAGCCACCTGCGGTGGTCTCAACAAAGATTCATTGAAACGCTCAACTAGTGTGTATAAACTGACACGGCCTGCCATTTGTTTTTCTCACAGTCAGTGACGGTACTGTAGATATTTATTTCTTTTCACAGTTCTTGCACTTTTATTTCAAATATTCACTTTGAAAACCTCATGAAGGAGTTGTCAATCTGCCGTTGCACTCCTCTTTGACATTTTCTTATTACTTTGGAATTCATGTATAGAAATCTACAAGTAGTTGATAATTGCTGTGCACTTGATTTGTTCAAGTTTTTTTTAAATATTAAAGGAGTTGCCATAGCAATTGCTCTCTTACACCTGCTTGTATGTGAAGCCTGCTTCACCTACACTTCAAATAAATTGCTTCAGAATACATTTAAATTTGCTTCGGATAACATTTAAATGTAATGCAAAATTGCAGTGAAATGCAATGTTTATGCAAAAAGAGCTCTGATATCGGAATCATATCGGTATCGGCAGATATCCAAATTCAGTTATCAGAATCGGATCACTCAACATCACTGTTCGCCCAATATTCTTTCAGAAACAGTTGTGTGGAATATGGGAAAATATTACGTCAGAAGTGTAAAAGTACACGTCTCCAAAGATCAAAGGATGGTGGATGATTTTGGATAAATACAAGTGATTCTTTACTGAGAGACTGGATAAACAACAAATAAACGTCTCACAGCCTCAACAGTGCAAGAACAAACGACTCCTTGAACCTCAGAGCAGACAGCCTGGGAAGTGATAAGCTATTGCTTAGAAAATGACAATGTTCTCTCACCGTTTGCTTAGCGACTCAGTATTACAGCCAGTAGTTTCACTGTCAATCTATTCTGATGAACCGTCTCACATATCCACTATCTCTTCCATCACCCTCTCTCTCATCTCCTGTCTTGTCTACAACACTAGTCCCAGACAGCAATTAATATATATGATTTTACAAAAGAAAAAAACTTGACTCTTGTCACTCTGCATGCCAGACTTGGTACCACTTATAGGCTCAACTGTGTGCTCTGCAGTAGGTTTGATGTCATTCCAACACAGTC
Organism: Sebastes umbrosus; assembly: GCF_015220745.1. Taxonomy (NCBI): domain Eukaryota; kingdom Metazoa; phylum Chordata; class Actinopteri; order Perciformes; family Sebastidae; genus Sebastes; species Sebastes umbrosus. Next base: position 14,810,764 of record NC_051289.1, read on the forward strand.
TCACAGCAGTTCGTGAAATAGTCACGAAATTAAATCTATTTCATTCGTGTACATGGATTTTTTCCGTGACGCTCAGCACGACTTTCAACAACACTGGTCAATTTCTACTCCAGTCTTTCCAAAATAAAACTACTTAGTTAGGTTTAGGAATAGATCGACTTGGTTAGGTTTAGGCAACAAACTACTTAGTTAGGCTTAGGTAAAGGTCAACTCGGTTAGGTTTAAGCATCAAAACTACTTAGTTAGGTTTAGGAATATATCGACTTGGTTAGTCTTAGGCAACAAACTACTTAGTTAGGCTTAGGTAAAGGTCAACTCGGTTAGGTTTAGGCATCAAAACTACTTAGTTAGGTTTAGGAAAACATCGTGGTTTGGGTTAAAATAACTCTGGAAGTGCCGTAACTTAAGTACGAAAGTTACGTGCCAAATAAATCAACTTTGACTTGTTGTTTCACATGTTCTGATTACTTGAATGGGCAGAGATACAACTTTTTACTAAATTAAAAACTAAAAAGGAAATCAACTTTGGCCTACCTAAGGCCTTGCCTTTTTTCACACTTCAGGGTGTAGGCAAAATTAGACTTTCAAATCATAGTTGTAACCCTTCAGATCTCGGTTTTTCACTTTCACATCTTCATTTTAAACTTCTGACTGTGATTTTACGTCACACTACACTATACTTTCTCTGCTCCTCTGTCTCATGGTATCTCCAACCTTGCATTGCTCTCATCGGGCTCCTTCAGTCTGTTCCCCAGAGGGCTGCAGGAGACGTTTTTGTCCTTCGTCTGACACATTGTGCTCTAGTGATTTATACCTCTGCACCTCTACCTCTCTCTTTCTCTCTCCCCCTCTGTGTCTTTCTGTCCAATTCACTTCTACCTCCTTGTAGCTCTTGCTCATTGTCCATTTCTTTCTTGTGCGCCTCTACACACATACTCCTGCAAACACACTGACGCAAGGACACAGGCACGCACACACACAGAGAAATAGCCCCGAGCCTCGCTGAGTGTAGGGGAGAGGTCTCTAATCCTATCCCAGGGAGAGTGGGCCTGCTGGGGGATTAGAGTGGGGCTGTGGGTGGCTCAAAAGATGGAGGGCATAGAAGGGTGGACAGCTAGAGAGAGAGGGTGTGAGAATGAGTAATACCCCTTTCAGGTGGTCTCAGTGATGTGGGTAAAACCTGCGGTGGCGGTCGATAACAACGGGTCAATTCACGTCATCCAAACTGACTTCTCACCTTTCTTCCCAACCATGGGCGGACAACTTAGCTTTTGTGAAGATAGATTCAACTCAATTTACTTTGCTTTCTTAATGTCATTCTGTTGTTTCGCAGTATTGTGTATGGGGCTATAGTTGCAGAACTGAGTATTTGTGAAGAATAATTGCCATGGATTAACATGGCAGCGGTCTCATATGAATGGGTTCAAATGGTACTTACTATATCTTTATTGTTTACTTACTTATTTATTAGATCTTGTTTCGTTTTTTACTGATGCCTCTTGTTGTTTGTACTGTCCCCCTTTGCTGCTGTAATCATGCAAATTTCCCCACCGTGGGACCAATAAAGGATTATCTTATCTTATCTCAAAGGTTAAAAGCATTCAGTAGACCCACCTCCTGTATATTGTCAATCCAAAATGTTCTACTCAAATTGCGAGTTAACACTATTGAGGTACAGTTACCATAATGTTAAGTGTGGTGACTGGAATTTTCATCCACTCTTCGTTTCTTTCTTCGCTTTCTTCCATTTCTCTCTTGCTAATTCTGAGATACACAGCATGGACTGTGCATAATGGACTTTCAAATAGGATTAGGATGGAAATGAGCAAGTGTACTAACTTAAGGTGTGTGTGTATGAGCGTGTTTTGTGTACAGAGAAAGCAATCATGCAACGCTAATCCCACTCTCCACTCTCTAGCAGATTCACGGCACAATAGAGTAACCCGGTGGAGAGATAGGTGTAAAAGTCCCTCCACCCTACCCTACCCTGTGTGCTTTGGTCTGAATCTGTGAGATAACAAAGAGAGCATTGCTCTCAGTGAATCTCCACTGAATAAATAAAGGTAAAAAAAACAAAAAACACGCCCCATTCATTTGAATATAACAGATAAAAAATAAAAAAGAGCTGTAAAATATATGTAGCATTATGAAATAAAAGTCCTCTGAAATAAATAAAAGTAGCACTTTGAAAAAACTATTTATTGATTAAACTATATTGACTCATTTATATATTTACATTTACATGTATTTATATATTCATTGCCTCATTTATTTATGTCAGGATTTATTTCATAGCCATATTTATTCATTTCATAGACATATATTCATTTATTTATGTATTTATTTAAGATTGAATGAAATGGCATTCCATAGGCACACAAATGCAGACTTTAAAGGGACTGTTTGTAACTTCTTACACGTATAAATCAATCCGGGAGAGGGAGGGAGAGGGACTTCATTCTCTCTATATTATTCATCTATATCTTTACGTAGCAAACAGTTGTTTCCTGCTATATTAATGCTCTGGATATCGAATTTAGCACCTTTAAATGAATAGTCTGCTGCCATGAAATCTGTTTTTCAAAGTTTCTTTTTCTACTTTTTCCACCTGCTTTCTCCTGTTGGCATGGCTCCCACACCAGCACTACTTTGTGACAGGAAACAGCATGTGTGCCAGCCTTCCCTTTGATATGGAACATCAGGAGCGGTTTCACCGCAACGCCAAACACACTAGTGGCCGGCACAGCATTCAAAGGAAGGCCACTGTCATATGCCTGCTGCTTTGCTTACATGATTGTTACACATTCAGACATCCTGGCCATATACACACACAAGCTAAGCTACACACACGAGCATATACACATCGGCCCTGTGTCCAAAAAATAAAACTGAAAACATAGTTGGAGTGGATACTTTCGTGGTTTCTCTCAGAATATCCCAACATACATGCGGATGTACGCTGCACCATGAGAATGAGAATGAGCTCCCTGAAGCTGTTTCTTACGATTGAGATGTCTCGCACAAACTTGCACTTTGCATGTGTCGTACCCCCAATTACTGCTCCCAATGACGACAGTCGGCCTCATTTAAAAAAGGTTCTTGCACAGATTTTTAGCTCTGGGCAAAATTCAAGCCATGATCATGATGCCAATAAGAGTGTTCTGGATTTATTTTCTACAATTTCCTCAAGAGAAATAAACACACTTGCTATCATTACCCAGGGTAGGAAAGTCATTATTATATATTTCTCTTATTAATGCAAAAATATGTGCTGTTTCATATGCTGCTTCCATTCCCAGGATAAAAAAAAAACTACGATTGGAGATATTATCAGATATCTAAATGTGTTTTTAATAAATAAATAAAGATACTGATTTGCATGTCATGTTTTCATGTGCATTGAATATACTTAAACGTGCCCTGATTTAACTGTAATGAGACTGCAGTACCAGTATCACTATAATTTTGTGAGAGATGATGCCTAAGGCCACAATTAACCTTTTGACTCATGTGCATTATGGTAAAAAAAAAAATTACAAATGACCACTCGTGAATGGTGATTTTAACACAGCTTAACCCAGTCTATCCGTTTTGATTTTGTGGCTGATATGTGGGGGAGGGGATGACAGCTGGCTCTGTTTGTATATGTGAGTGTGTGTGTGTGTGTGTGTGTGTGTGTGTGTGTGAGCAAGGGGACTTAAATCCAAACCGAATGCAGATGATGGGCTTAATCCGGCCGTTCAGTAGGTCATGCTGAGGATAGCTACCGTTTTAAAGCTGACCACATCGTACTGGCACACAATTCACACTCCACACATATCATTCTATGTGTCCATGTATATACAGCCACAATTTAAAAAAAAAAAAAGCTAATCTATGATGTACAAGCACAAGAAAACTAAACATGTATTCTGTAATTCTGAATTTGAATTTGAAATATGTACATTTGTCAGAGAAAACATACTGTAGGATGAATAGTTAGAAAAAAAAGAGTGAAATGGGGAGAAATAGAGAAGAGGTAAAGATGGAAAAAACAGAAACAGAAAGAGTAGCAGAAAGTGAGGGAAATGGAGAGAAAGTAAAAGTGGTGTGCTCTGTGTCTGACCCCTGTTACATGAGCCTCCCAACAACACTCGAAACCTGTTAACAACAGGAGTCCATTTGGCTCGGAGTGACTACAGTCGGGGTTCAGAACTGGACTCTGTACCACCCTCTCCATTAGTCTCAAAGGGATGTTCACACAGTCTGTAGAGGAGCACGCAAGCACAAACACACACACACACACACAGAGGAATAAACAAACACAAACACACAAAATACATACACAGAAAAAGGGATATGCACTCTTTACTCAAAGGTCACTAATGTTCACCCTCTCCATTTTGTCGTCTTCTGCTTTGTTATTGTTTAAAAGGAGGGAGTAACAAAATGGAGAGGTATGCAGGAGCGGAGAAAAATACCTTGAAGAAAAATACCTATAATAATAATAATAATATAATAACATGTTTTATTTGTATAGCGCTTGACCTTTCATACAAGAAATGCAGCACAAAGTGCTTTACAGTAAGGGAAAATAGACAAAGAATGAAAAAACAGGGATGGAAGGCTATAACTAATGGAAAAATAAAACACTCTTGATAATAATAGTAAAAAATAAGATGAAATAGAATACATAGAATGCATAAGATGAAAAATATAATGCACTCAATAATAATAATACAAATAAAGGTACAAATATTACTGTGAAATCAGTACCCATATTTGCAGCGGAACATCTTCCCACACCACAGAGTCATGTTATCTCAAATCTAATGACCGCATTTAGTCTAACTTAAAACACTTAAGTTATACATAATCTGTGACTAACTACATTGAGTAAGCTCACTTTATAGAATACATAGAATTCATAAAATCAAGTAAAACACAACATTTTAAAAGAATTGCAGCAGTGCGAAGTGAAGTGTGGAGCAAAGTTGTAAGCCCAAGAAACAACACTGGTGAGGAGAGGGGAACAACGTGGGAGCCAGGGAGCAGAGAAAGAGAATAAGAGGTGAGACGAGAGATGAGCACAAAGGTTAGACAAACAGAAGAGATCAGAGGGAAATTCAAATATGAAACAGTACTGTGCAGATAGTGTAGATACTGTGCAATTATGTATAAAAGGATTGCAGTAAAAATCGTAATAGGGGCATTCCATATCACTCCATGTAGAAGGCAACATATATAGTGGTATCTTTACCAGTAAACATTATGATTTAGAAATTTATATTTACAGCACAAGCTGTTTTTCATTAAAAATCTGTAAATATTAAATATCTGATGAAATGCAGATGGGCAAAGCCGGGATGTAACACTTTCATCTCTCAGTAACTGCTGCTTTGGTGCTGAGGTTGATGCTTCTGGGACGCTGGAATATACTATTGAGCCTTTCATGAGGTGTTGCTGGCCTAATTCTGTTAAAGGGACGTGCCCGCATGATAACTCGTGATTTCTCTACACACTTTGGGAGAAAGATTAGGTCATTTATGCATTATGTTTCTTCTGTACTAAGTTGCATGGATGCATGTTTTTCCTGTTACACCTCTGAATATGGCCTCTACATGAATGCTCACCATAGGAATAGTGAGATAATATTCTTCAGATCATATCTTTGCATCAATTAAACATGCTAAATACGAGAATAATGCCTCTCAACAGCTCTCAACATGGCGACGGCGAACCTGCGGCTTGCAGTTAATGGTGCTAACAGCGCTAACAGTGCAAACAACCGGAGAGTGGGTGCTACGCTTCTGCGACTATCGGCTGTAACCGCCGTATGAGAGCGGGTTAGCTACCGTGAGCTAGCCAGTAGGGCATGTTCACATGTGCCAACAAAGCACGGAGAAGCTACAACACACACAAGGAGAGTGACTTCATTCTCTGCTCAGGTAGACTTTACTCCTCTATATCTTTACATAGCTAATTGTTGTTTGCTGCTACATTAGTAGCTCTAGATATGTAATTTAGCACCTTTAAATTACTGGTTACGTCAGGCTAAAATGACTACACGGGTCATAACCAATGATTATGAGTGTGGAACTGTAGGCATTTTTCTTTTCTCCGTGCGCATCTATACACGGATGTCAGTAGTCATATCTCCAGCAAAGAGCTAAAGAGGAATAATTAAGATGAAAAACAAGAACATAGAAATAATATCCGCCTCGGTTATAGAGTCCTCCAAAAGGAATACAGTGACTAACAAGAGACGGCTCGGCTAATAACAGGGCGAGCATTCAAAGGAGGCACAAACCACCGACTGGCAATAACACAGCATTTGCTTTCAATTTGTCACAAGCAAAACAAAATAATTGCTCTTACTAAGAGGCGTCTTAATACACAACCAAACAAATATGTGGTCATGGATACAGTTAACCAGGCAGACTCAGACATACAAACACAAAGACGCTTTTCAAAACCTCTGGATATCATCAGACGCTTTGCTTAGCTGCTTGTCTTTGAAAAAATGCAGTGATTGATGATGGAGGTTTACAGTATGTGTGTATCTACTGTATATGCATCTGTGCATGTTTCTAAACTGCATATCTATCTTACTTATCCGTGCATTTCTTAAAAAAGTCTGTGAGAAAAAGAAATGTATAAGCAAAAAATACAGCAAAAAGGTAGATAAGGCCAATTCGAGAGAAGATAGTCTGACAAATACAGAGAGAGATGCAGAGACATGGTCTAAGTGATGAGACAGATGAGGCAGCCAATGAGTGACAGAATGCAAAGGAGAGTTAAGGAGACAGAGACAGAGAATAGAAAGGTTTGCCTTAATGTTATTCCGAGCTTCAATCAGAGCTCACCCTGCTCTGCTCTCGCCCAATCATCTTGGCAACACACTCACACAGGCACACATGTCCAAGTATCTTTCTGCCCATCAACCTTGGCCTGACAGTCTGAGCGCCATGGCAACGGTTCACATAGGTTTAAACAGAGAACTGTGAGTATTGTGGAAATGCATAAATGCAGGAATTGATATATAGACTATGAGACACACACACACACAGACACAGAAAAGCAATGCAAATAAGCGGTTGACAGAGAGGTGAGGCGGTCACGTTGAAAAGCAAAACTGACAGAGGGAGAAAGGTGTGTTTAAAGAAAAAGTGAGAGCAGACGCAGGAAGGAAGGAACAGGGGAAGAGGGGTAGACAGCAGACATGAAGAGAAAGTGATAAAGCCTGGGTTTAGACAGGCCTTTATGGGTTCACAGACACAGACACCCTTTGAAGTTGTGCAGAGATTTTGGGCTTACAACAGTGACTGGAGGAAGACGGAAATTTGATTAAAGTTATGCACACAGACATGATGAGATACCAGAAATCAAGGAAACAAGATCACATCAAAGATGGATTATGGAAAGAAGGAGATGAAGGAAAAAAAAGCGATGGGCTACAAAGAGCTGCACACATGTTCCATCTTTGAATAATGCAGACGTTTTTTTGTTTTTTTTTAAGTCATCAGTGAAGCTTTACACCGCAGACTTTAGCGTTAACATAATTAACACCATCTGTTTGTAGTGGGAATTAGTGAATTACTTTCCGTTCTGACCTGGGCGTGAAATTAAGCTCATAACTGCGAAGCTAGGGACACAACCACAAGAGTGAAGAATATAAATAAAAAAACACAAACACGGTAGCTGTTACTACAAGAAATTCTTGTTCAGAGAAAATGATACACTTTGTGAATTGTGCAATATGGACTTTGTAAGATCTTTTGTTACACCATCTATTCAATTTAATTCTATGTTCATATACTATATACATTATATACAGAAATTTTAATTCCTGTTAATTTTGAAGATTTTTTACCAGGTTGCTGGTGTACGATTTATTATTTTAATAATAAATAATAATTCATTAAATTTATATCTATGTATTTATGTGTTACATTTTGTTTTACAAAGTTAGGAAAGCAATGTTCAAGTCAAGCCAGATGTTGCTTTACACATAACAGAATGATCCCAGTCACTTCCACACAGTGAGGCATACTGTACAGCTTAATAATTAAACGCTGGTATTGGATCGGTACTCAGTATCGGATGATACCCAAAGCTCAGATGTCAGCATCTGGACTGAAAAAGTTGGATCGGTGCATCCCGAGTTTGGAATCTAACACTCTTTCCCTTCGCATGTGGCTAACGTCGGCATGCTGTTTGAAGTGTGGTTCTCTCCCATTGAGACCAGAAGAGAGTTTGTAAATTACTGGGTGATGTTGTGAATTAGTCAGGTTCAGGTTGGTCCAGCTTGTTTAGCATTGAGAGTGTCTCTGGGACTCAACAAACTACTGATGAGCCAACTGGAGGCCTCATGTGTTTCCCCTGCCACTGCCCATCCATCCAATTAAACACTGCATTCAGTCTTACAGGAACACATAACGTCAGCACTTAGAAGCCGAAACTCCAGGAGCATGTCTTCCAAGTGGAATAAAGTATATTAACTGATTATCTCACTACAGTACTCGGTAGTTTTGAGGTTTCGGTGTGTTGCTGCAGGTACGAGTGAACAAAGCTGCCAAATACAGCACAGAAAGAGAGCAATCAGACAAAACATAATTAGCAGACACAGCTTGTTATCAAAACACGAGTGTATTCAAGTTCCCTCGGGAAATAAATAATTGGGATTTTCAACAACACAAAAAATGAGTCAGTTCTAGGGGTTTACATGCTATAGTACGTGTTGTTCCAAGAAGCAAAATGCATCAACTATTGCTTCTGGGAATTCTGAACTTTCAATTATTTCATAACAGCTATTGCTCCCTAATGATTTATAGCAATAACTGGAAATAACTGGAGTGGAACAAGCTAAAAGCTTATTAGAACAAACCAAATACAGTAAACTTGTGTAGAGGCCTAGACAATGAGATGAGATGCAATATGAGCTGCTCTTAACGTCTGTGTAAAACAATATGTCAGCACTATTGGAGATGCGTTGTTGCGACACATACTCACTCCCAACTTGTCAAATACCGCCGCTTGGTCGGTGCCCCTCGGCATCGGAGACAGACGCACGGGTTACCCCTCTAGCGTCACTTTTGGACGGACCAGGGACAGCGTGTCAATGTATGCTTGTTACATGCATAGTAGCCTTTCAAAAAACACTTTAGTTAGGTTTAGGCAACACAACAACTTAGGTAGGTTTGGGAAACGGTCGTGGTTGACGTTAACTTCGCTGACTAATGAGTCACGTGACTAGTGACTCATGGGACTGCTCTGTATTAAGGCTGTGAAGCTTTGGTGGCAAATAGCTACAAACAAGCTAAAACAAAAGCAGCTACCTATCTTAAAATTCTTGTAAACGTATCTGCTGGCTGAGATAAGGCAGCCCCTCATCTCTCTACCAGCGCTACCTGCAGGCAGTGGTTCACATCAGCAGAGGGAGAAGGAAAAGAGGAATGACTGATCCTGACTGATGTCTGTGTTCTTCATTCTTTATAAACGTCAATCAGGAATATTATTTGTATTATTAACATTTTAGATTTGTTTCCATCGCGAAAATTAATGACTTTATATGGTGACTTTGCTGTTGTAAACATTACTGTTGCTGCTCTAGAAACAACATTTAGCCTATTTAAAATATGAAATCCTAATCCAGTTCTGAATTTAAAGACAACGAGGCAGACATAAGTATAGCTAATATACACACTTCGATATTTGTTTATTTATCGCAAGTCATATCGTCATCGCAATATTGAAGAATGATATCACACATCGCAGATTTTCCTCATATCGTGCAGACCTACTATTAATACATCACTTGCTCCAACTGTGGAATAACGCCGCGAGTGGATTTTTATTGGAGTTAGTTGAAAGCCTGGTACGTCACATACTGTTGCTAAGTTGTGCCTCCGCGCGGCGGTTTCCGATGCCGAGGGGCACTGACCAAACGGCGGTATTTGACGAGTTGGGAGTGAGAAACGGATTGGTTATTAGCAAAAATAACTTTCCAAAAAAACTAAAGAACTCATAAACTTAAGTGTATTTTAAATCTATGAGATCCAACAAAGTGACACCTTGTTGTGGAGGATTACACACTAAACAGCTTCCACCGTACGGCGCACTACACAGTTTGTCTCCTCAATGCTTTGGCCTAAGGAAGCTAGAGTCAGACTAGAATCTCCAAAACGCTTCCCCCCCTCTGCTTGTGTGCTCTGCTTCATTATTTCCAAGCCCTTCAGGCGTGAATTTGGCTCACAGCAACCCCTGGCTTTATTTGAATAAAATCGATCTACTCTTGATTACGCCGCTGAAAATTGTGTCCACGCATGACGGCGTCACACCCTCAATTTGTTCTAACAAGCAATAAGATGAGAATACAAGCCCAAACCCCCCAACGCTGGGTGCCTAAATGCAAATAAATGCACAATCGCATGACACATACCGCTTGCGTACACACACACGCAGACACAGAAAGGAAGACATACACTGATGCGGAAAGATGTGGGAAGATAAACACATAAATCCCTGAAAGCTCAATAACACACACACATACACACAGAAAAGCACTTCAAACACGGGCTCATTAGACAGCCTGCAGAGAGAGAAGGAGAGAAGGAGAGGGAATGTTTAATAGCTTTGGGCCTAAAAACACAGCACATGCTGCATTGTTGAGAATATGGATGCTTTATTCATGACAGCTGTGTGTGTGTTTTCTTTCACATCTATCCTCCAGACACATCTGTCATTTGTGCCGAAACTTCTTCCAACACAAGGAGGAAGGATGAAGGATTATATTTTTCATTAAATTAAATGTAAGATCCCTATAAGGATGTAGGTAAAAGGGTGTGTGTGTCCCATCTAGTAGTTATTTTTAAGTATGTGAACATGAATAAAAGTAAATGGACTAGGAGTTATATAGCGCTTTTCTAGTCTTCAGACCACTCAAAGCGCTTTACACTACATGTCAGCATTGCCTTCAGGAGCAATTTGGGGTTAAGTGTCTTGCTCAAGGACCCGGAGCAGCCGACCACCGACCTTCCGATTGGTGGACAACCTGCTCTACCCTCTGAGCCACAGCCGCCCCAAGTATCATGTGAAGGTGGGCTACCCCATCCTTCAAGCCTCCTAGTTTCAGTCCTTACTGGAATACAATTGGACCTTACTGGAATACACACTCAACCCATATCAGCGTTTATTTCAAATCTTAAAAAAACAAGTGAAAATCAGACACCAGTATCACAAAAATCCAGGTAATTTGAAAATAAATCATATCTGTAAACTAGGGTTGTCAAAGTTAACGTCATAATAACGCGTTAAAGCATTAACGCAACTTGCAATTTCTAGGTTGTAAAACCTAACCTAAACCTTAGAAAATCTCAGGAATCCATTGGTACCAGCCATGTTAAACTAGCTTGTTGCAAAGTAGCCTCATTCTAAATTTAGGTGAGGAAAACCTGGCATGGCCATTTTCAAAGGGGTCCCTTGACCTCTGACCTCAAGATATGTGAATGAAAATGGGTTCTATGGGTACCCACAAGTCTCCCCTTTACAGACATGCCCACTTTATGATAATCACATGCAGTTTTGAGGCAAGCTATAGTCAAGTCAGCACACTGACACACTGACAGCTGTTGTTGCCTGCTGGGCTGCAGTTTGCCATGTTATGATTTGAGCATATATTTTTTATGCTAAGTGCAGTACCTGTGAGGGTTTCTGGACTATATTTATCATTGATTTGTGTCGTTGATTTATTTCAAATAATAAATATATACATATATTTGCATAAAGCAGCATATTTTCCTACTCCCATGTTGATAAGAGTATTACATATTTGCAATTAATTGCGATTAAATATTCAAATCGATTGACAGCCGAAATGTAAACCATTTCTTTCTTTTTCAAAAGGAACTTTGACGCATTACAAACAACCCGTTTGTGTTTTCTCTTCACTTTCTATTACTGGGAGATTTTGCCAAACACAAGAGGACATAGTTTATGGTGGTCAGCATCTTTTTTGCAGTAGGAAGCACAACTTTTGGGAGCATGGAGACATTCATTCTGTCTAGAAATCGGTTTAAATTGATGTGGTCCTTTAAAAAAAATGCTAATGTTTTTTCAGTGAAACAAAAAATAAGAACTATGTGTCTAGTGAACTATATCTTCAACCATTTATAGTCCTTGAAGTGAAGTTTGGGAGTGCGATGGGACTTAACAGGGAAAGCACAGAGCAAAGAAAGCCAATATATTTTACGCCTGTTGGGATCCAGGTAGCCACGTTCTCCACTAAAATAGTTTCAGCTTTTCTCTGTAGGCTTGTTTCTACCTCGCTGTTACTGTGAGGATCTGTTCCCTCTCTCTGCAACAATTTCTCCTTTCATTGTTTGTCAGTCTCTCTTTTTCTTGCTCTCAATCTGTCCCTCTGTCTGGCTCTTTTTCCACCCTAACACACATTGTTATCAGCTCCTTCTATCTCTCTGTATCTATACAGTGTCATATTTGTTATGAAGTACTAAAATATGCACAATAAATAATGTAAAAGGGGGCTCGGAAATGCCAAAATAGACCAATCGATGTCCATGTGTGTGATTTTTTTCGGTAGGTATAAGAACTGTCTCCACTTCAGCTGAAGATTTTCTTTTTTTCACCTATCTCCTGTGGTCCTTTGTCACCACACGCTCTAGTCTAGCAGAACCTGCAGCTGGTCTGTCTGTACATGTTGGTGTGTGTGTGTGTGTGTCTGTCTGTGGGAGGGTATGTGTGTGTGAGATCACGATGCTTCTATGCGTTTTGTTCTTCTCACTGTGGCAGGTGACAAAAAAAAAAGAGGAGGTTAAAAGAAGGAGAACAGAGCAGAGGAATCAAGGAGAAATTAGAGAAAAGAGAAGAGAGTTGCATGTGGTGAGGGTAGAAAGGAGAGAGAGGCTGCAGCGAGCGGCAGTGAGTGGGTTGCTTTCACAAAGGAAGAGAGGATTTAAAGAAGAAAAAGCCAAAGTGAGTCTGGGGAACATCAAGGTTTTTAACTCAGTAACAAGGCCAGGTAGTACAATCACGGTTCGCATTGATAATGGTAAAGACAACGATGCAATCAAAATCTTTCAAAAAATCTGAACCTTTTGACACCATCTTAGATAGATATTATGGATCTATTGCTAATGATTTAGCTGGAAACTGTTATGAATCAGTGCTACAGAGAGCGAAACCAGGACAGAGAGCAAAAGAGGGGGAGGGAGATGATGAAAGATGTAAAATGAAAAGGAAAAAATGGAGAGGTGATGGGCGGAGGGCATTTTAATCATTGTAAGGTGAAGGAAAGTAAGGGGAACAATGGGGCGGAGTGATATATTATTCATAATTAGCCGACTTGGTACATTATTTAACAAACACAACCTCAATAGAAAGGTGCTACCTGCAGCCACCCATTTGCTATTAATGGGAGACTGTAGTCGTTGTACTGGTTTATACACCACAAAGACAGACTCTCCGCACACACTGCATATAACAAAGAAAATGTCTCACATCACACAGTGAAAGAAAGCTCTGCAGGACTTCAAACATCCTTGATCATTCCTCCACATTATCCTCCTCCTTCAGTACGGCGGGTTGCAGCTGCTTTTGCTATCCTGTGTCTTTCTCAAAGCATCAATATTTACAGCCATATGAAATTTTGTTCGCAGCTCTCAGGGGTGGGGGAGGAGGGCCCTGGGCTCACTCGGGCTCTGGACAAAACATAACTTTGAAGAGCAGAAAAATAAATTAGACGGTGTAGTTGTTCCGAGCCTTACCTCTGGAACCGCATGCACCCACCCGGCCAAGGATTGATTCTCCTCTCCTGTGTCTCCTCTGCTCATCAGCGACACAACAAGAAATACAGTAATAGAAGTGTGGAAGGCCAGTGCTTCTTTTAAAGAAAACTAGAGTCAAATCCTGAGGGTGCTTCTGGGACATTTTATTTTTACCTTGATATAAAAATGAGGTTAAAAGATTTGATTTTTGACTCTGCAGAGGTAGCCTACTTGGATAATATTAGTGGATTTTGTGGGCCGTTTCTTTCAGAGTTGTCAAGAGGGTCTCTTTTTTGTCGAGAGGGCGATCTGCTGCTGTTGTGCTGCTAAGCAGGTTGTTTAGTAGCACTTTACGTTACAGCTCTGCGATAACAACATAATAATAAGGGTTTGTTGTGGTAACTTAGGAGAGAAGAGCCATGTAATAGCAAAACCTGTTTCTTCTAACCTTTATACACACTTTAAACTAAATACCAAAGGCCAGAGTCATTACCTTGAAACCCCAAATGGCAGTAATAACCATAGATCACGGTTAGAATGCTTTAATTTAGAGACCTACAATATATATGATTTGTCAATATATTAGCACTGACTGTTATCTCCAAATGCTCCTAAATCCGCTCAGTCTTGCAGAGTACGGTGTCATATTTTTGGGCTGTTTTTCAATAACAATGCGGGCTTATTCTCCAGAGATGAAGATTACAAATGCATGACGGAGCTTGACAAGTCTTCACTGATTGTAGCTTAAGTGTAGAAAAAATACTTTTTTCTTCTCTAGTCCCTGATGCGAGTCAAATTGTAGCCTGCTAAGACACTTATTATTAGAGCATCGCTTACAGTCGAGCCACCGGAGGGAATACAGTACAGTAAGGGCTATCACAGTGTAAACCTGCCTTGACATAAATAACTTTACTCTCTGTTTCACTTGCTAAATCTGTGGAGGTTCATGTTGCTGCTTAATAGAAATGTACCTCCAAAATGTAATAGTACACCTTGTTTTCAGATAAATGTAATGCCTTTGTTGTGTCCAGAGTGAATTTTGTAAATGCATCCTCGGGGTGAATTCTAAGGTGAATGAAATAACTCCACCATTTGCACTCGGTACGCACACGGTAAAAATAATTATCATGTTTCTGTGAAACAATAACCAACACATTGTTGTTTGAATGAGTTTCATTCACTATATAATGTAAAATGCATAACATCCTGTACAAAAATACAGTATGTTGTGCATTTAACAGCAAAACACAGACAACAGGATGAAGGCACGTACACTATGCAAAAAAAGGAGATGCATTTCATTTCAGGCCTTGTTAATATTGGACCAAGAAACAAAATACATTGATGTTATATTGCAGAAAAAGCAATACTCCCGAGAACAACAGTGACCTCAGATACTGCAGCACATATTGATTCTTTTTTATGCTAATGTTCTTTCAAATAAGCTGGATTCCCACTATACAAAAACAACAAAACAAAAAACTAGAAATGTTCATGTGGTGTCAAATAGAAGGCATCTAACAATTTAGGCCTCAAAGGACACTAATTTGAAGGAAACTAAACAGGCAATATTGAAAATATATTAAAGTAGAGGACCGCATTTCATGATACAAGATTTTACAAAATAATAAAGTATAAAATAACTTAAAGTTTCCCCCAGTGTTTGTTGCTTCCGTGCAGCCTGAGTTACGTGAATGAACTGTATTCAGTTGAGTGTTTATTTATGTCGTCTTTACATCTTTTGCGCGTATTACATGAATAAATTCATCTCATTGGCTTTATGCTATAGTGGGCCTTTTGTTGCACTTGCAGTGGCGTGGTGGTTGTCGTCAGCTATCCACTGCTGTGTCTGTCTGTTCTGTCTGTGGTGAAACACCATGCACCAGAGATGACAGCGAAATGCAAGAGACTCTCAGCTCAGAGACTCTGAGCTGAAATAACACGAGTGCACATAAATTAGGTACATAACATAAATAAACTCTCGTACTGCGTGTTGCAGTCATTCATGGTGTGTGGTGTTTGGCCACGGGCAGGGCTCAGCCCCCTGCTCTTCAAACACACATGGAGCTCAGCAGAGTGGAGGAGAGACGGACAGCGGAGAGTCGGGCTGCACTCGATGTGCTGCTGTGCATGAAAGCAAGCTTTGCGAGTAAAAACACCTGTGTGATAGCTGACGTAAAACCAGATCGGATGTGGCTCGATAGCTCAATATAGCTGATAACCTTAAGAAATGCCTTGATCGGCCCCGATACTGATCTTTGAGATCGGATCGGGACATCTTTAATAGTTAGATCAGCAAAAAAAATGTATCTTTTATTACATTATTATATTAACAGTGGAAACTTAAAGTGATCCCGTCTGTCCGGGTCAAATTGATCACTATGAGCAGATAATTATAATGAATTTTTAATGTTTCACTTTATTCCATCTAACTGACATTTGTAAATTTATTACATGAATATAAAGTAATGAAACGTACAGCTTTGCTATTTACTGGCACGCTGCCAATTCTTCGGCAAAAGCACTTTTTGGGTGAGCTCCAGGCGCTGGCGGCATGAAGGGAGGCGGGTGCCGTTCGTCTGCATGTGCTGCCCACGCTGTGGTGGCGCTGAGGATCGGCTAAGAGTTTCACTTTAAGAGGGCATTACGTGACCAGGTATTATCAATCGATTTGAGAGGGCGGCTTCAACTGCAGGTGTTTTCCCAGTGCGCATTTTCTGTAAGTTAGCCTGAGGAACACCAAGATTCACTGCTGCAATCTCTCTTTATTGAGAGAAAATGACTTTCTATTTCCCGTTATTATTTTTATATGCACGCAGCACCAGCCTCCATCAACGGAGTAAAGTAAAAGACCCAAAAAGAACACTGTGAGCGGACCACTTGATTACTATAAGCGAATTATTTTAACAGCATTTATTATTCTGTCCTGAGCTTTTTGATCGTTATAAGCGGTTATTCAAAGTAACCTTGATCACTGAGTGGTTTCCACTGTATTACCGGTATATATATTTTACCACGGCCACATATTGAGATCATGTGATTGTCTACCGGTTTGTTTGTGAACATAATTAACTCAAGAAGTAAGAGGTGGATTAAAGTACCTATTAACGTGTCAATCGGAAGAACGATTTTTTGTTGATTCCATGACCTTTCATCAAGCTCCACCCTCACCATACTATCTATATAAATCTCTCTGATATTTCATATAAATGGTTTTGAAAGTAAGAGTTAATTGGGTTCAATAATCTGACCCTGGAGACGTACTTCATACAATTAATTGCTTTGTTGCTTTTGATGCACGCAAGCTGACAAGACAGAAAGAAAAAAAAGGAACTACCTTCACCTTCACCTCCTTCATATACTGTTTATACAGTAGTGTTGGCACAAGGTTGGCTACTGCATTGTATTGCATTTATCACTAGTGTACATTACACATTCACGCATCCCCTCTTGAGTATTCTCTCAATACATCGTCGTCAAGTACACCTCAATCACAAGCAATTGTGTTGCATTATGTAGCTCCTATCTGTTTTATGCAGCGTAATTTCTGTTTGAAACGTGTTTTGGTGCTGAATCAAGTGCAGCAATTCCCACTGTGACCCCAGACAAAGCAACAACTTGTCAGTAGAACGACATAGTTGCTCATAGTGACAGATGAAAGTTCTGTACGGGCGTCAGTGGTGGATGAAGTACTCAGTTCCTTTCCTTGAGTAAAAATATACATACCAAATGGAAAAACAAAAAAACCTCCATTCAAAAGCATTAGCAGAAAAATGTGCTCATATATGTATGTATGATGTAAGTCACCGTGATGAATGGTCAGGCAGTTCCTCTACAGTAGCATGTAATTCTCTGTTAATAGTTCAGGACCCTTTACACCCTCTGTGTAATGAATATGAAAAACTCCCCTCAGGACGATGGTACAGGGTACCCACAGCAAAGAGAAACATCTTTAATCCTCTGTCATTTTACTTAACAAATGATCTCATTAGATATTAGAGACAGCTGCTGTTTCTTTAGGATGTCTATTTAAGATACATTATGTATTAACTATTAATATTTTAGCACTCTCATCCCAACTGTTTGGCCCACCATTACTGGTATTCATCATTGTATTCATTATTATTACTTATTTTTTATTTATTTTTTTCCCCCTAATCTCATGTAATTCAACCCATGGCAAAGGAAGCTTCTAAGTGTATGTATGTCTGTGAAGTGTGCGTGTCTGTGAAGCCAAAGACAAATTTTCCACGCAAGTGGACAATAAAGATGTCTATTCTAAGGGCGCTTTAACAACCCAACATTTAGTCTGTTTTAATCAAACTCTGGTGCACTTCAACCCCTGGTGCGGTTTGTCTGGGCATTTGTGAACGCAGTAATCTTCCTCTGGTGCGGATCAAAACAACAATTGGAAACAGTCCAAGGCCACCTCTTGCAATCGGTCTCGGACTGTTTCCAAGCAAACAAAAATGCAGGCTGCCTGCGTGGGTATTTGTTGAAATGGACACAGGTAAATGACAAGAGAGAAGACTGACCTGGTCTTCTGCAGAAGTCTGATGTTTGAGTGACATCTGGGCCGAAGAGAACATACATAATTCGCTAAATAAAGTCCACGAAAATAGTGATATTTATAAAGTAATTGTGGATTAACGGGAGGAAAAGGGATTGGTGCGCATAGTAGATCAGTGCCGAGTCAAAGTGAACAAACGTTGAAAGCAATATATCAAAGTCCGCAATTCCCTGCATAGAAGTGGCAGCTCTGGAGACGAAAAAGATAAATGTGCTCCTTCATACACGCCCCTCAGCAAATTTTTTACCTAATTTGGTCCGCCTCAATTCATGCACCGTGAAACCGAACCAGACTAAATGGAAAACAAATCAATAATGATGTTGTTGAGATAATGTTTTTAGTTTTTAGAAGTTGTTAGAATTCCTGAAAAGTTGACATTGTACAGATACAATATTTTTCCCTGACAACGGCAATAATTTGAGAGTCAATAATCTGAAATTCTGCAAAGTGACTCATAAATACTGTATAGTGGAGTTAACATGTAATCAACATTTCTTTCTGGCATATATTTGCCTTCTCTAACTGACATTACGCCACATTACAAGAAGAAATGTCACAAAAATCAATAAAATACTTCCCAAAAATGTAGATTTAGCTATTCAGACTTGCCAGACAGCCCATTAAAACCACAATACAAAGAACCGTTTTTGTATGATGGAATGAGATGACAAGAGGCATTTTACTCAACAGTGAAGAATATCAAAGTCAAATCATGGTTGTATTATAGTGAGGGGCAGCCACTGTGTAAAATAAGCAGTAAGCGGTTGCTCAGATGTGTAACAGAAATATCCTACGATATGTGCTGCATTTTGTTGCAATGTTCCAACCAAGCATGGTGGCTGAATACATCTGCAGTAAGAATCTGGAGAAGCAGTTGCAGGGCTGCGGAGTATAACACACATCCATTTGACAGCTGCTCAGTACAGTCGGTCTGGTGGCCACTGAACGGATCTACTGGAGGACATAGAGGTTAAGTGTCTTGCTCAAGGGTACTATGCAGTTACTGCTGGAAAAAGGGAAGTGCACTTCAAAACTATTCTCATGCCCACTGCAGCCTTTTTCTCGTCATGTCATCACCTCATCTTGCTGTGATTATGGTGTTGAACGTCATGTGTTAGTCATTCTGGATGAGAGTATCAGACAAGTGTATGTAGACGGACCGAGTCGAATGTAACTAGAGTGCATCTTGATGCTCTTAGAGAGGTTACTGTGAATAAACTGCTATCAGTCGTACATTGTACAACTGGCAATATGAGAAATTGATTTCAGATAGTGTGATTAAGTGTTTTCAACTGTTTCATATGGTTGTAAATTAGCAAACAGGACAGTTGAAAGCTTTAAGGAAAGGAAGACAAGGACAAAGAGATGGGGAAGCAAACAGGAGGTAAAGCAATGAAGATTGAAAACAGAGGACAAGGGAAAGACATGTACTGTAGAGGAAGATTTGTTTGTTTTTGTAATCCCATTTGAGCATAATTACTCCTTTCCGGATACCTCACATGCACCAGCAAAGGCTTTCCATGATACCGGATCAGAGTGCAATACTCGCTAAGGAGTTTAAATCATGTTACAAGCCAACATAGACCTAGTTAAACACTAAACCAGTATTGTTAAAAACAGTTTCAGTCTATTCAACTGCTTTTTTTCAGCTGCGTGGATCCCAAGAATAGCATAAAAATAGAATGGAAAAAGAGCCAGCACCCTGCTGATAGTGCATATAGATAATGTACATCCAATAGGCCGAGATTAGAAAAATGTACTTCTTCACTTTACATAAAATGCTCACATAGCGCAAAAGTGCTGAAGTGAAAGGTCATCAGAACATCATTTTCTTACTATAAAGAGTAACACCACGTCTGCACAGAAGGCGTAGTGTAAGCAGCACTTCAGCAGAGCAGCAGCAGCTTCAGTCCTCCATCTGTGTCTACACAGGATACGTTCAGGCAATGCACATGCATACAATAATGACCTACACTCAATGCGTGTATTGAGTGTATAGGTCAATACCAAAGAAAATAGACAAAGCACAAAAATATGCTTCCACACGAGCAGCGTTGACGAGTGTGAGTGAAACGTGAAAAACACTGCTGAAACGCTTCCTGTGTAAGACAATGGCCATATTGATCTCAGGTATTACAGGTTATCACTTAATTTGTTGGTCAATACATGTCAACATTCCCATATACCACCTAATTCCACTTCTACAAGTAAGGGATAATGTACAGCGAGTCGGTCATTGTTGTGAAATAAACCCCGATGCTGCACAAATGTGTTTGTTTCACAACAATGACCCGCTAGCTGTACATTATCCCACTTATTACACGGCTACTTACTTAAGAAATCAATAATTTGACACAAAACGGTCCGCCAGAGTCCGACATCAGAACTGCGCCCATAGCAACGGTCTGTTATTCATAGCAACGGTCTGCTATTAAAGAAATAACAGACCGTAGACCTGTGATTAACCAATCAGAATTGAGTATTCCACAAAGCCGTGTAATTAAACAGATGTATTTACCACAATCCATCTATAGATGATGCTTCAATTACTTCTTAATAATCTGCATATAATCTCAGCAGCAACAAACCACACAGAAAAACACAACTCAGTGTACTGAATAGATGCATATACTGTAGGCCTATTCAGGTTCTGTTATCAATATCATCCCCTATTTACAAGGATGTCTTGGACCCTATAAAACCACATGATGCCACACCACTGTTTAGCATCATATGTTTAGCTTTAATAGGCTACAAATCCATTGAAGATGCCAGGTGAAAACCCCCCACTGTTATTCTATTTTTAGTAATTTATGTCTACATCAACCTGTCTTCATGTGGGAGTCGGGGGGATTAGCGCTCTGAACCTCACATGCACAAACAAGCCTTGATGCACAACAGGCATGCACAGAGGTAAATAAGACACACACACGCACACACTCCCCATTAGGATGGCTTCACAAGATCACCCATTACCACCTCTTTGAAGTGTGCGAGTTGCTAATGGTTTTGGATCCCATTCAGGGAGAGTCTGTGGCCTGTCTGTCCATTAGCTAGCTGACACACTCTGCTGACTAAACACAACACTTCCAGTGCCCTTGTCTGCAGTTCCTCTCTCCCATGCCAACCCCTTTATCTGGGAGATGAAAGTAGCACTGATTTTGTGTGGCTCTGTGTTTATTTGTGTGTGTATGTCTGCATATATAGAGTATAGGTTTAAGTACGATTGCCTGATATTGTTTGAGCAATTCAGAGGATCGAAAGAGAAGAGTATAGCGGGGCAGAGGACTACATTATTTCCCATTTAACACTTTTGGTTTGGTTAAACTGCTGGATGAGTACAGACTTTGACTCGTTTTGTGGCCAATTGAATAAAATCATTTGTAATTCATTTGTGGTCTCTTGTAAGCGTAAGCCATTTATTGGATGCTTTTATCTAAAGTATCTTGCACCATGGTAATACATGCAGTGTGCTTTTTCAAGTTATAAATTGCCAATTGACATTATCTACACTGAACCAAAGCCCAATAAATGTGGCAGCCGTCAGGTTTTAAAGGGCAAAAAAATGTCACTCTCTTTCAAATTGGGGAATCTTGTTATAGCCTCTCGGTAAAGTTTAACGTTTGTGGGAGGACTGCTTTTTAAACTAACTGCCTTTCCAGTTCTGTTTCATTAAAAAAAGAGTTGTTCATCTGTTCAAATTTATGGCTGGCAATTGGCAGTTTAAGTTTATTTTCTGTTCCAACTAATGTTAAGACTGGCATTTGATGAGCAATGCTGTCATTTATACTGACTTATTATAGAAACCAGTCAGCTTATTTCTTTATTTGGTTTGTGCAAAACACTAAATACAAACTGACTAACACAGACTCAATTAACCATTCACACACAAAACCAACAAAATGTTTACAAGATTGGAAAGGTATTCAACAATTAAGCTACTGACCCACAACAACAACAACATTGATAATATGTATTTCTCTATAAAGTACTGTGTTGGAAGTCACAAAATAATGCCAACGAATAATTAAACAAGTTATAAACTTTGATGAGTTGGTGAATGAACTAACTAAGTACATATAAACTAAACAGCTGATGGAATGAGTATCATAACTGGGAGGGAACTATTCTAAAAATAAACAAATAACTGAATAACAATAGAAATACCAAATCAAAATGTATTGTTGCTCTGCTGGCCACAGCCATCTGCCAGCAAAAGGCTGACTGCCTATGTCACTGACCACCGGGGACTATAAAGACTTGATTAAACACCCTGGTGCACGGACTACACCAGCTTCACAACCAGCCAAAAGAACCAGACCCCACACTGAGCTTTTAGGGCAGCACTTTGTGTCCTTCAAAGGGTGCCAAAGAGCATTCGCCTCTCCTCTGCTCTCACAGTCAATCGATAGCACACTTTTCTGCCTCCTTAGTAAAAAGCAAAGAAGATGTCTGCTGCACTAAGAAGGTGTGTGTGTGTGTGTGTGTGTGCGCGCGAGTCGATGTCGCGTCTGATTGTCCATTTCCGAAACAACGCATGGAGAAACCTGTAGAGACAAACTGACATGTGCACATGCAAGCACACGCACGTACACACATTCACTAACCCATTCATACTCAGACGCGCACGCAGGAATCAGAATGCTTACATATTCTATCCATCGCCCAAACTGTTGAAATACAGGAGCATGGTAGGGTGGTGACTGAGTAGATAAATCTATAAATCAGATTTGATTTTTCCTGTCTGCCCTGTCCGTACTCAGTCAGCATCTCTGGTCGTCCCAGACACAGATTAAAGGGCTGAAACTGATCTGTGATCAGCCATGCTGTAATCCCCTCCATGTTGGCCACCATCATTTCATCTCTAGACAACCGATGGAGATGCCAGCAGACAGGATGAGCATTTATTAAGTAATGATATTAAAACTAATTCCCAAATATGTACATTTTGGAATCACAATTTGGAAGCACGCAGTGAATTTTCAACGCTGTGCACTCATTAACCAACAGTTTAATGGGGAATTAATGAAATTCCAAATTAATCAACTGAGCTGCTAAAGGATTGACCTAACTCAATCTACAGCTGTGCTGCTGTCTTCAATATTGTCTTTGTGACACTTTCAGCAGCTCTAAATTGAGCTCATTCTTAATAAACTCACACAGCATATTAATTAGTAATTTGACCTATTTCCACAAAAGGTCAGGATTAACCGGAATTATTGCTGGAGAGCATATTAACAGACTTCACTGAGAGTGGGAGGAGGGGTGGCGGCAGAAAAAGATAGTCCAACACAGAAACATTTCCCAGTAACCGAAACCCTTTCGAGAACTCACCATTTTTCACAAGCAGAAACTGGTTCATGTAATAGTTCATTGGCCACGGTTCCTAAACCTAAAAGAGTCCAAGCAGCTGACACACATTTCATTGAGCCAGTATAAGTGCAGAGGTAGAGTTGGCAGAAATGAAAATCACTGACTAATCAAATGCAAGCTGTACAAGAATCTAATTTAGGGGACTGCTCTTTTTAAATAGAACGAGTTGATTGATAAAAAGCAAAAGGCATAAGTGGAATTGAGGAAAGCTCAGTTTCTGAAAGGCCTGACCCCAAAATGCAAGAAATAGTTATACTAATTAGTTGCATTTATTGACAAAAGGAGAGAAATGCAGGTATTTTAACATCACAAATCTCAGACATATTTCTGGTTCCTCTAAGTAGCATGACTGAAGTAGCCTGCTGTCTATAAAGTGCCATTTAGTTAGCTGATGTGCTACATCTGTTGTTGATTTCTTGCAGAAATATTTCACTTCTTCTTTGAGAAAATATTCCACTACATACAATAAAAGGCATTTCAAGCAGTTATTTCATCTTAATAGTGCAAAACTGACATGAGAGGAGGTGTGGGCCCAGCATCGGTGTCATGGTCACCAAACCAAGGCTTGCTTTTGTCAAGTAAATGTTGTGTCAGTGTTGTTTAGACCTGATAATCTAGACAGCTTGAGTGAGAGGTGAAACGTACATAAAGAGGAGGTGGGTACAGACAGCAAGATAAGGAGAGACAAAATGGTTAAGGAAAGTCAGAAGACCAAGATATGAAGCAACATGAAAGAGAGACAAAGACAAGGTGGCATTAAACAGAGAGAAAGAAGAATGAAGAGCGGATAAGAGTGAGAGGCAACCTGAGTGAATGAAACAGTCTGGAGTGCAAAAGAGAGAAATGAGGGAAGGAGAGAGACGAGCACACAGACAAAGACAGATGGAGACCAAGAGAGGGAGAAGAAGGTGAAAAAAAGCCACGGTGAAAGAAAAATATAGAGGAAGGCCGAGAGGAGGCAGGTGAAAGAAAAGTATAAAGAGGAAGCAGTGACCCCTGTCTGACTAATCTTAGCTCGCACTGTAACAGCACCTTGAACCAGAGCTAATGGACCACATCCACATCTCGCCTCAACTCTCGCTTTTTCTCCATCTTATACACACACAAAGGTGTTTTAAGTGTCCACACTTACACACATACACACCTAGGCTCTGCTATACACATACATACACATTGACAACTACAAGTATGTGTTCACCTGAAGCAATTCGTTGCCCCCCGCCCGCGCACACACACACAAAGATGTGTTAAAGCCAAGGCAGGTGTGTTGCAGTACAGACTGCGTACAACCAGATCAAAATCAGTTCATTTATTCACTGAACTCTACTGTGTTTTGTCATCTCAGTGCTGCTAGTGTTGCAGCACTGCTCTCCTTATTGACAGCCAACAGTGTTGCATTTCACTGCATATGCGAGTGACAATAAGGCCCAACCCCAATGTCCTCACTCACAGACTTTGAGGCGTGTTCTTCCGAAGTCCGTGAGGGTTTAGGGCTGTCCCACTGTCAAATCGTCAAGTGCAGGAGGGCTTTCTCGCACATATTTTGAGCCCTTTTATGAGCACTTTTGGTAAGTCTGCATTTCTGCAGACTTCGCCTGAGAGAATTACCCACAATGCATAGCACTGTGACGTTATATACAGGGTTACCACAGTTACCTGGGGAAGCCCGGAGGCGTAAAAAAACAAAAACAAGATCAAATTAAAAACACGTGAAATCAGAGTAATGCAAGTATTAGACTATGTTACACAGCTGGTTTATTCATCAACCACTTCTTTTAATTTTGGTTAATGAGGTTTGACAAAAACAAGTAAATTCATCTTTCGACTGTTACCTCTCATCTCGTAAGGTAAGAGCCTGGAAGATGTTCAAATAGGCAGTACAAAAACGTAAAATAAAAACCCACAATTGGCATCTTCAAGGTTACATGTTATGTCGCCGCAGAGTGCAGTCCCATTTGTATTTGTACTATTTCAAGCCCTTGCAGCTTCTCACACTCAACTTACTAGGTGACGTCAATCAAGTCCCTGAGGGTTCAGGGCTGAAGGCCTTAGGGGGGACATTGGGATTAGGACTTGAATGTGAAAATTGATTTGGTCGCACCGGTGATTGACGCCTGGGTTGGCAAAATCCATGGATTTGTTAAACTCAGACGGTAACAAATCGGTTAGCTTTCCTTTCTTATTAGCAAAGAGCAGTATGCAAAGGGACCTTCAGTCTTTGCATCAAGTAGGTCGTAAAAAATAAGGAGGGACAAATTTAGAAGGCTACGCTTGTTATTTCAATGTGTCAGATACATATTTAACAAATATGTAAGTATTGGATCAGACTCGTTACCGGCAGACACCCAGTATTAAAGAACTCGGATCAGGATCGGGGTCAAAAATACATAAAAACACACACACACACATACACTGTGTGAATCCTTGTGTATGTGGCAATCAGAGATTGTTCCAATACTCTGCGAGAGACCAGACCTGGACATCCCAACTACTGAGCACCTTAACCACTGTTTCCTCCTGGCTGAGCCCGTCCACACACACACACACACACACACACTCCACAAGAACATGTGCGCACACGATGCATGCAACCACACGTAACGACACACACATGTTCATTCAAGCACGCCCAAGGGAACACAATGAACATGTGTTCATTTGCAGCAACAGATCCAAACATACCTGCACACACATACACACACTCAGAGATCTATTTGTCCCTAAGCCAAGTCTATTGAAAGCAGTGGTGTGATTTTAGCATAAATGTTGTGTGCATAAACAACGTAGACAACTCCAGTTTGCCTTTCCAGTTACATTTCTTCTCTTAATTTTCTGTCACTCATACATGCACCACAGTGAGACACTCACAAATACACACACCAAGTCATGCACACAGTCAGGACATGCACACATTGCAGCTTCACTATGAAATAGAGATACACACACAGAAATACACAGGTTATGTTTTCCAAGTGACTGGCTGGCTACAGTATGTTCCCATTCTGCCTCTGTGCTTTTCCTCTGAGTCTAAAGAGAAAAAGGAGGAGTGTTTCTTCAATGGAAGTAGCCCAAAGATTAATTCACTTAATCTTGGGCTGTGAATGGGGTATTCAAGCGGCTTAAAAAACAAATTGAATGCAAAGGCTGAGAGTAATAACAACATTTGTCTTAGCTGCGGCACAATGCCCTTTTCCACTGCGCTCTTCCACATGAGCTGGTGGCTAGATTTCCAACATCCATTATGACAGAAAGGGACTTGTGCGTACGCACATGTACGTACATGCACGGTCTGACAAACGCACAAACTCGCTCTCTCACACACACACACACACACATTTTGACTATGCTACCTAACTGTATGTATGGAGTGACAAAAAAGATGGAAAGTGAAAGTGAGAGTATGGCTGTGTACGTTTGCGCGTGCATGCTTAAGTGAGACAGCTGGACAGATGTTGTGCTGCCGTTTTGAATGTGTAATCCCCAGATTCATCATGTTACCCATCAGGCATGTGCAGATCAAAGGGTTAATGTTGCAGAATATAGGTTAAACTCAGAGAGGGAGACGGGCAAGAGCAACAGTTTAATTATCTGCTGAAATACGTTCGATGCGAGCCTATATATTTCAAGAATTACAGCTTCATATTGCTAGACCACTGGCAAACTCTTGGCTAATGACTTAGTAATGTAGGCTGATTATTTTTACATGAGCAATAACTAATTAGTTAATGTAATTGTCTCAAGGACTCATTAAATCACTGTACTCACTATGTAATGTACTCACTATGACTAAATAATGTATGTGTGATTAATCAGTGTTTTCCCTCTATATGTCTCCTGCAATTTTGCGGCAAATTGATAATTTGATATCTAATATCACACTCATGTCAAAGGAAAATTTAAGTGGGGTTTTTTTATCAATTATTAAAACGTTTGAATGATTTGAAAATAGCTGTTTATACAGAGCAGTGAGCATACTGAATAGTAGTAGAGTGTCATTAAAAGTTCACATTATGACACAGTTACATCTCTGCCGTTCTGATGATCATATGATTTTTTATGATTAACATTTTTAAGGGGGCTTGGGGAACCACTATGCTGGTTGTGTCATTTTGCATGTTACTATGGATCACTCTTGCATTCCGAGTCAGGAACCACATTAGTCATACTAAATAAACTCAAAGGTCAAAATAATAATTACAGAAATTATTATATTTCCTCAGTGCATGAGTTAATTGCCAGCAGGACGTTAGCTGGGGTACAATCAGCTTGGATTTGAAGCAAACACAAAGCACAAAAGATATAACAAACACATAATGGTCTGGAGATCAATCTCAGAACAGACCACTGAGGCGTTTACTGCCTCCATGTGGCAAGGGAACTCAAACTCAAAGTGAAGGCAAGTCAAACTGCACCCAGGCACCCAACCAGGAAGTTCACATATTAAAAGCAATTTGACTGATGAGAGGCGGTGCTTTAAAAAAGCAATATGTAATAAAGCAATAACATGCCACTGTAATTAAAACATGCAGCAAATTGTCAATAAGTGCTATGCTTTTATCAATAACAATTAAAACAGAAAAATTACATTGATTATTATTGTTCTTCCAAGTAACATAGTGCCTCTAGTATTAGTATAGATTTTCAGTCACCTGCTGAATGAACAAACGTGCATTTATTAGTAATTTTACTGAAAAGTTTAAAACGGAAAACCAAAGTCACCTGACTGGAAATGCTGCCCACCACGACAGCGCCTCGGATTCAGTCCTCGGCTGCAGCTTGGCCAGCTACATCATCAAACGTGACTGGCAGTATTCATGTGTGGGATGCCAGTGAGGGATCATGTCCTCGTTGTTGCACTAGCAACTTTATGTATTTACACCGATGCCTTCTCTAGCATTGGATGTACTTCAAGAGCACGTCCAATGGTTATAACACTCTACACTCTAGTCAGTGTGTCTAAACCTTCTCCCTGCCACTGACAGAGGTGACTGCCCAGTTATATTTTGTGCTGCTTTTGACACTGTTGTTTTGACACTGATGATTCGGGTCAGGTTCACTTACACTGCTTTTAACTGCTCTTTCTAACACCTTCAGTACCCTGGTGCAGCTCAGTTCTGGTATTCCCCTAAAATTAATCTAGGCCAGATGTTGTACCATATCTATTAGCTTCCTCTTAGTGATTTAACTGGTACATTTGAGGCTAAATCATTTCAACTCCATTCTGTACAGTTTTGGGAAACCTCGGCCTGTTTTAATCTTGCAGCAAAATCAACTGTAAGGTGGTAAATACAGAGGGTTACTCAGGTTTCCTACAGTCCAATCAGCATCAATTTCAAGTCCGTGTCTCCTCACTTGACCTGAAAAATGTATTGTTTTTAATGGACAAACATGGGAAAGCATGGTGACTGCTTTGAAGAAGGACAAATTTATCTCGTAAAATCGGTTACTAAATAAATTTGAAGCAAAAAACAGACATTGCAGTTGCACAACCTTGCTTCGTTTTAGATCTGCAACATCTACAGTTATTGTTGATAAGGTTCAGGAGTTTCAGAGGCTGGAACGTCACATTATCTTCTAAACCTCTCGACATAGTCTGCTGATGGGGCAGGTTCAACTCTAGTGACTCAGTGGATTTATAAACCAACATCTTGTAGCAAAAACTGAGCTCTTGAGATTTCGGGATTCTCAGGTCAGCCGACTTAGTACCATCTTATTTATTCCATCTTACAACCTTCTTTGACAGAAATATTTGTTAACTGTTATTCCGATTTTAATTATTTTCAATTTTGTTTTGTTTTATCAGCTGTTATTTTTACTTTATCATTTTTAGTATTTTATCATTTTTTTAAATTTGATCTTTTTTCACTGACACTTTGCGTTCATAAAGTAGGTCCTATAGAGACTAATTTGAAATGATGATGATGATAATAATGATGATGATGATGATGACGATGATGTGCAATAAGTGGATTTTAAGTGGATATTCACATCAACTGAAAAAGCAGTTATGAACGCTGTTAAATGATCAGTCAAGTTGTAAAAAAAGCCAGGTATCACCAAAGTGAAGTGCAGTATTAGGTGACATGGCCCGGTCCATTTCCTGACTAATGCAAGGTTGCGTTCTGATGCAGCTAATAACAAGCTGGTAATATTGAACGACAAGGTGTCAGAGAAAATCCTCGCCTCCTGACCGTCTCTCTTGAAGCTGTCTCTCCTCATCCTTCCCTCTTTTCTGATAAATGACGCCAATTCGCTTGTCCTCCTCTCTTCCTCCCCCTATCCTGCCAGCCTACTCTCCGTCTCAGAGACCCTTGTCTAACGAGGTGGACAGATTCTGACGGGTTCACATGAGAACACATTCCACTAGAATAACTTTCACATCCTGCGCGTTTGCACATGCACACACACACACACACACACACACTTGCAGTGCCTCATACAGAGAAGCATGCATGCACATGCAGTACCTTCAAATGTAGAATTACACAATTACGGGGTTCCCAATTATTGCATGTAAAGTCAGTAATATTCAATGTGTGTATGTGTGTGTCTGAGCAGGGCAGAGAGGTAGGTGTGAGCTGCATGGTGTGGGCCTCTGTGTGTGTGGGAGTGTGTGTGTGCATGTTACGTTACTGACATTGTTAAGGGAATTATGCTGCATGACTTGTCTGTGCGCATTTGTATCACTGTGGCCTTGCTCCCATGATGAAACATAGATAGCCTCACAGTAGCATTCACTTCCAAGAGAGAAAGTTCACTTCTTCAAGGAGACCGATACAGCAGTTCAAGTATAAAGCTGACAGGAAATAGAAAACAGTCATGGTGCTCTGGCTCTGACAATTTCTTACTAAGAAAATCAACAAAAAGCATGTACAGTAAGCATGATGGTTTTGGTAATTTATTAACTTTGTGCGTGTTTGAATATATATTTTGAAATGTGCAAGAGTGAAGGTTTTTCTCAGTTAACTTGTGTATCCTAATATCACAATGTGTGACCATGCAAAGTTGTTAAGATATCTTTGTCAAGTCAAATTCGTATTCATGTATTATGGGCTGTATGAAATGAAGCAATTCTGATTTCCTAGTGCTATGAAAATAAAGTGTTTTTTGGAAAGCAGTGGATTGTAGGTCAAGCATTTTTGTCTCAAAAGCACTGTCATGAATTCATGTTTCGGTGGGATGAAATATTCATACTCTGACGGGGCGAGCAAATTTTAAGAGCTGCATGAGGCCGAAAGAGGAGAACACAGTGTCGCGGTGTCGGTTTGGCTGCGATCCATGTCAGTCTGGTTGTTGCGAAGGACAGACAGAGTAGGTGCTGCTTTGAGAGTTTGCATGAGCATGCACAAGCATACGCATCACATTACTCTCTTGAAACAATACAGTCACACGGCAGTTTGTGAAATAGTCAGGAAATTGAATTTATTCTATTTATATAGACAAATTGATTGGCTAGATTGACTTGGTTAAACTGAGGCAACAAACTACTTAGTTAGGCTTAGGAAAAGATCGTGGTTTGGGTTAAAATAACCCCGAAAGTGCCGTAACTTAGAGCTTCAATAGGCAGAACGTTTTTGGCATCATTGGGCAAAAATTCCATAATAACCTTTCAGCATATTGTAATCCAAGTGTTTTACATTTTAGGCGAGAAATAGGCATTACAGTGACAGAATATTGATTCATATTTGATCAGCACTGCCTAGTTTGACCGTTTGGTCAGAGTTCGCGAGTGAGTGACAGATGGCTCATAGACTGCAGCTGGACGGCAGACTCCAGATCAGCTCTGACTGGTTGTTTTCCTCCGGTCTGTGAAACCTTGTCGATGCCATTAGGAGCACCGGAGGACGCAGAGGCACATGAATTTTTTCAGATTACCTGTCTCATGCACTACTGTCAGGATATAGTGACAATTTTATAAAAATTACTTTTTTAAATCATATTTGCTCCAACCTCGTCTACTGCTGCTTTAAGTATGGAAGTTATGTGGCAAATGACGTAACTTTGACTTTCACACGGAACACAAACACCTGTCTCCTGGGTGAAAGTCCTGTGTTTTTTGACCCACCCCGACCTCCTCCCTACGCGGCGTTCGCTGCTCTTTATACTTCCCGGTTCACAATTATGTGGATTACATACGAATTGATTTTGTGCTGACCATCACAAAAAAAAAACGAAATTTGTGTCTTTGTACACAAATCAATACGTTAAATTCCGTGACTATTTCACAAACTGCTGTGCGACTGGGCTGCTTGAAAATCGTATTAGTAATCAGGAGTAAAACGACAGGGGGACAGATTGTGAGAAGAGAGATCGGGTGGTTGAAAAAAAGAAGACGAAAAAAATACAAGGAGGGAGGAAAGTGATTATGGCCAGATGATGAAACCACTGAGGGGAGCCAAGTAGGGATAGAGAGAATTAGAGATAGTTAGGGACAAGAAAAAGGGCAGGAGGCGAGAGGGGGAGAAAACTGAATGAAATGATGAGAGACAGGCTGTGGAGACTAAGAGGGAAGGAGTAGGAGGGAGCAAGACGAATCATCAGAGGTAGTTAGGGATAGCATTTTTTTTTTTTTAAGAGGCATAAAGACAGGCGAGAGGAATCAGGAGGAGCTGGAAGGAGAATGGAGAACTAGACCTTGTTTCCTAATTCTGGCTAACTTGACTCGATTGCATGTTTAAATCTACCAATGTGGACAAACCCACACACACACACACACACACACAAAACACAGACAGGTGCCCACATATAAATACACAGGGCCCAAACAAAGCCAAACATCAAGTATTGAGCGGATCTAATCTGAGCCAAACCAGTCTGCTTCCTCCAGCTCTAATCCTATTATTACCACCTCCTACTGGGAGCCAACACACACACACACACACACAAGATACTACATAAGGCTACACAACTGGCATCAGGTCTGCATGTGCGTTGGTCACAGTGACTCATTTGTTCACAGTAGAAATGCTGCTTTCCTCAATGTCACTGTGGTAGGACTGCGAGGACATACCAGATTATTCTCTTGTTTGAGTTTTGTTCAAACTCAACCGAGAACATGTGTGTTGGCAACAGAAAACAACTGAACACTTCCATGTTGTTTCACACGGTACATAATGAATTATATCGAAGAACAGGAAACTCTGTCTTGGCCTGTGTGGCCCTGGAGGTGCAACCAGACTGATGTCTATGTCAAATGGCCTGGCATGCTTAATGAGATGAGAAAAGGCTAATCTGATTCTATAAAAGACAGGCTCTAGGGGCATCCCATTTAGCCACCCACAGTGTCACTAACGCACTGACTTAAAGGCACATCCTTTACAGTTCACACTGGTGCTGAGAACAGGGCTCGACAGGTTGACAGGTTGCCATTGGCAACCAATTAATGGCCTTAGGTTGCCATCAGTGGCATCCACTTTTTATCATCTAAAAATAGGGACAGCAAAACGTGCACCCTAGAATAAATATTTTTCTAATATTTATTGCCCACATTCTGATGCTACATGATGTGGTGTTGGCTCTCTCAGTCTCCTCAGCTGGATTCAGCGGACTAAGCAGAATCAAGACAGATTGGAGGTCATCTCTGAAAGTAGAGATGATGGATAAGCTGATGTCGGTGTCACTTGAGGGACCCAAAATTCAAGACTTTAATGCTGAAGGGCAAATGGATTTGCGGTGGGAATCAGCACAAAAGTCCAGAAAACCAAAATTTGAAAGGGAGAGAATGGATGAACAAGCAACCAGTGACCTGCTGGATTCATTCATTCAACAGCTGCACTACTGGTATTTTGCATACCAGGAATTGAGGGTGGCTAAGTTAATGGTATAATATTTAACCGTTGGCGGTTGCTGTTTGAAAACACACAACATTCAAATGTAGCCCCTCCTCCTCGACTCAACGAGCAAGCTATAGAGTGAATGAATAGAGGGAGCGGCGTTAGTGAGAACATAGCAGTGAATCACAGAAATAAAACTTTATTTTCTGATTGTTTCATGGCGGTTACATTCTAAAGCATAAATAAACACGACCACAATTATGCACAACCCAATGCCAAGTTGCCGGATTTGGAATGAATGCAGCAGAAGGGCAGGCTTCCTTCTGTCCGCTCTGTGTGTGGCTAAGCCCTGCTCTCGGTCATAGGGAAAAACTGTCTGGAGCACACGCACATAAAAAACACACAACCCGTTCTCATCCGTGAAATACAGCCGCTTTGCATCTAACAGAGCTAAAGGGGGACTTGTACGCATTGATTTATAATGCTTGTGCCTCAGTATCAGACGCCGAGGGGAGCGGGGAAAGCAAATATTTGACGACCCGAACGGGCTGCACACCTTGCACGCTGTTATTGGCGGGGGGTTGCACAATGGATGTATTAAGAGAACTGGATACAACGTTGGAGGCGGGGCCCCGTTCATCCTATGAAAATTGCACAGTGGCGCACGATGCCAAAATGGCTCGACTTCCGTCTGGAAAAATACCCGGATCTTCCGGCGATCTTCCGCATCCATTTCGTCACGGTCTGGGTCTCATTCTCATGAACGGAGGAAGGGAAGTAACTCTGGATTTGGCTATTAGTGCATTTTAGAACTTTTAGGACCTAATGATTCAAATAAGGGCTATTAGAGTGTTCGTACTGGGGAGTTGATTTACCTCAAAAAAATTATCTGCTGAGTTACATACGTCTCTTTCCCAATGTAAGTCTATGGAAAAAAGTATTTTTGGGCCCAATAGCATCACGTGACAAACACGGACGTTGTAGTTCCGCCATTTGGCCATTACGAAAATTGGGATCAACGACCGGCGCTCTTCCTGGGGGCTTTGGTTACACCCCCACGTGGAGCCGAAAGGCTGTTTGCTGAAACATAGAAACGTCCCGAACACAACAAAATAAGAAGACAAGGGTCTCTGTAGATACAGACACCACCACACACTTAGTGTGTCTAGTAGTGGGTCATAACTGATGAGTGAGAGGGATTATTTTTGTATTAGTCTATACATTGTTTTTTTTAGGAAATTCTTGAATATTATACCTTTAACTGATAACGCTTAAGATTCAAATTCTCTAAGGTGTCAGATAAAACACAAACTGCAAATAATTTAGTTTGGTTACTGTAATAAAGCTTTTATTCTTTTACGTTGCATTTGCATTATTAAGTTGACGTATATCGGCATAGTATATTAACTACTCAAAAACATAAGGTGACTGAAAATGGCAACCATATTTTCAGTTTCCGCAACCAAAAGCTGTTGCCTGATTTCCAGTCTGGCAACCACTTTTACAAGTTAGTGTTGAGCCCTGGACAACGTTAAATGTTTAAACCCTGTCCTTTATGCAGGGAGCGATGAATAGGTATAGTGCAAAGCAAAGCAGGAGAGTTCGAGGATCCTCAAATGAAAGATTAGCTGTTTCATAAAAGTAAACTGTTAATATCCATGAATAATGTATGACTGGGCCAAATAGCTGTGCATATAAAATATACTTCAAGTACAGTATGTAGCACATACGCATTGAGCTGATAATTCTGTCAGAAAGTGGCCATGTGAACCATCTTCATCAGAGAAAT
Source organism: Sebastes umbrosus (assembly GCF_015220745.1). Lineage (NCBI taxonomy): Eukaryota > Metazoa > Chordata > Actinopteri > Perciformes > Sebastidae > Sebastes > Sebastes umbrosus. Next base: position 14,846,029 of record NC_051289.1, read on the forward strand.
GTGTTGATTTGAATTGCAAATGGAAAAATTAATGTCCCGATGATTATAAGACATCTTAGGAGGTGGTGAGAGACCTTGCCTCAGACACACTACAACAACAACACATTTACATACTGTACAGTGACAACTCATTAGAGCGTACAGCTGAAGTACAACAAGGACAAACAAAATCTTCTTTTGTTCAGTTGTGTGAGTGCCTGTGTGCACCTTCGTGCTTATGTGAGTTTGTATCTCTGAGTGTTTCTTGTATATCCTTGTATGTGTCTCATCTAATTTTGACAGAGCGCAATAGATGTTCAGAAATTGATAACACTGTGCTAGCCAATTAAGTGATACTGCAATGCAACATAAAACTGACAGACGCTTTAGGAGCAGCTTGCGTAGGAGAAAATCCCTGGATTATAGCTCAACATACAACCCTTTGAAGAACCATACATGCAAAAACATACTGTATACATAAACATGCATATAAATCCATGTAAACGTGGGCAAAACATAAATGAATCTCTCTGTATTGCTCTCTCTCTCTCTTTCTTTCATTGGTACACACACCTCAAAGAAGCATTATCAGCATGCACTTGGGAGACTCCACACAGTCGGTGGGCCAACCAGCCCATTGACTTTTAGTCTGTGAGTGTTTGCCCCGGTAGGATGGAAATGTTAATCTTTTTTAGTCCGTGCCTCAGACCATTGGTCACAATGACACTGTCTATTCCCCCGAGTGTTTCACATCCAGTCCCTGAGGAGGGATAAAGTCAGCACTCGGATTTAAGCTCAGGGGTGGAACTGCTGGTCCGATTCAACATGCTGTTTGTATGACTTTCTCTCTCTCTCGCTCTCTCTCCGTCACACACACACACACACACTCGCTTGCTTGCCTCTCATATTGCAAATCCTACCCTGATCCTTCTCCGCACTTTGATATTCCTGTTGTGTCGTTGTCTTATATTTTGTAATGCAACATATATTGATATGCTACGGATCTTTGGTTCTCAACATTTTTCACGTCAAGGACACCTTAATTGATGAACATAAGGGCATGGACCCCCCATTTGATAAGATTTCGCTTCACGGACCTCCATATGAAAATATTTTGTTTGCTAGATATTATTAAGACCAGAATTCTATAATTGTCAACTACGGAGGCGATAACTGTAGAGGAAGTGAAACCATCAGAATAGTGCCTCTTATGACTCTTGATACAGTTAGAGATGCACCGATCTGACTTTTTCAGTCCCGATACTGATAGCGATACCTGGGCTTTGGGTATCGGCCAATACCGTGTACCGATCCGATACCAGTGTATGCCTCACTGTGTGGAAGTGACTGGCATCATTCTTTTATGTGTAAGGCACCATCAGGCTTGACTTAAACATTGCTTTCTTAACTTTACAATACATAGATATACATTTAGTGTTGTTTATTATTACAATAATAAATCGTACAGACTTGGTAAAAAATCTTCAAAATTAACAGGAATTACATTTAAAGTGTAAACCTTTTTAATGCAGCAACAAATTGGTCAACAGGAATTAAAATTACAATATATATAGTATACAAACAAAACATTTAATTTAATAGATCAGCCCCGATATATATCGGTGCATCCCTAACATATGTTATTGGATTTTTATTCAAACATATGTATAAATTGTACATAAAAATGCATTTTACCTCACTATTTAAAGGATAATTTACATAATACTAAGTTTACAGCGACTTCTTCTTTCTTATGGTTGCCTCTTGTACAACACTTTAAAATATTAATGGGGAGTACAATTTTGTTTAGTACAGGCATTCATTTATGTCAGAAAGCATTTAGATATACTATGTAGTTTTAAAGATTCATCAGGTCGACATTTTTATATTTTATTCATTACAAGTTTTTTTTAAATCAACCTTGTTCAAGCCTAGCAGCTGAAGTTTTCTTTAACAAGACACTAAAATCTCTACTCTCTCTCCAGGGACACTGATGACCCAGTCAGACCTGCCAATTGAGTTTTATAAATAAAGTGTTGTCACTGTGACACCTCTTCGCTGTGAGGAGGTCGCTATGGAGCAACACTTTGGTGAAAGAAAGAAAAACGCACTGCCCATCTCCTCTCCTCCAACTCTCCATCTCTCTCTTTCCTCCTCTGTCTCTGCTGACGCGCACACGCAGACATATCTATGCGCGTCTCGCATCGTTGTTGTCTGACTGTCGGGATGATTAATGAGGCGCGTCTCCGGACACATTCATCCGGGACCCCGAGGAGCCCCGGCGATCACCGGAGGGAATCAGTCACAGCGGCTCAGTCACCGTCAGCAACAACCGGAATGACACCGAAACCAAGAGTGGATGTTTCCAGGAAAAAAACAAACTGTGCATTAAAGCTTAGAAATATCAGGGAGATGATGCATTTTTAAAATATGAGTATGCATAATAACATACTACATAAATACCAAGAATCCCTTTGGAAGATGGTCAATAAAATGCACAAACATGTGCAATTGCAGGTGATTTGCAAGTTGCAGTTATTGATACGCCAAAAGAAGATCATCCTCGGCTAAACCTAAAGTCTTAAATGTGTGGGGCTTTTATAACCATGTAAAACAGATCCATTCCTTATGTCTGAGTTATTATAAGTTGTCTCCAAGTTTCCCAGTGACTGATTTGCTGAAACATAAAAGTTGGCTAAAATTGACCTGGTAATAGAGGAGAGACTAATCAAAATTCAAATTGAAACTTCATGAACACCCTAAATTAGACCCAAGCAAATAGGCTCAAAATGAGAAATCTTTAAAATGCCCCTGAGTCACTGACAGAGAAGACTTCCACAAAGTCCATTAGACCAAAAACTCCTATAAATTTGGAGATTCAATGAATTTCTTTGGGGGCTTATCCAGTGCAATGGCCTGAAAACAAATGATTTTATATAATGTTAATCCCCAAAGAAATCCCTGGACGGAAGAATAGCCATTTATGAAATGGGTTCAAACTGTCACTCAAATGCACTCTGCCCTCCGGATTGAGACTGCAACAAAACCTCACACTGACACACTGAAATGTCGGCTAAATCCAGACCTTTCTGGAAGATCAAAATCACCCAAAATCAATGACAAAAATCCCGAGGAGTTAACACGTGTATAGGTCTAAAACTCAGAAGCTATAACCCCTCTCCATCTCCCTTCCAGCATGCTGGCGCTCAGTTGGCACCACCGTGGAGGATGGATACCTGCAGCCCAGCCGGTAATACGCGCACCTTTTCTGCACTCTGTGCTCCAGAGACAAGGCTCAGTGCAGACTCATCCAAAAAAAAAAATGAAAAATGAAAAATTAGAATAACAACTTACGGGTTGTTGGCAAAGCTCCGTGCACACAGTTGCTGCAAATCCACAAAGCGACCGGCAATAACAACAACGTCAATCCCCGGGCAGGACGGTGCCGGTGCATCTTCACGGCCGGGTGTTGGACGCACACAGAGCCGGAGAGAGAGAGAGAGAGAGAGAGGACTCAGATAAAAACACAACAGGGTGATGGAGGAGGAGGAGGAGGAGGTGACGCCAGTCGGTCCGTCAGACTCGCTTCGCAGTTGAGGACTGGCGAAGAGGAGCCTGGCTGCACGGACTCTCTCTCTCTCTCTCTCTCTCTCTCTCTCTCACTCTCTCACTCTCACTCTCACCCCCTTCTCTCTCTCTCTCTCTCTCTCTCTCCAATAAAGAGATGATGTAAGGATCGCGCGCCGACTAAACAGGCTGGCCCTGATGTGCTCGCACCGCACTTCTTCTTCTTCTTCTCTCTGCAGCTCTCTCTCTCTCTCTCTCTCTCGTCCTCCTTATTACGCGATTCTCTCCCCCCAAATAAAACAAAAACCTCCACCTTGCACAGGACGAATAGGTGGTGCGACTGTAGAGTTTATACAGTCAGTGTGGCTCCAGTAGTATAGTTCAAGGAGGCATGACTGTGCGCATCAGCTCCAATCCACTGAACTGATTTCTCCTCTCCAGAAGCTCCGGTGCGCTGTCCGCGGTGCTGAACTGAACTTATCTCAGTCTCTTTCTCTCTCTCTCTCTCTCTCTCTCCTCTCCTCTCTCTCTCTCTCTCTCTCTAATGTCTTTCTGTTTCTTATAGCCAGACAGTGCCCCCCTCCTTCTCAAGGTGGTGGTAGTCCTGTACTCTTTTCCTCACATCAAAATAAAAAAAAAACACACGACCTCTACAGTCACTTTAGGTCTTAGTGTCTCTCCTCATCTCTCCTATTTACCTACCTTCCTTGTCAAAATGCTTTTTTATGGGTCTGCATGAGGATGATTAATGTAATCATTAACAAACAGTCCTAAACATGTGTGGTATGTAGTTGCACATTTTGTCAGAGATAGGCTAAATGATATGAATGAGTTCATAAAATGTGAAATTATTATTTATGTTTTACACGTTTAGAAATGTGTATCTCAACTTGTTCTGGCATGTTACTAGGGCTGCAGAGAACATGCTCTTGGATTGTTGTTGTAAACGACACAAAAATACATCTTCTAATGCATGTAAAAATGAAATGATTACACATTTATTGAAAACGTCTATCCTCAGTTAAGTGAAATCTGTCGCTGATGTGCACTTTTATCTTACTTGTGTATGTGTATTACGTTGATCTCTGTTATATTGCTTCCACATTGCATGAATTTATGTGTTTTGAGGAGCAAATCTACAGTACAACAGTTTATTTTCAAGTAACTCTCAAGTCATTTTCAAGAGGCTCAGGGCTGGATTTGGCTCGGCCAGTCAATGGACTTACGTTCTTGATCTAAAGAAGCTTGTTATTTAGCTCTGTGGGTGTTGAATGACATCTTATGTTAATAAGAAAGGAAATCTTTAAATTATGAACTGACTTTGGCTCCTTCTATTTGTGCCATCATTAAACACTGGTGGTCACTATTGACACTACTGAGGCTGACAATCATTTCAGGTGAACTAAGGTCTCTCAGACTGAAATATCCATTCATAGCAACTGTGTCTTAGTCCTTTTGCTCAGTGTGCATGGATGACCAGCTCTAGAAGACTTTAGTCTAAATATTTAAGACACAGCATGACTGACTGAGACCAGCTGATCTCCGAAGCTTTTAAACATGTTTTATATTTGTATGCTTCTGTTTAATTCTGCCTCTGAACTGTAGAGAAAGTTCCTTTGAATAGTGATCAAGTGCTGTGCACATTTGTTTATTACTTTCCACTCAAGTGATGGTAATGTATTTGTGGTGGTGGTGGTGGTGGTGTTTTTGCTATATGAAGAAGGAACAAATCTAGATATATCCTTCAGAAGCTAGTGAAAGAAATTTCCATAATGACTAATTCCTTTCCATATCTGGCTGTCCGCATTTGTCACTATCATGTCTCAGTCATGTCTGAGTCACTGTCATCTGTCCAGAACATAATATGTGATTATCATTACTGCGGGGAGCATTTTTCTAAATGAAGAAAATGGTGAATGGAAATGGAAAATTCATAACAGACAGCTCCATCAGTGGTAATGTCTCACTTATTTCTCCAAATGAAGGATTGATTATGGCGGCAGCATGCTATTATCACGGATGCTGGACCATGGGTCAAAAGCATTCGAGGAGATTATCAGTCACTACTGTACAAACAGAAGTGGCGACGTCGTTCATGGTAAATGGTAAATGGACTTGCATTAATATGGAGCCTTTCTAGTCTTCCGACCACTCAAAGCACTTTACGCTACACGTCAGCAGTCATTCACCCATTCACACACACACATGCTGATGGCTGCCATACAGGGTGAAACCTGCTCTTCAGGGTCTAAACTAATGCTCATTCACACACTCACACACCGACAGCATAGCCTTCGGGAGCAATTGCGGGTTCAGTATCTTTCCCAAGGACACTTCCGACATGCGGACAGGAGGTGGCGGGGATCGAACCGCAAAATTTCCCATTAGTAGAAGATCCGCTCTACCACCTAAAGCCACAGCTACCCCTGTCATCAGTGATCAACAGTATACAGTGTTTACTACTATGTCATTTTGCTCTTATAATATAATTAGTCTGAAATAAAAAAAAAGATACAGGCACATAACACTGTTGATTAGGTGTTGAGTGATTCTTTTGAGCATATAGTTTCACATGTACAATGTAAAAGTAATAGCATAAATGCATGTTGTTAAAGTTATTTAAATGGCTACTACAGGTAAACGGCATAATAACTTTATCTCATCACCAAGCTGAATGTGCACTCTGGCGTAAAAGAGTTACTCTATACATTAAGAGGCTTCGTGCATAGGCTCCAAAACTATGCCATAGGCTACGCCTTAGCTGACGTGAGCCTAAAAAATTTGAATACACGTCTGATACCACATGGAGACTGCAAGAACTGTGTCTGGCAGCTTGTGTTTTCACCTACAAGTTCCTGATGCCGGTGGAGATTGATCAGAGAGAATACAACTTGAAACCATAGACTGTATATAAAACGTGGACATAGTCACCATGACATCACCATATTGGTTTGTGGATTACGGTTTTGAAGCCTTGAGTTCAGCATTTTGGCCGTTGCCATCTTGTTTTTGTTTTTTTACAACCAGAAGTGACACGAGAGGGTGGAGCTAAGTATAACCGAACGCTGAATAAGACATTTTTAGGCAACCAAAATGTCTAAGTTAACTTTCAAGAACTGAAAACACACTGTGAAAGGGTTTAAGTTCTAAGATGAAAACACGGACAAGTCCCAGACCGGACAACGCCGTGGCAGCGACGTGTCAATCACAAGGTAGCCACGCCCTAAAGCATAGCCTGCTTTATGGTCTATTTGACTCTAAATGGGACCATAATTTACTAAATGCACATCATGCTGTATTGAAGAAGACTTCAAACTATCGATTGAGACCATAAACTCATGTTTACAATGTTTACTGAGGTAATAAATCAAGTGAGACTTCTATACAATCTGACTTCTAATTGCAACCAGAGGAGTCGCCCCCTGCTGGCTATTAGAAAGAATGCAAGTTTAAGGCACTTCTGCAGTGGCTTCACTTTTCAGACCCCGGAGGTAGCCCACTGCTTGAAACATGTTGGATTTAATATTCCATTATCTTCTCCTTTCCAGTAACAAACATCTAGTTAAGCAATCTCCACTGCAAACCTTCTGCTTACCAACGACGACCAGTGAATCAAACAACGTAAATACTGTGATTGCATGGAATAGTATCATATTCAGTTATGTAACAAGTCGGACCTTCCCATTGTTGCTCGCATCCCGAAGTGAATGAAAGAAAGTAAGCACAGTTCCTGTGGGGAATATAGTTAAAGCAAAATAATCGCCTGATCATGTAAGATACATCTCTTGCTGTAGTGGTGTTATCAACAGGTGAAATCCACTGCTGAGTTCTAAATCAAAACCTACGCCATGAGTATCTACGGTAGGAGTCCTATCAACCCCCTGTGTCAAGTATGAATCCAATCTGGACAAAAGTAGTGGACCGGGCGATTGACAGGCCGAAATTGTCATCCATAGAGCCACAATATCAAGTATGACTTCTTATCTGTGGCCAGGGATATTTCAAGGAATATGCTTCTTTATCTTTTTGCTCTTTCTCCCTTTTCCTCTCTTTTTTGTTGTCTGTTTCTGTCCTTATCCCTGTCTCCCTCCTCTGCTTGTTGATTACTCCACCCACCCCTCCGCTATGCCTTTTGCTGTATGACAGTGCTCTTTCTCCACAAGGACAGCAAATGGGTTTGTCAATATGTCATGCATGGTAATTTACAGCCATCATTCATCTCATAAAAAAAATAGTGATGACTGATGGCCCATAGATGGACAAAAAAGTTGATGACAGCAGTGATGAATCTTCAGAGGAAGGCTGTTTTGTTTAAGTAAAACTGGTTGACTCGCTGCTGTTATCTACCCTCTGTAGGACAGAGAAAAAATAAGGCTCTGAGGTATAATGTCACGTAGTGTTTGTGGGATCATTAGTAAAAGACGCCTCCTTTATCTCTCCCAAACAATATGAGGAAATGTCTGTTTTCTTAAGTAGAGTTTCTCTAGAGAGACCTGAACAAGATTTAGACAAGAATCCGTGGTCGGTTTATGAGAGGAAATTACTGTGGTGATAACGTGCATTATTACAGATCCTGACTCAGCAGAATACAGAAGACTTTCAATAAAGTTAAAACACTAGGACTGTATTCAATATACACTGGAGAGGAAATGATTGGATACACCATGTAAGTGGAGGTGAAAAGGGAATTCATTGTTGAAATACCCAATACAGTTGGAGGGTTGGAGAATGATGTGACTAAATTGCTACCCCAGGGAGGAATTCAGGAGTGGTCTATAGAGTGATTCACTGCTGTGGGGAAAGTAAAGAAAGGAACACAAGAATCCCCCCTCCACAATTTCATCAGGAACTCCTGTTATTAAGTTATTGTGGCAAACACAGTCGCAGAGTGGGATAAATCTACCCCGTTTCACTTGGTGTACAAGCTTAATTTGCTTTAAACATTTAGTGAAGGTAAAGTAGAGGAGGTAAAGGAAGAAACCATCCTACTGATAATAAACAGGGAAGGTGAGTTTCTTATGTACGACATGAGCTTCTCCTTTAACGAAGTGCGATAAGCAAATGGTGTGTCTAAGTGACCATCTCTGGTTCATTTAGTTGGCAAACTAAATAAACAGTGTAAACCAAATCCTTCTGTGTTTAAACCACAGGGAACGGCCCAGAGTCAAGTCAAATGATGCAAAAAGTGCAATAGCACTCCTAGAGAAAAAAAAGTTCTTCTTTAGGTCAGAGAAAGCTCAAACATAAAAAATTTAAATAACTCTAGCAATATCTCAAAGACTGCAGAGCAAGCAGATGTGTGGGCCTATTTTTAAAATAGTGGTTCAGGGTTTTAACAGATTTTGCTGCCAATATATCACAAATAGTAGCCCCGCACAATACTATGCATTTGTTGGACTGGATTACAACTGCTATTTTTCATACTGTGTGTTATGTCAGACATGCTGATATCTTAAGTGGTTCATTAATATCGTACTTCAGTGACAGCTGCAATTTCAAACACTTGCTGTTTCTCATGCCGTTCCTAAACACAATTCACATAATTTCCAATGCAATTTATTTAAGTAGATGGGGGAAATATAAAACCTTTTTTTTCCCTTTACCTCTGACTGATTAATACATTATAACTAGGGCTGTCAAAGTTAAACACAAATTAGTTTTAACGCCACAAATTTCTTTAACACATTAATTCAACTTGAGATTTTTAGGTTGTAGCGGGCTCAGTTTTAAAGCTAGAGAGAAAACACTGATATCATATGAAACTAAAAAACCTAAGGAATCCATTGGTACCAACCATGTTATAGTAGCTTGTCACAAAGGAGGTTAAATAATGCTCCTAACTTAGATTAAATTTTGGCGAGGAAAAACAGGCATGGTCATTTTCAAAGGGGTCCCTTGACCTCTGACCTCAAGCTATGTGAATGAAAATGGGTTCTATGGGTACCCACGAGTCTCCCCTTTACAGACATGCCCACTTTATGATAATCACATGCAGTTGGGACAAGTCATAGTCAAGTCAGCACACTGACACACTGACAGCTGTTGTTGCCTGTTGGGCTTGAGTTTGCCATGTTGCAATTTGAGCATATATGTTTTATGCTAAATGCAGTACTTGTGAGGGTTTCTGGACAATATTTGTCATTTTTTGTGTTGTTAATTGATTTCAATAATAATAATATATATATATATATATATATATATATATATATATATATACATAAATTTGCATAAAGAAAGCATATTTGCCTACTTCCATGTTGATTAGAGTATTAAATACTTGACAAATCTCCCTTTAAGGTACATTTTGAACAGATTAAAAAATGTGCGATTAATCACGATTAACTATAGACAATCATGCGATTAATCGCGATTCAATATTTGAATCCATTGAAAGCCCTTATTATAACTGAATCTATTTCACACTCACACCCGTACGCATCAATACACCAAGCCCAGCATGCACCCTGATGCAATGGTACCATTATGTGAATTGGTGGTTATTATGAAATGGGTGCCAATAGCAAAGTTTTGACATCCTGTCTTTGTGAAAATATCTTTTTTTTTCCCCTGAGCAGGTGTTATGCTAGCTAACCATGTCCTTACCTTATTAGATGAGCTCAGGCAGTCAGCAGGATGTAGGATGCAGGAAGTTGCTGTCTTTTCACTGTAGACGATGTTGATCTTGATTTGGACGTCTGCAGACTTTAGAGCAGTAGTGATGTGTGGAGATGCTACCTTGTTCCTTGACCTGCACATACACACATAGTTATTTATTTTAACAGGTAAACTGTCACTTTTCAGGGTGAGTCAGAAATTCTTAGCCACAGACAGTTACAGACAAAAATGCCACATTTTTCAAATTGAGATTGTCCTCAAATACATTTACACAGCCACATATAATATATAATATCATGTATATTATAGTAAATATACATATAGTATTACAAAATGATCGTATATTTAATTTCAAATCAAGATCCATACTTTGAAAACATAGCCACTTAGCCACACAACTTGCAATCTTGTTAATTTCACATCATGTATTATTTGCAGTTAAACATATGTCAGCTGTGTTAATAAATTATACATACATGCAAATGCAACTCGTTGTTAAGCATTCCTTCCAGTATCAGCACCTCGCAACATATAAAAGGGGGTTGCCTGTGAAAGCGCTGGAGCCTGAACAAACACTGGAAAAGCCTGATGACAGAGATTGAAAAAAGAGGTGCAGGAATGAGAGAAGACACAGAGTAGGCGGAGAGGGAGAAGAAGAGAAAGGAAGATCGAAGAGAGAGAGGAGGAGAGGTGGGGACGGAAGGTAAGAGGGGACAAGGGAAGAGGAGTCAAATTAGTGGAAAGCAACACCAATTCATCATGTCATCAAACACCCTGAGAGGGGCTGGATAGAGATCCTCTTGGAGTTCTCTCTGGAAGGTAGGTACAGCATTTCTGGATCATTAAAGTGTCTCGATAAACTTCACATCCTGCACTCTGATCAAAATATCAAGGTAAAAGCAATTAGAAGCCAGTCTGGTAAACATGTTTTTTTTAAACATATGTTTATAGATCATTTATAAAGTACATCTGTGTTATCAGTGGGTGATTTTCCTCCTTATTCTTTTGACATCTACCTGCAAGCCAGTACCTTACTATAATAAGAGAAAAAAATCCATTCAGTTCTTCATTGAGAAATGTGTTGAGTGTGCTTTTGTTGTTTTCTAATCAATGTGATGACTCTGTATATATCTTGGATGCTTAACACACTGTAAGTGCAGCTATACTATGAAATTAAAAGAACTTACTTACAGCAGACTGAGGTGCTGTGAAGGTACAGTAGATTGTTTCTGCAAGTGTAATCAAAAATACATATATATATTAGTGCATCCATTCCATTAAGTCATTGCACAAACACATTATGGTTTCACTAAGAGATACAAGTCATACATTATACAAGGGTAATTATAACCTCCAATATTCATAAACATACAACATAACTCATTCATAGTCCTGTCAAGATGTATGCTGTTGTTTCCATTAAGATATGCCAATAAGCCACTCCAGCTAGAATGTGATTAGTTATGATTAGGTACACCTGTGTTAGACAACTTCAATTAAGCGTCAACAGTGAGAAGGCTAACATTACCAGTTAGTGATGGGAATTCCGGCTCTTTTTAGTGAGCCAGATCATTTGGCTCAGCTCACCAAGAAGAGCCGGCTCTTTCGGCTCCCAAACGGCTCTTCGTTTTACCACTTCTGCCTTTTATAATTCAGCCAAATGTAGCGCTGTTTTGACCTATGATTAGTATGTGTGCACATATATCACTTATTCAATTTAATTATACTAAACCTTAGAATTTCCAGAATACCATAATTTGACATGTTGCTTCGTTTCCGACTGTCACTCATCTTGTTTGCTATTCGCGCACCGCACTCCTCTCTCTCTTTCTCTCCTCCTCTCCCTCCTGCTCTGTACCTGTAGACCGTCAGCGCACCGCACCTCCCTACTTGATGGTATAATCCTTATCTGTCTTTACATGATTGGTCGCACGGACAACATTAACACAACATTCAGTCACAGTCAGTGCATGGAGTGCCCATGGCGCGGAGAAGATCGTCCTATCATTCACTTAAAAGAGCCGGCTCTTATCGTTCACTTAAAAGAGCCGGCTCTTAGAGTCGGCTCGTTCGGGACGACACATCAAATCCACGTACTTCCAGAAGTACACTTCAACGTCTGTTTGAATAGTGGTCGTGGCTCCGCCCCTTCCGCTACGTAGCCAAGCTGGAGGCAAATGAGTGTGGAACGTGTCCAGCGTTCCACACTCAACGATCTGACCGTTTTGAGTACAACATCCGGGTACTTTGAGTGCACTGCATTCGCCGTACTACCCAATTGGAACGCACTATGCACTCGAAATAATGAGTATGTAGTACAGAAGTATGCGGATTGGAACACAAGTGTTAATTATAAATAGTTAAGCTCTACAAAAACGATAAATAGGCTACTCAACAGTAGTAAACTCCTGAAATCTCTTCTTAGAGAGTTCAAGCTGGTAATAAAGTCTGAAAATAATGTTTTAGCACTAATGTTAGAGCTGACAGCACTCCAGCTTATTTAGCAGATGTGTTAAATTACTTAAGGTAACGTTAGCATTAACTCCTCTACCTTGAAAACAATAGAGTCGACTTAAGACAGTAACGTTACCTGTATTGTTCTTTATTTTCCAGTTCTTCTCTTCTCTGATGTTCCTGCTGCAATGCATTACAAAATGACTGTTGACTGTTGATTTTGCAGGTGCTAGATTTTGTTTCTTCTTAACTATCAGGAAGTAGTAAAAAACAAACAAACAAATAAACAAACAATTAAACAAATAAATAAACAATATAGTTCATAAATCCCGACCCCACCATGTTAGCGGATGGGACATGGGCCAAACTAAAAAGTCAAAGTAGCCTACATGTCAAATTATTTTTTTTCAAAACAAAATTGGTTTCTGTCATTTTATGTAGTTATTATCATGTTGATGTATGTTCAAGTGTTATTTTTTTTTTCTATCTATTAAGTCCTGTTTTTTCCAATGCTCATGTGTATTATTTGTAACAAATGCTTTTAAAAATATATATAATTTGGGAAATTTCTAATGTTATGCTTTCACATCTTTTTTTACGATGAAGCCTAACAAGAAACTCTGTTTACATCTGTTTACAAGACATGATTTGGAAATGTCACTCACTCTACTCTGCTATATCATTGTTGCAAGCCCTGTAATAAATGTGACATTCAGATTTTCAGAATTTAACACATTTCATTCCTATCACTCTCTACTTTCTGCACTTGCTGCTTGCTGTGCCTGACTTTCATTTGCATTGTACGTGTACATGGAGAGGAGGTAGAACGCCGCTACATTTCACTCCCAAAAGAAGCACAGTGGAATTGACTTATGTTAATTAGCGACCTTTGGTGTCAATCGTTCCAGGCAATATTTGCATATTCTCAAAATAGCACTAGAAGTCGGAAAATCAACATCTGCACTTCTGTGAAACTCTCCTCGTTTCTCCCCCCTTCAACACATCATAGCGCTGCGATACAAATCACAATGCATGTTGTACAAATCACTGTAAGTTATGCAGTATGTTGATGAGCATGAGCAAATTCCCTTAGTCATCCCCGTCTCGGTACATTTGTTGTCTTTCTTTGTGCGGCAAATAAGTAGGATCACAAACCAAAGTGCTCATTGTGTAAAAGAAAAACATGGATGTTTTAGGAATTTGGAGCTCCATCAATGTCTTTTCACATACATTTCCCACTGTCATGCACATACAGCACTGTACACTTTTATCAGTAAGGTATGAGGTCTCTTAAAGACAACAGTATTTCAGTGCTTTCAGAATCAGGAAAAAAAAATAGTTGTCGTGTGTAAAAACCATACACTGTATATAAAGATGGATGACATGACAGCTCCCCAAAAGTGAAGCCAAAATATCTTGATTGCCCCCTGGTGGCTGGCTGCAGTATAGCTCATAAAGCCCGCCTCCTCCATGTTAGCGAATGGGACATGGGTCAAACTAAAAAGTCAAAGTAAACCTCAAATACATTTTTTCAAAAGATGGTTTCTGTCATTTTAGGTATAGTTCTAATCACGCTGATGTATGTTCAAGTGTTTCTCTGATAAGTTTGGTTTTAATTAGTTATTTCATGCTATAAAAAATTTACATGTCTATGATAAAAACCATAAACTCCCTTTTAAAGGTTTGAGTCCGATGGATCCCCCGTCCAGTCTCAGCAGGTGTTTAAGAGGATTTCTTAAAAATCTCCATCTACTGGTTTCAACCTGCCATACCCCCATCCCCCCAAAATGAATAAGAGATCCTATCAGTGCCAAAGCATTGTCTCTAATCTGATGACAGGCCCTTCTTATCCCTAATAGAAAACCCAGTTGCAAAGAATGTCGAGCTCTCAAGTAATATAGCAGTAAAAGCAAATGTGGATCCACAAGTGAAGTGAAAAAAAGAAAACAGACAAAGGAAAGTGAAAGTTGCTGATGTTGCATTTCACTGTATAAATCCAAACCCTATTTTAATGGCCGCTTGGGTCAGACAAGTTTCCTTTCTGTTGGAAGACAAGAGGCAGACACAATCTGCACTTACAAGGCAGGGTGGTCTTTTAATAATGTCACCGCATAATTGGTTTCTGAAACATTTCATGGCCTTAATTAACTAAATGGGCCTAAAGGAATCAGTGAGGGGCAGGGGGAAGTGAAGAAGAAGGGAATAGAGAGGGGCACAGAAAGGAGTAATACAACTGATTGAGATCAGATATCTTATCTCTTCAGTTCACAAGTCTGCTATTCATTCCTGGTCCTCCTCTCACCCTCACTCTCAAAAGGTTTCCTTCTCTCGACTTGAAATGAATCGACTTCACATTCACAGGATGTCTCCAGCACACGCTGGGTAAAGAATTAGCAGCTGGGCTGAATTTTTTGTGGGAGCACTGAACACTGTAAATGCTCGGTGCTACAATGTAACAGGTGGAGACTTTGGCATGTTTCATGTCTCAGATGGATTGCCAGAGTTTCTACCTCAGTGACCGATTTGCATTAGTTTTGATTGGCCTTCTAAAAATTATATTCATATTAGGGCTGTCAAAGTTAACGTGATAATGACACGTTAAAGCAAATTTGTTTTAATATGTTTAACGCATTGACGCAACATGAGATTTTTAGGTTGTAGCAGGCTCAGTTTTAAAGCTAGAGTGAAAAAACTGGCATCGTATGAAACTAGAAAACCTAAGGAATTCATTGGTACCAACCATGTCATACTAGCTTGACAACAAGGAGACTAAATAATAAGACAACATTTTGGCAAGGAAAAACTAATATGGGCATTTTCACAGGGCTCCCTTGACCTCTGACATCAAGATATGTGAATGAAAATTAATGAATTTCCATTAATAAATATATACATATGTTTGCATAACGCAATCATATTTGCCTCCCTTTAATGTACATTTTGAACAGATTTAAAAAAAATGTGTGATTAATCGCCATTAATCATGGACAATCATGCGATTAATCACGATTCAATATTTTAATAAATACTTTTATAATTTATATGCAACTATTCTGCATTAGTGGTAAGAACATCACAACCATTTTCACCGGGTATCTCTTTACCATCATAATAATAATAATAATAAAAAAATATATATAGTGACTTAAATCCTGATCTTTAGTAGCCCAACCCTAACTATACTTTAATTACCATACACAGATGTTTTAGGAGCAACCAAGTCAAAAATGATTGCTGAGAACATTTCAGGGCTTTCCCCTAGAAAATAATTACCAATGTAAAATGATTGCACATGAATGGACGTTCTAGGAGATTTGTCTGTTTTCATGTTAAAAGGAAGATTTGTGTTTTTTAAGCTTCTTATTTACTGACTGATTCTCCTTTTTGAGTGTTGGTAGGCTACTACCACCAGATCTATGTGCATTTCTGCATTGTGTGTGCCAAGCAAGTACATTAAAGAAAGAAAGAAAAACAGGATTAAACTGGGCTCTGTGTGCGCAGGATGAATGGCATTTTGGTCCAAATCAAGTTAATGTTTTATCTCATTACAGGAATGATTATGTTGACGTGTGGGCTGCATCCTTTCATATGATTATACGGTATACTCTGCTGCGCTGATAATGAAAATGTTACTCAGTAGATGCTGTTGTACATTTATAGAATAGTGCTGATATGGGGTTTTGTTAAACACATCAGCATCGCTGGAAGCTATACAGTAATTACGTCTTGGTAAAACAACATGATTACTTACAAGTTACAAGGAGTTGTGAATAAATGCATTCTTATGAAAAGTATGTGGTGCAAAATCTGTTTTTGACCTAGAAAATTTAAAAAGAAAGTGTTTCCACTACTCATCCCCAACATGATATTTTTAAACATTTCTGAAATTAAAACTTTGAAAGTTATATCTCTAAGCAGATGCTGCTGAAGTTCATGTTGATGCAGTTGATAAGGTCAGAAGCTGGCTTTAAGCACCAGCGTTTTTACACACTCTCTCTGTGGCATGTGTGGGGAACAAATAACATAAATTGGAAAAAATAGCAGAGTTGCTTAGGAACAAAAGCAATCCACATTTAAGCAATCTTTTATGCGATGCTGAAAGGTTATAATAAAATGACATCAATGAGGTTGAAAATGAATAAAAAAGTGATTGGTGTAATGTGTGACAGTACACTAATGGCATACAGTAGAAATATATAAAAACTATCATACAGAAGTGGCAGCAGTGAGGTCACAGTCATTTTCTGCTCCATGCTGAACTGAGTTTGCACCTATAAAAGTCTCACAGCTGCTGCCATGAAGAACATGAGTGATAGGGGATGTGGCCTTTAGTCGCGGGGTGATGTACTGAGGAGGGAGACCTTACTTTAACCTCAGCGGCTGCTTTTAACTTCCCATTTGGTAGGTGTTACTCGCATGGTTGGACAGGCATGTGCACAGCGGTGAGTGTATCCAGCGGGCAAAAGAACAAAACAAAGACAGAAAAAACGGCCTGGATGCTCACCCTTTTAGGCTGGAACAAGGCCACGAGATGGGTAGGCTGGAAGAGTGAGAGTGAGCTTTATAATCTCCTTTACAGGTGCGGGCGATACCACTGAAGGCTACAAGGAGACCAACCACAGACCCTCAGGGGCGAAAAGGCAGGCATACAAAAGACAGAAAAAGGCATCAACAGATGGGGTCATTGTCTTAAGGTTGTTGCACTGCTTGGCTGGCTGGCTGGCTGGCTGGCTCCATATTGGTGTGTATGTGGCAAGGTTGTAATTTCCTCCATCCAATCCTCGTCGTTTGACACCCATGTTGAGCAGCTGACAATATCTTGTGTTTTTTTCCACTTAAAGCAGCAGTAGGTAGAATTGGAGCAAATATGATTAAAAAAGTTATTTTTATAAAATTGTCAGTATATCCTGACAGTAGTGCATGAGACAGGTAATCTGAAAAAAAAATCATGTCCCTCTGTGTCCTCTGGTGTCATCCGGTGCTCCTAATGGCATCAACAGGATTTCACCAACTGGAGGAAAACAACAAACCAACGAGAGCCGAGCTGGAATCTTGCCGTCTCTGAGCAGCTGTCAATCACTTGCGAACTCCGATCAAACAGTCAAACTAGGCAGCGCTGATCAAATATGAATCGATATTCTTTTACTGTAATGCCTAATTTCTCGCCTCAAATGTTTTCAGAAACATCTTGTAGTGTACTGTTTAACTGTTAAATGAGAAAGTTTGTGACCCGGCAGCAATGTTGAGATCAGTTGAGGAAATACCAAGCACCACCCACCAGCCGGAGCAACTTTCTCATTTTACAGCTTGGTCGGAGTTTGCGAGTGATTGACAGCTGCCTCCATTGAATGAACAGCCAATAGAAACGCTCTCTCACTGAAATGATCTGTGATTGGCCAAAGTCTCCTGTCACGGGGTAGATTTCTTTAAAGCCTAAAACAGAGCCATGAGGAGGTGCAGAAGTCTTCTCTCAGAACACTTGAATTACAATATGTTGAAAGGTTATTATGGAATTTTTGCCCAAAGATGCCAAAAATATTCATGCCTTTATTTCATTTTGCATTGACTATTGTAACTGTACTGTAACAAATAAACGATCTCACGTCACCCCCATACTCAGACCTCTTCATTGGCTGCCTATAGGATCCATTTTATAATTCTCTTACTTACAGAGCATTGCACGGTCAGACATATGTGGCTGAAATACTTCACCCTTATTCATCAGCTCGCTCTCTTAGGTTTAACATGTATAATTCATTGTCTGTCCCACGCACTCGCCTTAAGACCCATGGCTATAGCACCTAAAACGCTCTGCCCGCACCCTTACGATCCACTGACTCTGGATTCTTTTAAAAGTCAGTTAAAGACGTACCTGTTTAGACAGGCGTTTGGGTAACCCGTATGCACCAGGCCTGCACTTTATGTATTTTATTGTGCCGCCTACTGTGTTGTTTCCACTATGTATTTGATCTCTTCCTTGTATGTTTGCATGATGTCATTGTTAAGCACTTTGTGACTGTGAAAAGCGCTATATAAATACATTTTTCTTACTTTCTTATACATCTCATGAATCATTTCCATCTTTCCCCCCCCCCCTGCCAATCATATTTCGGTGCATTTTGCCTTTGATGCTGAACTGACAATGACAGACTGATTGTGTTGAGCATAAATTGTGGCTGAATCAACCGAAAAAAAAAAAATACATTATGCAGACAGAACAAAACAAAAGAACGCTATGGTTGTATTTTGGAAAATTAGACGTCTAACTTTGGAAGCAGAGTAAACTTCTGGAGACAGATTGAAGAAGAGAGTTACTGACTGACCTGTAGGTTGTGTATGAGTGACTAAATCTCCCTTAAATACCACTGCTATTTAAATAATGAACTGTTTTTTTAGGAATTTGTAGTCTGGTGTGACTAACGTTCTCAGTTTTAACATGTCCATTCAGCACACCGTGTAATTTTCTTAATTCAACTCACCTCAAAGTAATAGATTTTGATCTCTTGCAGTTTACATTAAGGTGAAACACATTAGTATTTTTTTTTTATGCGAAAGCAGTCATCCAATTATGTTTATGAAGCAACATTTTTAGACATTACCTGGTCTCGCTTTATGACTGAGTGGAGAAGAAGGATCTGGAAAATTGAAAACACTAATTGCATTTTCAGAGTGTGATAAAAAGAAGGACAACTGCTTGAGCCAGAGACCTGTAAAGAACATTAAAGTCTGCAAAGGAGCCGGAATAATAAAAAGCTGTTGCGCTCATTAACTTTCCCTCCTTCCTTCTCTCCTTCCTCCTTCCTTTCCCTGTGATCTCTTCTTATACTTTTCACCCTCATGCTTTTTCCCTCCCGTCCTTTTCCTTTAAATACTTTTCCACCAACACAACTTTGCATGTTTGCGTCACCTTGTTTTACTCACTTCACCGTCTCTTGCGATGAGATGATTATAAAGCATGTTTCATCTCAGCTTTCTACTGTTAAATGCTAATGACTGATCACATTAGCCATATCCTTTATCATCTCAAGTGCCACGGCGACCCCAAACCCAGCCAATCCCATCGCCTTGTAATTAATGAGAGTTCCGTTAACGATCTCATGCACATGCTCTACTGACTGATGGAATGTTTTGGGAATGTGTTGCCAGGTCACTGTGGTTATTGGGCGTCTCGTTAATGATGGAACGCTCTCCGCCCTAACGAGGGGGCGGGGCGGTGGCGCGTGTCCGAGCAGGTGTGGCCGAGGCACTAAGAGATGGCTAATCAAAATGGAATTAGCAGGCTGATCACCGTCAGATCTGAGTTTAGGATGTCCCTCTTCCGAATGAAGAGGAAGGAAATTAATGACATTACGTCAACTGTAGGATAACTGTAGTTCAGGGTTTTCACTTTGTGGATTGGTGCAAAACTTTGTACAGACATTCGTGGTTCCCAGACGATGTATCATAATCACTTTGTTTGGGCTTCGAAGCTTCGGTGAGAAATATTCGAAGGTATTCGAAGCTTCATGGCGCAGCACAGCAAACTGACATGTTCTTCTGTCTGTCTGTCACAGTGATAAACAGAAACACATTTCAATTTAAATCATGTTAAGATCAAATAATCCTTTCCTAGTCCCGCAGCAGCTAAATGAGCAATACATTAAATGTTAATTTTACTCATATACCTTTAAACAGAGGGTGATTTCATTCAAATTCCATTTCGACTCAACTTGACAGCATTTCACAACCTAAATGTAAAAATGAGAAAGTAGAATGTGCAGTAGCAAGACTGGCATAGTGCTAATAATCCAGATATTTAAATTTACAAGTCTAAAGATGACTTTCAGTGAGTACTTCAACTTAAAAATAATGAACTTATTGTTGTGTGTCACAATCATATCAGAGTTTCTATTGGCCCAAAGCTAACATTTTGTGGTTTTGAGTGAAATGTCTTGACAACTATGGGGTGGAATATCATGATATCTGACAAAGACATTCATGTACCCATCATAATTAATTGTAAAAAACTTTTTTCGGGTTTTCGGGTAGTACTGCATTGGATTTTCTTTTTATGTATACATGCATTTTGCAATGACCAATCAAAATACATGCCTCCATCTTGATGTAGTTTTGGCCAATGAAAGATAATCTACTGAACTAATTGTATCTTTTAAAATGAGTCATATATGATTCATGCATGCATGAAGTAAACATTGTTAACACGATTTTTTATAATGAAGACATCCACTTGGTTGTTTATTACATAATGCATGTATTATTACATGTTGACAAAAAAACTGCAACATCTGCATTTTTTAACAACCACTACACAATATGTAATAGCTGTTTATTACAAGATGTGACAGGTTAATACAAAATGTGGGTGTCATTGCATTTTGCCTAGTTATTACATAATGCGGTGTTATTAAAAAAGCTGTTGTGTTGTTACACCCAAATACATTCAATACCATTCAGCCTCAGCTGTACTGTACTTGTGTTTAGCACATGTTGGCATGCTGACATACTAAACCGAAAAGGTGAACATGATTAACAATATACCTGCTAAACATTAGTATGTTAACTTTGTTATTGTAAGTATATTTGCATGCTAATTTAGCTCAACTTAAGGCACAGTTGTGCTTAAAGTATGGCTCTTTAAAACTGCAGGCATGGCTGTAGAGTTTGCTTAAACATCTGCATGGGTTTCCCTCCTTCCACATGAGGATAAGGTGGAGAGGCCATGGCATGATTTCAAACTAGGTTGCCCAAAATAAGGTCAGCAGGCAAAAATCCTGATCTCTTTCATGCAGCACATGCTTTATTTATTTTCTTCCTTGAAATGCCTCCTCTCTTTTGTCATCGCTCCAGTCTTTATCACTCTCACCCGCAAAGTCCAAAAACAGACTCTCCTGCTCTTTCCAGCCCTCAGCGTTTGTGATTTTGCTGTGAAGGCATTTTCTCTGTTTGTGGTGGCCATTCGTCCATAAGCTGGATTTATAGTAGCAAATCCAAGGCTTTCTTTACCGGCTTGTCCTTACTCTCAACTAATGTGTGTCTGAGCGAGGAACTCTGTGTGTGTGCGTGCGGGCGCGTGTGCACGTATGCACTATTTGTTCCCGGATTTTACTTCTCGTTGGAGGCTGAAGGTCGTGATGCCTCCTAATCCGTGATGATTGGCTGGCTGCTGGCTACCTCCAAATATGGACAGCTGCCCTTTTGCCCTTGTGCTGCTGCAGTCCTCAAGTCTAAAATCCCATACCCTGCTCCCACGTCTTCCCATACCCACCACACACACACACACACACACACACACACACACACACACACACCTCTTCTCTCCTCTTACATCCTCCTGCCAAATCTCTCCAGTGCAGCCAATAACATGTTTCACTGAATACATTATACATACACTACAGTACAATTTTTCACATTGCACTGACCCTACTAGACAATTCCAACAATAACATGGATGAATAATTGAATAATTCTTGTTTTACCTGTAGTTTTGAGGTCAACAAACGCAGGTTTAAACACAAAAGGAGGTATGTTATTCATTGATGTGTCTTACCTTGACTGAGAACGAGCTTAAAATAAAAAGTCATTACTGCTTCTGGCTGCTCTTTTTTAAGATACTGCACTTTAAGGATCTTGAATTAAGTTCACAAAAAAATAAACAGTACAGCAAAATGATCCAATGATCCGTGTTTTTTTGCAGTTTAATGAGTTGCTTTTTTCAAATATGTTATAATATTCAGGCTCTTGAACTTAAACCCTAGTGTAACTTTCACTTTTTACATTTAATGACGGGTACATTACTCAATAGCATAAAAAACGTAATGGCCGCCCGAGTCTTCTCGATATTACAGCAATATTTTCCTCAGAGCTTTATCTCACATTTTAAAATATGCATAGATTTGGTAGATAGGACTTTATAAGAGCTGCCTTTCACATTCATGTATTCACATCCCCGAATCAAACATATTAATTCACCTAACACCCTCATTATTTCAACCATGAACTCAAACTCACCTCATACCATACCTTTCAATATCATTAACACCCCCCTCTCACCACCATCAGCCCCTTGCCCCCCACACCATTTCATTATTAAAACTATGACGATGTAATATTTCCACCAATGATGGTAATGTCTTGTCCCAGGTAAATCAGATTGGGAAGCCTGACGACTCATTTCAGTGCAGAGTGCGGGGCTAATGGGAAAGTGACCAGGGCTGGAGAAAGATAGAGACCTTTTCAATTACTTTGGAGGTGAGAGGACGACCCGTTTCACTACATATATATATGATTGGCAATAACGCCATAATAATCAGGAGGCTGGGAGACCAAGATAATTTCACAGTCATGTTCTACTATTTTTTATTAATGTAAATGCCAGGGGCCTTTGCCACTAAGGGGTAAAACTGGAGGGATTGGATCAACTATTGCAGAAGACTCTACACTATACAATATATGTCTGTATGATTGGGAAATGTAATGTTATTTGCAATATTTTTCTTTCCTGTTTACCTTGGTTAAATGTCGATGATGATGGCGACTCAAATCTTGGAAAATAAAGGTATATATATATACAGATATATACTGATTAAAATATTTAATCACAAATTAATCGTACATTTTTAATCTGTTCAAAATTTACCTAAAGGTTTGTCAAGTATTTAATAATCTTATCAACACGGGAGTGGGCAACAATGACAACGATTGTCCAGAAACCCTCAAAGGTACTGAATTTAGCATAACAAATATGCTTAAATCATAACATTGCAAACTCAAGCCCAACAGGCAAACCACAGCTGTCAGTGTGTCAGTGTGCTGACTTGACTATGACTTGCCCCAAACTGCATGTGATTATCATAAAGTGGGCATGTCTGTAAAAGGGAGACTCGTGGGTACCCATAGAACCCATTTTCATTGACATATCTTGAAGTCAGAGGTCAAAATACCCCTTTGAAAATGGCCATGGCGGTTTTTCTTCACCAAAATGTACCGCAAGTTTGGACCATTATTCATCCTCCTTTGTGACAAGCTATGACATGGTTGGTACCAATGGATTTTCTAGTTTCATATGATACAAGTATGATCACTCTACCTTTAAAACTGAGCCCACTAAAACCTCCGAAAGTTTGATTGCGTTAATGCGTTACAGAAATTAGTGGCGTTAAAACAAATTTGCGTTAACGGGTAATTATATTTTCCATCCAAAATATATTTGTTGATTTGTAAAGGCATATTAAAAAAAACAAAAAAACAATATCTTTCACATACATTTCTAACATCTGTTTTACAAATGTAATGCTGTCTAATAAGGACTTCAGGGGCCAGCAGTGTATTCCTCAACAAAACACCATTTTGTTTCAAATTCACACCATCAATTACTGTGCAACGTGTTGCTCTCTCAGGCTGTTGACTTCTCATTTTAGAACAGATTTCACCCAATTGGACTCGGTGTAGGTGGTAACTCAATGTTGCGTAATGCTATATGATGCTGTGCTGATAGCAAACTGCTTTTCAGGTCCAGATGTGCCTGCAGATGTCACTTGCAAGCAATTTAATGGCAGGTGGTGATGCTTTTTTATGGCGACTGCACTGAACCAATGATCCATCATTATCCCCCATGAGAATAAATATTATTATCTGTGTACCGAGATTGGCATTAGTAATTTGAACGGGGAGTTATTATGAGATGAACTCACCCAAAATGGAGCAATTTGCTTTTTTTATGTTAACCTGCATTTATCCACACAAAAAAAAACCTCACTGCTCACATTATTGCTCAGCATCACCCTGTTTTACATTCACACACTCACACATATTGAAACCTATAGGGCAAAATCTGCTTTTTATATTGTCAGTGACTAAACAGCACTGCTGGGGGAATAGGAGCATTAAGTGCCTTGATCAAAGGATCTCAGGTGATAAAATTGATCTTAGTAAACACATCAAGATGTAGTGTAACTGAACTGAATTGCCATGCTGTGTGAGTTTAATAGAGAATAAATAGCACGGCCCAAATGCCTGATGAATGAGGTGCAGCAATGGGAAGAAATGCCAACAAACAAACGTATTATCTCGGGTCAGATAGCTCTGTTTCTGTCTGAGCCTGCTTGTCCCAAAATGTCTCCATTAGCAAATACAATTTCAGCCGTTACAGACGACTGAAAACCCTATCAGAAGGAAGCACACATTGCAGGCGAACTGAGACACACACACACACATACACACAGCATTACTCAGATGCAGGTGCGCAATGCTTATACACCACACGCACAAAGATATTCAGACACACACTCTTTCTCTCACCCACTCAGGTAGACAGCAGTATTGTTTTCCTCTTAAACAACTTGATCCGGTGCCAGATCTTAAAAGCAGCCTATTGAACGCAAGAGAAAAAAAAGGCTAAGGATGCATTATATAAAGATCGTGCAGAGGCATATCAGGGAAGAGAAATATCCTTTATACCAGCTCACCTGCTTATTCCTCCTGTATCTGAGCTGCCTTTGGGATTGTGAGGCAGAAATGGGTAGAGAAAGTAGAGAAATGTAAAAATGAAAGGGTAAAAATGCATGAGAGAGAATAGGAAGGGATAGAAAGAGAGGCAGATAAAGAGGGAGAGATTATGTGCTGTTGGCGGATCTTGTTTCTCAACAGTGTGCCGGGGTGAAATGTGTCGCGTTAGCTTAAAAAAAAAAGAAAAAGAAAAATCGACCCTGGCTAAGCAGAAAAGTATTTGTCTCGGTTGCTGGCAGAGGATTTGTGCCGCTATGTGGCAGAGGCTTAAAGAGATATATTTACTATCATTATTTCAACCTTAAATGTTAGCTGAACTGAAAAGAAAAACTGTAACTGATTTCAGTCAAGACTGATAAACAATAAAAAATATCCAAACAATAGCAACTTTTTGTGCAGTTAAGACTATTGAACCAATCGACATGCTTATAGTTTAAACTTAAACTTTATTAAATTTGTCACATACTGTTTCTTACATGAATTTGGCCTCTGCATTTAACCCATGAGCTGCTGTAAAGCACCCGGGGAGCAACTTCGCATTAAGTGTCTCACCTTAAGGATACTTCAACATGCAGACAATAGGATCCATGGATCAACATGCCAAACGTGTGGTTGATGGATGACCAGACACACCATAAGTGGGGTCACTACCATCCAAGTAAGTCCCACACGACCCAGGTGGGACTTGAACCCACAATTCCCAGCTCCGGAGGCTGGTGCCTTATCCATTAGGCCACTGGGCCACATATTAGCACAATTGCCTATTTACAAATTGATCAGATATATATACAGTATATATACAGGGCAACATTAGCAATCATTTGGAGTCGTGTTTACAGCCAAATGTAAGTCCAACATTCACTCCAGCTGAGCTCTGTTTTTAGTCTCCACAATCAGTTCCTGTTGGAAATATCAACATTTTTTCTCGCTAAATGCTTCATTATGTTTACCAGCTAGATGGTAACTTTGTCTGTCTTTTGTTGAAGGGCAGGCAGCAAACAGTTGGTTTTTAGAACTTTTTCACTGAAAGCAGCTGTGACTGAAAACAATGAGAGCAAGGAGAATAACGCAAAAACGGACCAGAATAGCAAAACATGAGATAAAAGACACCGAAGCGGTCGGGTGAAAATTCTCTGAGGGTTTGGTCCCTTTCAAGTAATCATGTGATCCATTGTTAAAGCAGCAGTGGGTAGAAATGGACTAAATATGATTAAAAGAAGTTGTTTTTATATAACAGTCACTATATCCTGACAGTCGTGCATGAGACAGGTAATCAGAAAAAAAATCATGTGCCTGTGTGTCCTCCGGTGTCCTCCGGTGCTCCTACCAATCAGAGCCCAGCTAGAGCCTTGCCGTCTCTGAGCAGCTGTCAATCACTCGCGAACTCCGATCAAACGGTCAAACTAGGCACCGCTGGTCTAATATGAATCAATATTCTGTGACTGTAATGCCTATTTCTCGCCTCAAATGTTTTCAGAAACATCTTGTAGTGTACTGTTTAGCTGTAAAATGAGAAAGTTTGTGACCCGGCAGCCATGTTGAGATCAGTTGAGGAAATACCAAGTACCGCCCACCAGCCGGAGCACAGCCAATAGGAACGCTCTCTCTCTGATATGACCTGTGATTGGCCTAAAGTCTCCGTCACGGGCTACATTTTTTTAAAGCCTGAAAACGGAGCCATGACGAGGTGCATAAGTCTAGTTTTCTCTCAGAACACTTGAATTACAATATGCTGAAAGGTTTTTGCCCACTGATACCAAAAACATTCTTCCTACTGCAGGCAGTATTATAGGCTCTTTAAAAGAACTGCCCATATGTTCATAATAGTAGTGGCTGTTTCATTCACAATTAAGTCCCTCTGTTACACGCATTGACACTCTCTATCCTGGCATTGGCTGCAGAATTTGACAACAGTCCATGGGGAAACTCATTGCAGCATGGTAACTCGGTTTGTTGGCTTACCCATGCTGGATGCCAGGGGCTAAGTCTAAAAGATCTAATGAGCTAACAATCCAGGTAAAGCAGCCAGCAGTGCTGCCACCCAATTTTGATGGCTCAATGATAAACTGAAGAGAAACAACCAATGCCAACAGAAACAAGGGAGCACTTGACTCATCAGCATAAGTAAACTGACTAAGCATAGAGTGAGGACTTAAGAATTTGTCTTATGAATCCTTCCAAACCACGGATCAATTGTGCAACGCGCCTTCAAAGCAACACAGTAGGTCAACTCCATCAAATCCATGAAAAGCTAATTTAGTAAACATGAATGCAGTCACTGCTCTCATTAATTTAATGGTGTTGCTTTGGTTTTATTGGTGTTTATTTTTGGAGTTGAACGGATAAATTGATAGATGTCATTATTTATTCAAATTACAATTAGCTGTTAGCAAGGCAGCACAAACATCGGATGGATGGGCAGATGGAGGCAGTGAAATTCTCATCAGCCTCAAAAGTCACAAAGGAAAAGCATGAAAGAGAGCGGCGCAGAGAGGGACTCTCCTTTCTCCTTGGTTTGCTCTTGAGGCAGCTTCCTCTACCTGCTGTGTTCCTCCAAATTAGCTTCTTACATACGGTATAACAGAGTGATTCTGCTGGATTTGTATAGCTTAACCGTGTACACTCATTCAAGTCAGCAATGTTACAAAATGACACACTTTCCTTACAATGGTGAAACAGAGAGAGACATTTCCACTGGTAGTTGTGTGTGTGTGTGTGTCTTGTTATTATTAATTGTGTTTGACAGCCTATACGTTCCTCATTCTCTCTCCAACTGGAGACATCTGTTTTTCATCTAAACCTCACAGCCATAGGGAACCCCTCTCAAGACACATGCACATCTGTTCACACACAAACACACACACACATTATGCACAAGAAGGCCAACATTTTGTCACCAATACACAGATGTCCCATTTAAAATATGAAGTGCAACAGTGCAACTTTCTAAATTACAAAATGAAAGTAAATTATGAAGTATAAAGGACAGTAGGAAATTCCCTTCAAGTCAAGTTGAAGTCAAGTAATTTGGAATATGAAATAGTCATTTTGCACTCCTATATAGCACCTACAAGTGTTTTGAATGATACAATATTTAAGTATAAAGCCTTACGGTAACACTTCATTTTACAGATCCACAAATTGTATGATAATTAGGTGATATTTAGCAAGTAACCTATTTTAAATTTCTTTGGAATTACTGCCAAATTACCCCAATATTTACCTCAAAATTTATCAAAAATTACTTTATTATAAACATTATTTAATAAATATATTCCATTATTTTCCAATAGGAACTTTTTTTACTTGCTAATTATCACCTTATTACCATGAAATTTGCAGACCTGTAAAATGAAGTGTTACCAACCTTACTGTTGAAGCCATTAAATTTGATCCAGAATCACGTGGCTCCTCTATTGTTTCAATCCAGTAAGTTCAGCACTGATTTGTAAAAAAGAAGCAAACACGTTTACCTTTAGGGTAAACTCAGAGAAGCCAGAACAAGCAAAGACAAATGCCAAGGGACTAAAACCTGAAATTGCTCCATTAACACTGACTTACAGATCGACTTTGCGGACACAGTGGCTGACAAGATTTGATGTGGAGCTTGAACAAAAATCACCTTGTGTCAAATCTCAAATAAGCATTCCATCGAGAAAAAAACAAACTTCATTCTCACTCTGGGACACATTTTGTTGTGTTTTCCCAAATGTTGATAAGGTTTGATTAAAATCCCACCATGAAAGCCCACAGATAAATCTTTCCCGCTCCAATTTGCTGATGCTGGCGTTCTGGTCTTTTCCAAGATAATTATAAACTAATCATGGGCTCAATCGGGTCAGTACATGGCCAAATTAAAATTTGGAATCGCTCCATGGCTACAGCATGTTATCTGTGTTAAGAGAGGTGTGCAGAGAATACAAAAAATTATCTAGTACACGTGCACACAAACCATTCTGCAGTTTCCAATGCCCTCCTAAGACTATGGGAGAAATGCCACCAGAGACAGCCAGGTAATATTTGTGTGTACTGACTCACATGTTTATTGAGAGGAAAGCTGCCGGCCTTGGTACAAGGATTTTGTTGGTGGTTCTGGGTGGGTTTGTGTGTTTTATCAGACCCACAGTATCTATGGGACACGATTGGAGTGATAGTATCCAAGCAGAGTGATATCCGTATGGTTTTGTAATGCACAACTTAGCAAACATTGCCTGCACTGAGTTAAATTATGATGCATTCAAGCTCTATTCAGTAAAGAAGTGTAGTTTTGGGCAAAGGTACATTATAACATTATCATGATGTGTCCAAATGTAATCTTGTAAAATGTAGCTTTTGGTGATAAACACTATAAAAACAGTTGTTCGAAGGAGATGTATTCACAGCAATATGAAATAGATATTAGAGAGGGAATTATGACCCATTTAACTTCTAACACTAGCTCTAAACAGCTAACAATACATAATTAAAACTACTAATGCCAAGATTTTCTTTTAGTTAATGTTTAGTCTGCTCTGATTGGGCAGCTGGCCCACTCTTGTGATTGGTCAACCGAACAGAACTCTTCGGACTCTGCTTCAGCTCCGCTCTAACCAGCTTCGTTTTTGAGGGCGTGCCAAATTAACCGCTAGACAAACTATGCTACTTGGTGACATCACCATGTTACAGAAAAAAAGGCGGGACGTCAAGCGAGGCATTTCGGGCAGTTCAGGAGCAGTGTTTCTGTGGGGGAAGAGTAACTCCCTTTGGCGTGGACTTTGGGCTTTATATCTTTGAAGACCTTTTACGTGCACAAAAAAAACTATATAACACACTAAAGGAAAAGGGCAAAAGCACAAAAGCAAAACAGGTTCCCTTTAAATAAGAATACAAGAAATAGACAAATCATAAATTCACAAAAGCCAGTGTGCAAACGGTGCCATTGAACTTTTCAGAAAAAAGGCAGAACCACATCCAACTTAGCGAAGATGGACAAATTTATTCAAAGAATTCAAGGGGAGTGAGTTTCAATTCATGTTAACGTTACATTAACAACGCATCCAAAGTGTTCACTGTTTTGTTTTTGTTTTTTACCGTTGTATCACATTGGGTATCGAGAATCATGGAATTTCACCGGTATTGGTATTGACTACCAAATTTCCTTTGACATTCTTAATGTAGACACAATTTGTAGTTCATACTTTAGTACATTCATTTTCTGCTTCTTTATACTTCTTTTCCACTACATTTCAGAGGGAAATATTGTACTTTTTACCCCAGTAAATTTTTTTTGATACCTCTAGTTACTTTGCAGATTCAGATTAATTCAAATACAATTATATTTAAATTATAAGATCAATTATAATGTATTATTATGGATAAAAATAAAACTTCATTGATCCTAAGGGGGGATTTTACATTACCCAGTAGTACAAAATAAGGCCCACCTCTACCAGCATGCAACATTAAATAAAAGTAATGTGATCTGAAATGGGCCATTCTGCATAATGAGTAGGTTACCTTTACTTTTTTTAAGTATATTTTGATGCTAATACTTTTGTACTTTTACTTAAGTAGCATTTTGAATGCAGGACTTTTACTTGTATTTCTACACTGCAGTATTGCTACTTTTACTTAAGTAAAAGCTCTATACTTCTTCAACCACTGCTAGTTACAGACAATTTGAGTGAAAGGGAGCATAAAGGGATAAAAAGGCTCAATACCTCAGTTGGATTGTAGGCTTAGCCAGTGTTGGTGAACACTCATACCAGGAGTACAACATGTCTGCAATTTGTCACACGCCCATTCTCTCACTTATCTCATGTTCCAGACAAACAGAATAGCAAAACCAACAAGAGATACAAGCAACACCATTTTTCCCCTCCTCAAATGTTCTGCTACAATATCCCATTTGGCTTTAACAAATCTTTACAAACCTAAACAGAAAATAATTGAGTAAATCTCAAGTGCATGTCAGAACATATCAATTTCTGCTGGAACATTAGGAGTCATTTGTGTGAATATCAGTCAGTAATAATAGAAGAAAAGATGTCTATTGCTGTATTCATTGAAAGAGAAAAAAAGGCGTTTTATCTTCATTGCTTTATTTTCACAGTAATGAAGTCCAATAAAACAAAATCACAGTGTTCTTTAGTGCACTCACACACTGTTTTCTGGATCTGAGCATGCAACGACAGGGAGCATAACAACTGTACGTGCTCAAGTGTGTGTGTGTCTGAGTTTGGGACTGTTAAGTCAAGTAGCTGAGTCAGCACTTCAGTATTTTTGGGCCTCTATTCAGCATTTCCCTCTCTCTTCCCTCCGCTCACCCCCTCTACCTTGCATCTCTTTTATCATCCTCACACAGCTCCGTTCTCCGGTGCTCCCCCGTCCTACACTCTGAACTCTTCCCTCTAATATTCAAATTCAATCTCTTGTTCCAACTCTGCAGCTCTCCTTGTTTTCTTTATTTCTTTAATAATGCTCCCCTTTCCCGTCCTCTCTTCTGCTGGTGCAGACACCAAAGGAACATTGTCTCAGTCGATCCAAGTTTTTCAGTGTGCTCTCAAAGAGAAAAAAAGGGGAAACATTTTGATTTAATGATCATTCGAGCTTGCTGTACACGAGCCCCCGCTGAGCTTTCATCATCAGGATTGATAAAACACAAACTAGACTCCACACAGTCAAATTCAAAACTGAATGGTTATTGAGCTCACAAAGCTGTACACTTTCTAACAGTTTAAAGTAGCGCACATGCCATGGACACTACTTCCTGGCTCTGTGATTGTCTGTTGGCTGGTTGGTCCAACACTTTGGTTCTTACTGAAATATCTCAACAACTATCAGATAGATTGTGATTCAATTTGGTCCAGATATTCATGGTTCCCAGACGATAAATCCTGGTGACTTTAGTGATCCCCTGACATTTCCAATAGTGCCATCATGAGGTTGACATTTCATATGTTGAGTGAATGTCTCAACAACCATTGATGGGTTGTTATGGACTTTGGTAGGCATTCATGTCCACATCAGGATGAACTGTAATAACTTTGGTGATCCCTTAAAGAGGACCTATAATGCTTAAGTGCATTTTCCCGTTTCCTTTAGTGTGTTATATAGCTTTTTGTTCATGTAAAAGGTCTGCAAAGTTACAAAGTCCAAAATCCAGAACAAAAGGAGCCTTGCTTGAAGTCCCGCCTTTTCTTCCGTAACCTGGTGATGTCACCAAGTAACACATTTGCACGATGGCTAGATTGGCACGCCCTCAAACAAAGCTAGTTATGTTATAACATGTTATTTGTCTAATACTTTGGCTTATCACCAAATACCTGCAAAACTAATGACATTCCCATCAGCCTCAGTTGTACTTTGTATTTAGTGCTAAATGTAAGTATGCTAACACACTAAACTAAGATGAGCCTTGTGAATATTATACCTGCTAAACATCATCATGTTAGCATCGTCATTGTGAGCATGTTAACATGTTGACATTAGCATTAAGCTCACCTTACCTCACCTGAGCCGCTTGTGGCTGTAAACTCTAGCATCAAAGTAACTAATATACAGCTCAGACAATTTCATGCACTCTTAAAGCAGTAAAAACAATTGGATAAGTCACTTAAACTGACACTGTCGAGTAGGGATTTAAGGTATTAGGCGAACACATTAACGCAAAAAACACTATCAACATATTCTGTGGATCTTTGGCTACCAATATGAAATATCCCCAGCCTGTCAGCCTACACTATTATACAACGGAACTGAAAATTGCCAATAACTGTTGAGGAGACGAAGGCACATTTTCATTGTCCACAATGGAATGAAATGATCCAAACTGATCCTTGGTGTAACTATAAAAAAGGTATTTTCTCTATGGATGAAATTGGCCGTCTTCACTGTGGTAAACCTGTCATCTGTGTTTTCAAAAAAAAATAAAGCTACTTAGAGATTACTCCAGATTTGACACTAATGTGTATGATATGTGAATACGCACTTCAAACTGTCCACATTTAGCAGTTCAAAGCAACGCCAGAAAGACAGATCTTTCCATTTTTAGTGGAATGAACATGCACGGACACACTGCATACTCACACACACTCTAATTATCCTTGACTTCTGCAAGGGTAAAAGTGATGCATATGAACTGATATTTTCCTCCCATTATAGATCAGCTGGTTAGAGGAATTTACCGTCACCAGAAATACTCATATGCCTGCTGATTTTCAATAAAGCCGAATAACAGTGAGAGTTTGAGAGGAGATAATGTGGTAATAAGTAGATTTGATTCCAAGAAGTCGGAAAATGTCAACGCAAACGTTGTTTAAAAGAGACACTCTTACAATAAAGTACTTTGAATTATAGCTCTCCCACCAAATTGCATGCGCTTTATTACAAATCTTAAAGCTCCATATAGTTGACAAGCTCACATTTTATGTTTAAAACAGGACCCTGTGCTGTCCCTATTTGGGAGTTTCTTTGGTCTTTGAAGTTGGTTATCTTCTCAGCAGCGTTTTGCAGCTGTGGTAGCGACTGTGCTTAAAATTAATCCATATATTAATAATGTCAGAGTTCTGTCTCTTTTTTTCTGGGATGCAACATTAGAGGAGAGGAAAAGTTTTAATCCATGCATAAATGATTAGAGAGTTTTGTTACCGAAGGATTATCATTTCTATCCCCTCTGCACAAGTACCTTTGATCCTGTCACATACAGCCGCGCACACACACACACACTTACATTTTTGACCAGCACTTGTGTTGACACCCAAGCAGAGTCCCGCAGATTAATGCACGTGCACACTCTGCAACTCAAAAGTGTGAACGTGCGTGTGTGTTGCTGTATATGCGACACGATCAAAGGTGCTTGTGCAGGAGGGATAGAAAGGGATCATCCTTTTGTAACAAAAAAGTCTGTTATCATTTATGCATGGATTGATACTTTGCCTCAGCTGAAACAGAGCACACCGGGGACAGAGAGGCAGAGAGAGAGAGAGGAAGGTAGCAGAGACAGATGCATAACAGCGACAGATAAGGACTGGAAAGTCTTCCAGGTTAGCAAATATTAATATTTATCAAATATATAAATATGCAAATGTATCATAGCATCTCAGACTTTGCATGAGCAGGACTGGGCTGCATGGAACGCAATTGTTTTTCAAAGAAACTTTGATTTTGTTTAACTTTTTTTTTAATTGAGAGAAAAAACAATTGCCTTATTGTTAATTAACTGGAATAACTCTTATAGTACATCAGCATAAAGTTGGAAAAAGCAAGGAAGAAGACAACAGAACTCAGCAGCATGTGTGCATGTTGCTAGTTGTTATAGGTGTTATATAGCAGAACCTCATGCTTCTCTTTTTCCTATTTAGAAACAAATTCATCACTTAAAGCTTGTAGCCACAATTACACATTTTATTTCTCCCCGAGGAAAAGTTTGAATTACTTCATCGGCATCGACAGCCAACAACACAACTCCAGAGATTTTGACAAATGACCCCCATGCTGGACAGTTCAAAGATAACATTTCCCTTGCTCCGTCTATAAATCTATGTGTTAAAATGAATGAATTTTGCATTCTGCTACTGCGACATCTCTTTTACCGTAAATCTCCTAGCAACAGCAGATTGCCATTTCTTCGAAACCAAGACTAACTTCTTGATAATTACCTTACACAGTGAACAGGTCCTGTGTGCAGACTGTCAAGTGCTCGGCAAGGAGCGCGAAAAGATAATTATGGGTCAAATTATGCCTTTTAATAATGCTCCAAATGAGCTCCACCATGGGTTTCTACCGGTGGTCTGAATGAGCTCCACTGCTGTCGCCGCTGTTCTGCTGTGATTATGTGATTGTTTTAATCAGCAGCCTTCACAGTTTTAATTGTCTGCTGGACAATGAAAAGCTCAGATGAATGACTACATGATTGAAATGAAAAGAATACTCTGTTTTCTTAAGAACAATTTCTACCAGGATGTAATTTTAGATCAAATATTTTGCACACCAGTATGTATTATTCACTTAATTAGCGCTGTATTGATTGGATGAAAAAAGTTATTTCATACTGGAAAACTACTTTGTTTGGTCAAAATGTATTTTCATTCATTATAGCAACAGAGAATGATGCATGTAGCTGTATAGGAAATGTGATTTAACCTTTAAGGTATTAATGGAGAGAACTATGGATTCTAAAATATGTAGTAGGGCTGGGCGATATGGAGAAATCAAATATGATATTTTTGGCAAAATACCTTGATTACGATATTGCGGCGATATTGTAGCATTGACCACGAAAATATTTACACAATAAGATTTTTTTTAAATAATCATCAGTAATGTGGATATAAAGCCTCTGTCATGTTATCACTGCCTGTAGTCTAGGGTTTCCTTTTGTTTCCTATGTTTCCCTGTCCTTTTGTCTCTTGTGTGTTTTCCCCTGGTTTGTCTAGTTTGTCAGTGTGTTGAGGGGTGTGGCCTTCCTCCTCCTCCTCCTCCTCCTCTGGGCGGGCTCGGCTGGAGCAGCTGAGAACAATCTACCAATCATCACACCTGCAGTATATATACCCCGGTTTTCCTGCTACTCATCGCCAGATCAGTCCGTCACCCACAGTGGTATTTACCTAAATCAGGCTTCCTAGTATTTTTTCTCTTGTTTTTGCTGTTGCTCTCGGTTTTTGGATTGTTTGGACTTACCTCGTTTTGCTCTGTGCTCAGGTCTATTCATCTGCCAGCTGTGGCTGCTACCTACCTGCCTGCTCACTCCTGCACTCTACTCCTGGATCAACCTGGAACCTTTTTTTGTTAAAATAAATATATTTTTGTTCACTCTTTAAAGACTCTCGTGGTGTGCTGCTTTTGAGTCCATGTTTTGGGAACTAGAACATAACAGCCTCAGTGGATAAAAGCAGATAATAGCTGGAACAGTATGGTAAGTTCAGAAAATGACTTTACTGCATACTTGCCAACCATGAGACCTAAAAAATAGGGAGGATTTCAAAACAAAAGCGGGGGGTCTTTGAGTTTCATAGACTTTTTTCCTGCATTCTGGTGACTTTTAAAGAATGAAAATAACAACAATAATAAGTATACTGCAACAGCATTTTTTGTTAAATAGGCGTACTTTTAATTTTGCTTTCAATTCTCAGAAAAGAAAACTGAATAATTTGCCCCTCTGGCGTGACCTTGGGTGAATCTCTGGTATAAACTAGGCTACTATTCATCAGTTTTCATTCATACATTTTTTTGCATCTTGAGTATTTCTTTCTCTTAGTACTCTCCATTTCCTCTCCTTGTCTCACTCACTGAAAGCGCTCTCAAACCCGTTATTTCCAATAGCTAGAGCTACGCCACATCGACTTCGTTGTGATGCTGTGATGTGCGGCGTGCACAGCTCAAACCACGCCACAGTGTAGCGAGCAGCTTTCTTTCGCTGGGAAAAGACATTTGGTGTAGCTCTATTGCCGTCCGGGTGGAAACAGTAATGCTCATGCACGCTGTACAATTCCAGAAACAGGTTGAGATAACAAAAAGGAGAAAAAGGTGTGAAAAATTGCTGTAAATCGGGAGAATTGTGTCCCCGGGAGGAAACCGGGAGAGGGCGATGAAAAACTCCTGGGAAAATTGGAAGGTTTGGCAAGTATGCTTTTATTAAAACCAGGAAAATAAAACACTTACGCCATATTACGATCATAATCTAAGACGATATCTAGTCTCATATCACGATATCAATATAATATCGATATATTGCCCAGCCCTTATACGGAGATGTCAATATCTGCTTGAGTCAAAGGCTAATCTAATGTCCAAATATCATTACTGGTTTGTCTCTGTATTCGCCTGGTTTGTGTATTGTTCAGTGAATGTTTAATGCAGCAGCTTGTTCACTGCCGGAATGCCTCTACTTTCGTTGAAATGAAAAAACTTATTCTGCAGTCAATATCTAATTTTCCTGTTTTGCCAGGTAGAACAAACTAGAGAGAATAGTGCAGCTTTCCTCACAGTCTACCTGGTACAGGAAACTGCATTTCTTCCTTTTCCCAGTCTCTCTTTTGTCTGCCGTTTCCTCTACTCTCATACACACTTACAAACAAACACACTTTTATTCCAGTCTGTGACTGACAGACCTTCTCTCCCTGCCCATATTGCATGCAGCTGCGAGCTAACAATAAATCCATTTGGTTTCTAACTGATTAGTTGTCCTGCACTGGCTAATCTTATCCTGCACTTAGACTTTAGACGGTCACATTGGCCTGGGGTTCAATAGCATGCAAATAAAAACCCCGAGAGGCAGAGACACAGACATGCACGAACACATCATTTCTAAATCAAGGTGTAACGGCGCGTCTCCCTCGGGCTCTTGGTATTTACTTTACCAAAACAAAACCTGGAAATGACAAAACAAAAACAGATAAAGTAGCCATTTTCTCCAGACCTGCTGCTTCTCTCTCTGTGTGTGTGCGCCTGTTGCCGTGCCGTCTGTGCACGTTGGTGCATACATGCACATTCACATTAGCGTGTGTATACTTGTGTGTGAGATGTGTTGGGAAGAAGAAGCATCCATTTATAAATTATAGGGAGTGAAAGAAAATATGTATTGAGGTGGAATGGATCGGTGAGGCGAGACATTAGTATTTTTGCCCTACTTTCCCTCCAGCTTGTTAAAAGCAATTGTCTGGACAATCTGTCACCTGGCCTGTAACGGCTCCCCTAGTGAGGCTTGAGATATGCACACACACACACACACACACCACTGACCACCAAGCCTCCACCAAACAGGAGACTTGGTGGAATGCTAGTTAGCCTGACATATTGTTGTTGCTTATTACAGAAGAGGTAGCAGAGGATGATTATTGGATTGAGCAGGATGCTGCTAGTGATAGCAAAAGTGAAAAAAACAAACAGATGTTAAAATGTGAAAATTAACATTCGATTGTGAAAAAAAAATGAATGCACCGCATGTCGGGAGTCACACAACGTCACTGAAGTGTAACGTTAGGTCAGCCTGAACGAGGAATAATTCAACCACGACCGTAATGATGGCAGAGAACCCGGCCGCAGAGAAAGTGACACCGTGTCCTGACAGCAAGCATCGTGTTACGTCATGTAAACAAACCACGCAACCCGTCAGCTGTGTGCTCAAAATCAGACTGGAGACGTAACCACACAAGATGGGTGAGTAGCACTTGCTATCTTCTGAAGTTTGTACCTTTTAAACAGGAAACACACGTTTTATATATTATTATATTGTTTGTTTTGTTACTGCACTTTTTTGGGAGGCGCCAAAACGGAGCGTTTCAAACAGAGGGTGAATACAGGTATATTTAGACAGACAGTATGAGAACAATAATGTGTTTTTTGAACATTAAAGCATGTAAACATGTTCTAGTAGAAAGCCAAAATATGAAAGTATGAACCTGAAATGAGCATGATAAGTCCCCTTTAATGGTGTTAAAGGCTCACTAGGTCAAAGACTGGTGTGAAAGGTTTTCTGATAGTAGTGGAGTAGTGGAGCAAAATGAGTAGGGAGGGATGATGACTGGACTGCTCACTTAACTTTTGGTTCATTTTACTGTGTATTGGTATTGACTGTTCACCGAACAAATGATAAGCAAACTGAGCTAATCCTAAACATTTTGCAAGGACAGAAGGACACATTAAAACAAGGCCCAAAAGAAGGAGGAACAAATATACCATATCTATGTGTGTGTGTTTCTGAGTGTGTCAATTTATGTGCATACATTTGTTTAGGTTGTTCTCATACTGTATGCAGCAGGTGTTCACGGTGTCTTTTGTCGTTATAATCCAAACACCATAAAGTAAAATCAAACAAGCATTGATGTTCTTTTTTTCTGCCAGACGGAATAAAATATATTTCTTTTAGACTACGAGCTCCCAAAAACTTTCTCTGTCTTTTCTTTTAGCTTTTTAAAGAAGAAATCCCACAGACAACAGATCCAGGGCAGACATAAAGCCTCTTACCGAGTCCCCTTTAGCCGTCAACTGCGCTCGCTGACAGGATCAGATTTAACACCGCACTTGATTTTCTCAGCCTTCCAAGAAAGGTAAGAAATGACTGTCTAGCATTTGTCTGCCACCCTTTTGTCTCGCCGCAGATCAAAAGTGAACTAGACAGATACTGTGTAGTTAAAAGACACATAAAGGGCTCAGCGCTGGTAGCTACTGCTGTTCTCGAGAACTACGTGGAGAGAGAACATGGGCCCAGGCTTTACGAGGCTCCGTCCTGCCACTTCAACTGTTTCTCAACTGGTGATGTGATGATAAACAGCTTCCTTTAACGCCCTGGAGGAGGTCATTTTGTGACTTTCCAGTGTCTGGTGAATAAAAGTCTGTACTCTCAACAGCTTTGATCTGATTATTTTAACACTACAATGATTACATTTTTTTGATCTTAACCATTGCTATTTCATATATAGAATATTTAAACATATTTTTCTTTGCTTGACCCAAGAATATAAGTATATTATGCACAGTCTGCGATGTTAGATATGAATAACAACCCCTCACCCCTACGCCCCAAACAGCGAGCAAGGTCAAGCTAATGGGTGCTCTGATAGGCCTGAGGTGATGAGGGTGGCGGTCGCTGATTATTGAGCTTCTTTGATGAAAACAGCCTGTGGAAAGCCGAGCTGAGTGAATCAAGGACGGGTGGGGTAAAAAATGAAGATGGAAAAAGCAGGGAACGACTGTCAATGATATTAAAGGCCTCTTCTGGTCCACTGATGAAAGACTAATCATGATAAATGCTTCTTAAGTCTTGCTCATTTTGTACCGGTAGACACACACACACACACACACACACACAGTCACACAGACATACAAAACCATTTTACCAACCAATACTTCAACTATTTTAGAATAAAACCAAGTCAGGCTTAACATATGGTAAGAACAGAGAGGTTTTGAAAGCTAGCACCACTGGGTGTTTTTTATCCCACCCTTATAGATATACATTGGTGGTAATACTGCAAATCACTGATATGTAATGAAATACATGCATCAAAACGGATGTTACAGTGAACACAGGGACATACTGTAGATCTCTAGGTTAGATCCTGCAGGATGTTGTTTACGCAGCTGTTTTTCTCCTTTAACTGCATATCATGTGGGAACAGAATTGAATATGAAAGCAAATGCAAATTTGTTTTTGGCATATGTTGACATTTGCAGAGATGTTACCATCTCTATTTTTATTTTAAGAAGACTGAATGTAGAAGTGTGAAGCGCTGTCAGTGTGCACAAGGGCAGGTGTTTTTTTTTTTTTTCCTCCATGTGCATCCTACAGTAGGACTTGCAAGGATATGTATGTCTGTTGCATTGCCCACAGATGAATGGAGTGAATTGATGCACCTCACATCACTGACCAACACAGTCTCACAGCAGTTTGTGAAATTGTCACAAAATTGAATTTATTTGATTCATGTAAATAGACACAAATTTCCCTTTTTAATCGTGACGCTCAGCACGACTTTCAACAACATGTAACACAACATGTTAATTTCCGCTCCAGTCTTTTCAAAATAAAACTACTCAGGTTTAGGAATAGATGGACTCGGTTTGGCTTAGGCAACAGACTACTTAGTTAGGCTTAGGAAAAGATCGACTTGGTTAGGTTTAGTCAACAAAACTACTTAGTTAGGTTCAGGAAAAGATCGTGGTTTGGGTTCAAATAACTCTGGAAGTGCAAATAAATCAACTTTGACTTTGACTGTTTCACACAGCACACGAACACTGGTCTCCTAGGCGAAAGTCCTGTGTTTTTTGACCCACACGACCACCCCGACCTCCTCCCTACGCAGCATTCACCGCTCTTTATACTTCGCGATTAACAATTATGTGGATTACAACTGATTTTGTGCAGTGAAAGTGAAATTCATGTCTATGTACTCGAACCAATACATTCAATGTCATGACTATTTCATGAACTGCTGTGCGACCTGGGCTGCACTAACAGCATCACTGTTCTGCACTGCATCACAGCATAAACAAAATATAGCTTATGGTTTGAGTCATGGATACAAATTACTGATGCAAAAATAAAGCCATTCTCTTTTTTCTCTTTAATGCACAAACACACACAGATGCTACTGTATATGCACACTGACACACACACACACTCTCCCCTCACGCACCAGTGCCTTTTTATTTCTCGCATTGAGCTCGGTAAGTGAGTTGGACTCTCTCCCCATCTCTCCTTGTCTCTGCTGTAGTTAATGACTTCTGCCTAATGTCTCCATAAGCTCTATTGAGAGCAATGAATGGCAGGTAAGACTGCAGGCCACATCGCATTTCTGCTTCTCTGCTAAACTACACGGTCTGCCTACAGTAATTATCACAACGCAGAGGAGGAATCCAGCACCAATGTGTGTATGGGGCATTAGCTCTGGGGCTTTTATGTATGAGCGAGTGCGATAATTCAAATTCAGCTCTGCACTTTGTGTGTGTGTATGTGTACAGTATTTGTGTATATGATTGAGCTACTCTAGATTCAGTGCCAATATAAAAAAAGAAAGAATAACAATTGCCAGGAGGTAAGAATTAAAATCCGACACATTCTGCATCCTGAGTGTGACTCGGGAGTAGAGAACATTAATATGTGCTGTCAAATGAATTGATTTCTGAATTTTAACACATTACGCTGCTATTAAGCTCCTAGGGTTTACCGATTTTCCTGTTGAGCATGAAAAGTACATAAAGAATAAAGGCTGAATGGAAAAAGCCTCATTTGTGTCATGCATTTTATTGTTTTTTTTTTCTTTCTTTTTCATATTTTTCTCTCAATTATTTATGACTTTTTGTGGCCTATGGGATATTGTGATAAATGGCCCAATTCTGAGCAAATAACGAAGTCAAACAATTTCAAACTCAAGGGTGTCAATTTGACTGATGGCACAGCAGAAAAGGTATTATCAGTTCAGGGCTGTTGTCCTGGTTTTGCTGTTGTTAAGCTGTTATGGTACGTGTCCACAGGGGCGTTTTTTTATCGCGAGGAGACGCGCCGCATCCCAGCATCGGACGCTTGATGGGCTGTCACTAGACACAAAGCTCTCCCCACCTGATTGGACGAACGCTTTCCCTATTATTTCATGAAAATAGTTCACCGAAATGTGTTTCTGAAAACAATTGAGGCGAGAAATAAGCCATGCAGTTGCTGAATCTGTCTTTATCGTCCTATTTTGGATCAACAAGGGTTAGTTTAAAAGATTCTAGAGAGTTTCAAGAGGCAGCGAGTCGCGTCGGACGCCCGTGATTTGCATAAAGTAGACTAGACCTCAACTTTATGCAAATGTGGAGTGGGCGTCGTGA
Organism: Sebastes umbrosus; assembly: GCF_015220745.1. NCBI lineage: Eukaryota > Metazoa > Chordata > Actinopteri > Perciformes > Sebastidae > Sebastes > Sebastes umbrosus. The sequence goes on from NC_051289.1 coordinate 14,888,437, forward strand.
CGCTCCATCTCTCGAATCACGCCGCCACGCTACCAGAATGCATTGCACGGCTGCTTACATAGACGATGAATGGGGAGTGTGGAAAGGACGTATCCTGTGGACACGTACCATTAGAGCTCTAACACATCAAGCTGACCGTTGGCGCTGCAACACGTTCTCATCCCAACTTGTCACATACCGCCGCTTTGTCAGACCCCTTGAAGAATGCTGATGTTCGTGACAAAGTCTCGTTACTTTGACGCCCTGGAAATGAGAGCGGGCTGGGCCACCGTTGTCATTTGCCAACCATTACCTAAGTTTTTGCAGTGTGTCTGGCACTGTTGGCACAAGTTGAATATTATTTTGCCCTTATACGCCAATTGAGCATGTTGAAAAAGCGAGGAAGGCACTCGATGAGAGAGCTCTCTGACTGGTTGTTCAGTCAAGTTATTAATCACTGACTTCACACATCCAGCCTAGATTCTCCTCATGTTATACTCTCGATTCATATTCCAGGCATTTAACAAAACTGTTACTAAACTGGGACTAGTTTTTTCTTTCTGCAGTCTTTGGATTGCAAAAAAAACTGAATAGTTCCTATTTTTTCTTGTCATAGAGACACAGAATTAAAGGAAAGGTTTTACATTTTGGGAAATGTTAATATTCACTTTCTTGCCGAGAATTAGATGAGAAGATTTATACCATATGAAGCTTCTGCCAGCAGCCAGATAACTTAGCTCAGCACAAGGACTGGCAACAGGGAAACAGCTAGCCTAGTTCTGTTCAAAGGTAACAAATTCCAACTACCAGCACCTCTAACAGACTAGTAACAGACTACATGACGTACAAATGACACGCCACAACCAAGAACGGCGATCTTATTGCACGCAAAATGACTTGCAAATTACAGTGTCATTCATGCGCCATTTAGTGCGACCGGGCTGCCTGCACGGTGGCTTCTTATTTAGCATATAGACATGACAGTGGCATAAGTCTTCTAACTCTCAGCAAAGAAGTGAATAAGCACATTTTCCTTCAATTGCAGCAGTCAGCTGGCTATCAACTGTAGTCTTTCTGATGTGCTGAACTTTTAACAGAATGCAAGGCTTTGCTGTTTTTAAAGGTCTAAAAAGGGTGTGAGGGCGCTTAAACAAGTGAAGCCAGGGAAGTACAAAACAAGCTGTAACGTATGCAGGAGATGGGCTTTGGCAGAATTTGTTGTGCATCTCTCTACAGTAAGTACTGATGTTTGCCTGTCTGCATGTGACAAAGAAAGCGAGATTTGAATCAAATCACATTTAACCTCTCCATTCATCCATCCATCCACCCCCCACTGATCCAGAGAAACAGAAAGAGAGCACAAAAGCAAGCGAGCGTGGGTTATTCCCACATGATTTACCACTGGTATTAAAACAGGAATATATTATATCTCAAATTCAATTTGAGAGGAGGGCGGTGTCAGCATTTTGCCTGTCATATCCAGCGATGGGAAGAGACTGGGATGGATGGTAATGCCTTCTCTTATTTAACTCTGTCTGACTCTCCTGTGTAACCACACACTCTCACACACACACACAGAAGCGAATACATACTTTTTGACTTCACGCTGACAAGGGAGTTCTTAACCTAATCCTGGTTAACATTTGGGAAATAAGCCGTCCTGCAGCCTTTACTGCCGAGTGAAACAATTGCATGAAGCGAAGAAGAGGAACGTTTTCTCATCTGACAGTCAAACACTTTAAATTTCAGATTTTCAAACAACATTGCCGTCATGAAGTCTTGGTGCTTGCATAAGCAGAGATTTGACTGACATAATATCATGTACATAACTTACAGTATACATACTACATCATAGGGACTACATATACCATGCATAAAATAAAGACCCATATACTGTATATGCATATGTAGCACTCATAAAATAATAAAGATGCTCGGGCTGATAAGAGAGCTTCCGTCTCACATATCATGTGATTCTCCAGTGTGCATGTGAATAAGCCACCTGCCAGTCTGTCTGCCACTTATACATTCACAAACGTCATGCAGAGAGAGCGAGAGAGGTGATGGAGCATGGTGTGTGTCTGTGTTGTGTTGTGTGGTGGGTGAGGGTGGAACGTGAGGTCATAGGCCCTGTTCAGACCTGGTATCAACATGCGTCCTGAGTGATCAGATCACAAGTGGACAGCTCTAAGTAAGTGTGAACGCATTGAGGACGCATTGAGATCCGATCGCTCAGATCACATTCAGAGGTGTTCTGGGCCACATGTGGCCACATTCTTTTAGCAGCGTGTACGGGAATGTGTCCTGGACTGCCTACTCAACTGACATCCCGTTGGGATCTGTGGGATCTCTGCGCTCCTCATGTGAATAGACAGGCATACGCAGGCGCTTCTCTGCCTCACAGCATGAAAACGGCCTCTGTGCTCTACTGTATCCTGTCGGTACAACTGTATTTTATTAAAATATATCTTATCTACAGGCTAGTCTAGGCATGCAAAGCGTATTATTATCATGCTGTCGGAGATGTGTCTGTGTTTTTGTTCCAGTGCTTTGCACAGAGCTGACACCCGCCCGCCCGCTCGCTCTCATCCCCGGCACTCTGAAGCTCGATATCCCACTGTTGCCTGGCGAAGGCAGCGGTGTCGGCGGCATGGAGGTCCAGCGGGGCCCGCCGGTACAATAAACTTTTATTTTGATGTTAATAAAATGCACCCAAATTCACGAATATGTACAATATTACTGCTGACATTCATGTAATATTAAGTCACAACGTCTGCTGTATTAGCCGTGTGTTTACTACGTATTTATTTGCATATAGAGCGGGGAAGTGAGATCTCTGAATGTGGTCTGAGTGATCGGATCTCAGTGCATCCTCAATGCATCTTGAGTGCATTCACACCTTCACTTAAAGCTTTACACTTGTGATGCGATCCCTCAGGATGCATGTTAATACCAGGTCTGAACAGGGCCATACTGTATTTATTGCCAGCCCCTTCACCTACAGCAACTCAGTAAAACAAGTTCAACAAGGGCAGCACTGAGAGAATTTAGAAATACAAAATTAAGTCTGGCAGCGGAAAGACGTCAAAGGGCAACAAAACTGACAATACTGTGGTTCAGGGAGAGGGTAAAACACACTGTTAAACAGTGCTAAAGGTTTATTTTAGTTCAGTTTTAGCTGTAAGTGTGAAAGGAAAAAAGAAAGTAAACGGAAGGCTAGACAAAGTCTGGGGTGAGGTGTAGCCTGAAGTTTTCATTATACAATAGATAAGGAGTGATTCTGCTGTCTTGCAGCTGACAGGAGGATCATTTCACCACTGAGGACCCAGGAGGGCGAATAGCCCAGACACAGCGCACTGATAGCCAGGTCGCCACAGGGAAGAGAATGCTGAGCACCTACTAGCTACTGAGTGCAAAGCTGGAATATAAGGTTGAACCATCGCCTGGAGGCAGGGGGTACAGTTCCTGTCGGATCCTTTATATTGTCATCAGCGCTGAGGTGGCTTGGAGGAATTTAGAAAGGTGGGCCGCGGTGTAATGGGTGAATTGCACAGCGCAGACGGAAGTGCACGGGGAGCTGAGCTGACAGGGGGTCTAAGTCAAGAAATGACTGGGGCTTGGACAAGGACTTGAGCGGAATCCCTGGTGAGAAAAGGCTGGATTTGACAGATGTTATAAATCTTGTGAATCGCCTCGGGGCAAAGTGGGGTTTAAAAGGTCGCTGGTGGTCTCGCTGGGATCCCCGGCAGTGAGGGACAGGGGTCAGGGGAGAGTTATTACTGAGGTTGCGGCGGTCTCGAAGAGGCCCGGATTTGCAGCTGAAAAAAGAGAGTAATTTAAAAAGGAAGTGCTTGAGCTGTAGAGCCACATGTGATTTTGAATTAAAAGACATATTAATAAAATACGAGTGACCCACATGAGACCAAAAGCAAAAAGAGCAGTTGAAAAACTGACTTGACATTCAGTGAAAGTCCTCGTCTTAAAGAGTGTTAAAAGGAAAGAAATTAAAATCTGTAGACTGGCTGACTGACATTATATCAAAGGGTGAAAGCAGTGTATGAAAAGCCTGTCTTTATACATAGACCAGTGGGGATTCACCATGAATACATGTCCACTGTAGTGCAGTACCTTTGAAGGTGATGGAGTCCTTGAGTCTGAAAGAGTGAATTGAAGTCTGGATTTAGAGTGCAGCAATGTTTGTAATTGTTTTTTCACTGATGAGCGTCTGCTCGCTGTACAAAGCCAATGACGCATCTGTCTGTGCCAGATTTCTGCCTGAACAGAAAAGTTTAAAGAGACTGAACTTTTTTTAACAAACATGTTTTAGTTTTCATCATCCCTTTAGTCTACAGGATCAAGGCAAAGCTTGTGTGTGTGTGTGTTTTCCAAAACAAACCAAGAGGATAGAAACACTGAAACTTCCCGGTTCAGTGATGGATCAGTGTAGCCGCAACAGCAGGAGCTGTGTGGTCAGCACTGTTGTCTTAAACTAATAGCCCCTATTTCTTTCACTGGGAGGTTTATGGGTGCTGTAATTTCTTCCCACAGTCCAAAACACCCTCAAAGAAAAGAAATATATGAATATGTGTGCGTGGATTTAAGCTAATGTGGCAGAGCCGGAAAGAGGACTCGACCAGGCCAAATTATTAACTATGCCACCTTCAAACTTTCACCTAAAATACACTCATTATGTACAGTTCAGGCTCAATTTCTCACTTAATTTCTCGTCCTCTCTCTCATCCTGAGTTCCCATCAGCAGAGGCAAGACGTGAGCTGTTAACAAATCAGAGGACAATTTATTTTGAGTCAGTAAAAATGTTTAAAATTACTTTTTTACTAATATTAAAATACCCAATGTTTATAATATTACTTATGCATGAAAAACACAAGTACTGCAATAAATAAAACAGATAAGCACAAGGGCACCGGTGAATGCATGCCTGCAAAAAAACAAAACAAGTCTAGGTTATATGTCTGGACCGCGTTTAATTGTGGCCAAATTGTTCCTGGGATAGTCACTGGTGTCTATAATGTAAATTCCTGTGTATTAAATATTCATCTGCAGTTTTCTGTAGTGGTCCCAGTAATATTTGCTCTAAAAGTGTACTGAAGTTTTGAGCTTTGCAGGTAGAGTACGGGTTGCGAAGCAACAACAACCGTGTATGTATTGAGACTTTGTAAATTTTTTATTGCTGTGGTGGCAAAGTTGTTATCTCCGGAAACATTTTCACTCCTATCCAGTTTAAAAGAGCAGCAATCAATGGGGAAAATCCAACTTGAGCGACCAATGGTGTAACTTCATCACTCATTACCAGCATGCTCAGCTCAATTCCATTGGCGAAAGCGGCGTACACTTCTACCTCCACCACATGACTGATACAAACACAACAGGGTATTTGGGTATATTGCGATTACTGTCTTAGCCCTAAATAGCAGAGTACAATACATGATGCTATTACAGCTGAATTAGTAAACCCCATACAGCAGAGCAGTCAGCAGGTGATTGCTGGTATAATTTTTTTCTCTGTGGCATCGTCAACGAATAATGACACAAATAAACCTTGATTGCTCTGACAGATCCATGCTTTGTTTAAAGTGACGCCTATTCCTGCTGGCGAATGTTTTCCGCTCCATCTAAAAGGCATTCTCCTCCCTCGCCGCTTGTCATCACTTCTCGCCGGATTGTGCCCCGGCTGTGTGAAAAGGAGCGCATGCCACTAACTTCATCACTCACTCTCTCAGTGACAGACTTTAGCGTTTATAGGGCTAGCCCCTGCTTTGCTGCTATATCCAGCAAAAAATGAGAAGTCACACAGCATGTCCCTGTGCCAATACAGCTGTGCCCATTCATGACAAGGATACAATTAGCCTACAGTTTGTGGCAAACAATGCCTTTAAGTTAATAGTCATTTTTTAAAAAAAAGATTCAAAATATTCAACCAGGACAAATATGTGGTAAATAAATATATATTAATATTGTCAGGACTAAAAGCAGAGTAAAAGAGCAAACACTTAAAGCTAAAATGCAATAGTGTCAAACTGAATTAAAATGCAAAAAAGGAGAAACGCAGCAGAGCTAAAACCAAGGACTTAGGTAAACAAAGTAGAATAAAGCTATTGCAAAGCAGTAATAGTTGAGCGAGTAAATTAACATGCAAAGCATTAGTGGCTATCTCTATCATAAAGGGAAATAAGTAGTGACGTTAAGTGCTGTGCCGAGGCTTCGGAGCGTGTGTCGAGTAATCCAGGAAGTTTTCTGTGAAGCACGTATCGAGGCTTGTATCGTCTTAGACCAATGACGTCATTGAAGACGCCCGAAGCCAAAATACAGATGAGAACTTATTATTCCTGAATAAAAACAAAATATGTCTCCCATCTATCATTTTCCTATAGTTACACAAGCACATTCACTGCCCTCTGCCCAGTTAAACCACTGCCACATATCTGTATTATATCTGCCTGTTTTACACTCTTTGAACAATCGGTGGTTTCATGTGCACATGAAGCCCAGATGAAACCTCGTGAAATGAACCCTTTTGCAAACCAACTTGCTGGAGAGCTTCAGTGCTTCATGAAGCTTTGAATCGCTAGAAATAAGAGCTTGTTGCATCTGTCACAAGTATCCAAATAAGTATCCAGTTCTCTTTATACATCCATGCAGGTAGGCCATCAGGTAAACCTATTCATTTCCTGTCTAGGTAATTGAATTGGCTGCATTGCTCTCGTGAGGCACTGACGTACATGCAGGTCAAACTAACGTCATGTTTTAGATATGTTTTCCTAGTAAGTCCTAGTAAGCATTTAATCATCAATAAAAATGTATTCCACTATTCTAAAACATTAAAGCTAATATTTAACTTTAATGACCAGTAGCTTAATATAAATCCACTGACAAACAAGCTTGATCTAAAGTTTCCTTCTGGCAAATTTCTTCAAAGCTCCACTTCCGCCACGCCAACTCCTGATTTTAGATTTCAGGCGTGCCGATTGCCATTCACTGAGGCAGTCATAACTCTGCCTAAGAGCACTCATTGAGGGCTGAAGCAAGGAAATGGGCTCATATATATGCAAAAAGTTAAAGGTGTGAATAACATGTAAATGACCAGAATGCATCCGATTTTGCCCTTGTAAACACAGCATACAAAGGTGATTGCTAATAGAGAGAGTGTGTGGTCAACGCCAGGGGGAGGAAGAGGAGGAGGTGGTCGCGGCTCATGTCATGTTATCTGCCCCTGATTAGAAACACTCAGAATTCATTATTGCCGGGACGGCTGCAAAAATAACCTTTCGACGATAAATGTATGTGAGAATAATTTATGTGCACGTGAGTTTGTTTGAGAGCATATGGCATCAAGATATGATTCTTACAGGTGCAGTTTGCGTTGGTTCAGGGGGCTCACTGAACCCCCTACTGGCTGTAGCCAAAAATGCATGTAGGGATTTAAATATTATCTATATATTTTATAATAATACAGAACTAATAATTTATTGTAATGATAAATAGATTCGGCCTTGTTGTGTCTTCTTACTGACAGATTAAGAAACCAATAAGATCCCTTTTTTGTGGTATTTTTATTTACTTCTAGGGCGCTCTTTGTCCACACTAAATCTCTCCCTCCAGCCAGCTGCCACCTTATTTAGGTTTTTGTAGTGAAATGAGAAAGTATCGTGTCGATATTAACTGCTCATTTCAACATCACAAATCTGCCGTCCCACGTCCGTTGCGACGCTTTCAATGCGAGTGACAGGAATAAATAAAAACGCTCCGTACAACAAAAATTCAGCGCCAAACATTGCACCGTGTCGCTCGCGGCCAGTTAAGACGTTCCATCAGAAAATAATGCAATCAAACTGATTTTGTCGCTGACGCTCACTTGCGTTGCATTCAGTTAGGAGTAATATGTATTGTACACACAGCAACCCAATACACTAGACCTCTCTGCGTTTTAACATGCTATTATTGTAAGTGTCCACAGGGGCATTTTTTATCGCGAGGGATGGCCTCGCTTCCCAGCATTGGACGCTTGATGAGCTGCCATTGGAAACTAGGCACCTGATTGGACAAATGCTTTCCCTCGTGAGCTGCTTTCAAAGTGGAACCAACATGTTGGCTAGTTTGGAACCTTTCTTCTCTTATATTACAAAAATAGTTAATCAGAATGTGTTTCTAGAGCATTATATGCGAGAAATAAGCTATGCAGTTGCTAAATCTGTCTTTATTTTAGAGGGACAATGGTTAGTTTAAATGATTCTACGGAATTTCAAGAGGCGGGGAGTTGTGGTAGATGCCCTTGATTTGCATAAAGTAGCCTAAACCTCAACGTTATGCAAATGAGGAGCGGCCAACGTGACATCCTGTCCCTCGGATCGCACCGCCACGCCACCAGAAGGCATTGCACATTTGCTTACATAGACAGCGAATGGGAAGCGTGGAAAGGATGGCGCCTGTGGACATGTACCATTAGACAGCCCGGGGTAGCCTGTAGGTCTATCAACGAGCGAGGCTCATCGGGTTTTGCGGTTTGTGCGGGTTCAGTTTCTATGGTAATTCTCGCAATATTCCATCACTCATTGGGTATATTAGTCGGGATATAAATATGCACCTACAGGTGCTTGATTATTATTTTTTGTGTAAACAAAGCCTCTGTTGTAGGCTACACATTATATTACCTCTTGATTTTTTTTTTGTGAAACCCCAACCTTAAAGTTCAAACTGCACCTATGATGACTCTGCATCCCCACACACTGTAACGGTAAGTTTATGATGGACCTGCACTTCCTGTCTCTTCTGCTTTGATTTGATAGGAGACTCCAAATTCAAGTCCAATTCAATTTGTGACAGTTTGATGGAAAAAAAATGTAGAGTCCAATTTTAAATTGCATAAATTAAACTCTGATGAAGCATGATAATGTTTGATCATCATATATCTGTGTGCACTGTATTAGTCATTTTTATCTTCTCAAGAATTTTGATACATGTCCACCGCCGCAATGCCACCCCCACTTTCACTAATCCCTTTCCAAGTGGAAAACCTCAAAGATAGCTCTGCTGCTTGTGTGTAAACTTTCATTTCTTATCGCTTCCAATTCCCACTCTGACTCTTTCTTAATACTTTTTAATACCCTGCCATTTCCTAGTGGAGGGCTACATGCTGTCTCAGCAGCGGACAGACAAAAGCAGCGAGGGACATGGAGAGAGATTCAGGGGCTTAGTGTCTATGGGAGGGTGACCCTATATTGTTCCAAATGCATAAGGGACCAAGAAGAAAACCCGTGGATGAGGAGCCTTGGCTTAGCGCGTAATGCATAAAATGAATTTCTCACCCACATCTACTCGTTCGACACTTATTCATTCTAATTCCACCCACCCCGCCTCCGTGCCCTCCTTCCATATCTTGCTCTTGTTCACTTTGCTTTTGGTTGTACGGCTCATAAAATTGATGTGTGCATGTGTGCATATGAGGAAAGTGGTGATAAATTAGAAATTGTGCAGATCTGATAAGAAAGACGGAGTCAAAGAGCAATAGAACAAATGTACAAGTGAGTGTGTGAGTAGGGTCTTTGTGTGAGACAGAAAGAGATGGTGTCCCAGGTATTAAAGGCAGGTACAGTTGCAGAACGCTGAGCGCAGTTAGCTTTTCTCTCGGTAATTGCTCCTCGCCGTAAATGCTAATTTGGTGTCATGACTGCTTGACTGAGTCCCAGATGGGATTTTAAAAGTACCCAGCCTCTTTCTAATTTCATTCTGTTTAACCCGCCCATCCACAGGCTCTTTGTGAACGCACTCTAATGTATGTGTATGCGGTCGTCTGCGAGCTTCAACTTAAACCGTCCGTTCTGTTTGTGATTTAACGCTTTGTAAAACGCCTGTGGTCCCTTTCTGTGTTTAAAGCCAATCCATTGTTGCACTTTAAAGCCAAATTCCCCAGAGAGACTTAATCCATAAAGAAAAATGGAAATCAATATGAATCATGAGCCATGTAGGACATATTCTAACTAGAATTACCGCCTTACGGTTGTATGCCTACAACAACCAGTCAAGTTGCAGTTTACATCCATGTCTGTCCAAAATGTCATCACTTCATCATGTTATCCTATTAGACATTTGTGTTAAATTGTCATTAATTAGCATATGAATTATTGAGTTATGGCCAAAAACGTGTTTTGTGAGGTCAGAGTGACCTTTACCTTTGACCTTTGACAGCCAAAATCAGGTCATCCTTGAATCCAAGTGGACGTTTGTGCCAAATTTCAAGAAATTCACTCAAGCTGTTCCTGAAATATCACAAGAATGGGATGGATGTGAGGTCACAGTGACCTTTGACCACCGAAACCAAAACTTTGGCCAAAAACTTGTTTTGTGAGGTCACAGTGACCTTTACCTTTGACCTTTGACAGACAAAATCAGTTTATTCTTGAGTTCAAATGGACATTTGTGCCAAATTTGAAGAAATTCGCTCAAGGCCTTCCTGAGATATTGCTTTCACAAGAATGGGACAGATGTAAGGTCACAGTGACCTTGACCCTTCACCTTTGACCACCAAAATCTGATCAGTTCATCCTTGAGTCTAAGTGGACATTTTTGCCAAATTTGAAGATATTCTCTCCAGGCGTTCCTGAGATATTGCGTTTACAAGAATGGACCAGACAGACGGACATACAAATGGACAACCTGAAAACATAATGCCTCCGGCCGTGGTTGTCACCGGCGTGGATGTGTAAAAATGTAGAGGTTATAAAAAGATCTTTAGGTAAAAGCAAATCGTTAAATATCCATTTGTTTTTCCATTCTTGAGAAAGGTGTGAAGCACTGTGTGATTGATGCCATGTTGCCGTACTGTCATTGAACGCCCCCGAGCGAAGCAATTTAAATGAGTTATAAGCTTGAGTTGAAAAGAGAAATTGTTTTTCGCTATTACAAGGGATTTCAAGCGTTTAAAGTAGCAACTTTACATCTGCAAAACACTGGTTGAACCTGCAGATCATGGGCTATAACGTTGGAGATTTATTTTTGGAGGATTTGTGTGTAGTGTATGAGCATATGTGCAGAGGCTTGTGTGTGTCTGGGGGTTATTTTGACAAAGCTGTTATCACAGTATGTCCTCGTCTTTTTACTGCAGCCTGATGGTTGCTCTGTCGGCTTTGCCCTCGCTGTGTGTTTGTGAGAGGGAATTTATTGGCGTTTCTGGTTAAACGCGAGGGCTTACTGTATGTGTGCGCCTATGGAATAGTGCACACGATCTCTTAATTTGAGCAAACTTTCGCCGGCTGGGCTGTCACATCAGGGGGCACACTGAGAGCAGCCTTGCAAACACATGCCCGTGTAGTGTCTGAGAAGGGAAGGCTTTAAGCTTGGATTTCTCCATATGGATTAGGCTGTAACAAACCGCGTCTATAACATGCCTCTGGCTCATAATCATCCTCTTCTAACATCTGTGGACTTCCAGAAAGGGGTTATTAAGAACTACATGGTCCACATGCCATCTTTCATTGCAGGAGTTCTTTTAAAAAGTCCCTCTAGATGGTGGAGCAGCTGCAGTACAAAACATATCCAAGGACGTTAGAATGAGCCTCCTGGCAACATGTTGTTGAAAAGATGATGAAAACATTACTGAAATTTATTAAAATCATTCATTCAAACATACATAGTTTTGGTTGAAATTCGGTGACTGGAATCTTTTGTGCCTACATTTGAAAATGATGGATGGAAGATGTGTTTTTCACAAAACTCATAAATCATTTAAAGCATTATTCACATATTACCCAAATTTACAAATAACCCTGGGTTATGTAATATTTAAACATATTCTCATGCAACGGTTTGTATGATATCTTACGAAAAGTTATTCCTCATTTTTGTGCATTTTCCTACGAATGTCAAGCGTCAATTTCCGCTCCAGTCTTTTTAAAATAAACTTCCGTGTTCATAGGAAACAATTTTGTTAGGTTTAGACAATAAAAGCACTTAGTTAGGTTTAGGAAAGATTGTAGTTAAGTTACGCCACACCAGAAGTGGTTATGTAATGTTGGAAAGCTAGCATTATTTGAAAGTAGCACCGCCTCAGGAGCTCCGTCTAAACCCACCACCTCCCCTCGGGGCTCCTTTCCAAGCGGTCCGCGAGGCAGTGATTGGTGGACGTTTTTACAGGATTACAGCAGCTACAGATGACGGCTCTTTTTCAGAGCTCATAAGTAACCGATCGCTGTCGGGGTGTAAAGACCATTTCAACCAGTACAACAAATAGTGTATACTGGATAACATCGTCAACCCTGCCTTTAAGTACGGAAGTTACACTGTATGAAAAAAACGACTTAGTTAGGTTTAGGAAAAGATCACAGTTTGGGTTAAAATAATGAAGTGGCGTGACTTAAGTATGGAAGATACGTGACAAATAAATCAAACCATGATCTTTTCCTAAACCTAAAAAAACACAGGAATTTCTCCCAGAAGACCGGTGTTTTTGTCTTTTGACCATCCACCCCGACCTCCTCCCAACACGGCATTTATCGCTCTTTATACTTCCAGGTTCACAATTTTGTGGATACATACAAATTGATTTTGTGGGATATATATACAAATTACAGTGCATTACTTTTTCGTATGCATAGCAGTGAATGGTGAATGAGAACAGCTTGAATATTCACAGAATATGTGGATTTGGACCAAAACAGATTAAACAGTCACATTTTCAGTGCACATCAAGTTCTTGGCGGATCTGAATGGCATTCATTGCATATTCATATTTAATTGAACATTTAACTTGTAATGTGCAAAACATTACAAAGAATGAATGCTCTCTTTATTTCCCTGGAACAGACTGATCGGGTAAATCCAGGTGAAAGCTGTGATCCCCCATTTCATTTCACCTGTTAAATCCACCTCAATCAGCGCAGGGAGATAAATTAAATAAGGATTTTAAAGTCTTACTGCCGAGACTCTGGATTGTGTGAGTGACAGAATGAACAAAATAAGATTTATGTGCCTTTGAACAGGCTTTGATAGGGGATTGCCAGGCTGGTTTGTAAAGAACTGCAACTTTTTTTAAGCCCAGAAGTGTCCTGTGTGTATCTAGATTGGTCCACCTCCCAAAGGAAGTGTGGCTCAAAGCTGGACTGTGGTCAAAACTGGCTCCTTAATGAAAGAGGTCAAAGGAGGCTGACACAAACTGGGATGAGTAAAAGACAGTCTGCAGTTAGTTATGTGAACGCTCAGCTCAATAATTGCCCTGAAAGACACTGAAGAAGAATGTTGCTCTATCTATTTATCTATCTATCTATCTATCTATCTATCTATCTATCGGTCTATCTTATTTTTCGTGACACAGAAAGTACAGAAAGTAATATTTCTTCTGCTGAGACAAAAATCCTTCTTTTGCAGCGAGGGGCACTGGTTCATATATATGTCATTCTCCAGGATGGAATATCTCATTAAGATTGACATTAGAGGCTTCCTGCGACTTGATTTGTTTCCAGGGTGAAGGAACTGTGCGCTCCGAGGGAGACTTCCCACATCAGCCGATACCATTATCCCTGGGATCACATGCACACGGTCTGCTGAGTATCACCATATCGAGAACTCGGCGTCTCAGTTTTTCTTCCCTATACTTGCTTACTTTCCACCTTCTACTTTCCGTCTTTCGCTTCTCTCTCTTTTTTGCATCTGATAAATGCAGATCTGGCACCTGTCATCTCCTCCTGAGTGCTCTCAATGTGCTAGGCATGTGTTATGGGGCCAATTTTCAGATATGCGAGTGAAATCGTTCACTGTGTGTGGAACAAACTTGTGAAGCTGCAGGGAGAAGGGCATCAATAACTGTTGTCAATATGATATTTTTTTTATATATATATTTTTCTTCTCAGCAGATCTCACCAGATTGTAACATGGTATAAATATAGCACTTCCTGGCAGTGGCAATACTTCATGCTTTGAACCAATAATACTTGCATATTGCATATTTTCTTCAGTCAGGAGAGAGCAATCATTCTGTATTTTTATGTTTCATCTTCCCAATATTCTAATAATCTTATACTTTACCGCATAAGCAGTGAAGATGATGCAAGTAAATTATACAGCACCCTAGAAAAGATCATTTTGCGTGTAAGTCTGTGGGGAGTCAATATCTCAGCGGTTGGCAATGAGCAAACAGTTGCAGATAGACTAAATTGATGCAGCCTCACAGATATTGCTCTTTTGAATTGAACCCATGGAGTCTCTTTTTCTGCATAATTCTCCCTCCTCTCTACACTGGTTTGTGTGCACACTAAAACAAACAAATACTCTCTTTCACTTACTCGTATTAGCCTGTGCTGCCTTGCTCTGTAACTGGAAGGAATCAATAATGGCTGGCAGGCAGACTTACAGCCAGGCGAGCTGAGGAATTGTGGATGATCGGGCCAAAATGTTCCCCTCCAGAAGCCTTCAATAATCTTTATTGACCAAATGAGAGCAAGACAGCAAGGACTTGGCATGGTCAAAGCTCCCACTTCGATCCTTTCCTTTTCTAAAAAAAAATATATATATTTTAAAAAATGGTCTTACATTTGGGAGAATGTTGCGATGTTGATCGAAACCCGTCCACTGGAGGAAGAGGTTGTGTAAACTTTCTGACTCTTGACATCAAGGTTTGAGGAAAGAAACTGATTTTCTGACTACCACATTTGATCAATATGTTGCCTGCACTGATGAAGTATCAGGACTGCCAACTAGTCATTCATCCAGCCAGAGTGGCAGGTCCAATAAGACAGCCTGTTCGCACGAAAAAGGCATATTAATGCCGCTCAAATGTACAAGGTGTTTAGCATGCAATGAGTACGCCTTTCTTGATTTCCGCATGTCATTTGTTAGCCATGTATCGTGAACTGACTGCAATGTAAACACATCCATGCTACTGTAAGAGTCAGAGCCAGAAAGACCATATGGATTGGACATGGGCGGCAAATACTAGACTTTTACAGTTTTTCTCACTCGCTTTAGCTCAATTCTTGAATGAGAATATTTTTTTTTTCATAACAATATGTTCAAATCTCTGAACAATTAGTTTGTTGTTAACAACAGATATGAATTTCTCATTCATTCAAGGAAATTACACGTGTTTTGGCACGTGTGCAAAAGAGTAAGTACAATAAACACTAGCACACGTCTTGCTGATCAAAACTGATGAGTTGACTCTCAGTGAAACTGTCAACTCTTCACAACTTCTAAACATTCTTTCATCGTTTGAGCCGTCACATGCAAAATGATCCATTCAATTATCAAAATCTGTCAGACATACATGTATATTCCATAAATATCAATGACGAGGAGGTACAATTTGTTGTTTTTGAAATGAACTACTGCACTACTGTTGTGATGATATCATTTTGTGGCAAAATTTCTGTTCACTGCATATAACTTTACATGAAAGATCAAAAGTGAATTTCCTGTTTACGGTACATGTAACAAATTGCTACACAATTACATTTACTGTATACATACACATGTGCATATCCTCTTTCTTTTTTGGCTACTACCGTATTGACTTTTCCCAGTAAACTTTGACCTACTGTTGAAATGGGAATCTAAAAAGCTCAGTGTGATACACAACAGCATTCAGCTGGACAAAACTGACATTTTGCCTAGAGTAAGCAGTCAGTGTCAACAAAAAAGGTACAACAAAACAGAGATTTGTATGTAAGAAACATTTCCAGGGTCGACTGCCATCGTGAAAAACCACCGAAACATTTTGAGCAGTACTTCTCACACAATGACAAAGAAACGTTTCATTTTGGTGCCATTGGCCAATTTACTGACACAATAACTATGTTTTGAAGCATGAATGAAGTGTTTTGGGTGAGATACTACCTTTTGCAGACATGCAATAGAGTTTTATGTCCCATCAAACAGTTTTGACAATTGCACTTACAGTTTAGAGAATGTTAAGACTGTTTCGAAAAATGGGCAAAAGCGATTGAGAAAAACTGTAACTAGGAGAAAGGTGTTCGAGACCGTTGTTGACCGGTTATGGTTTTGTTATGTTGATGATTGTCACATGTTTTTTATTGATGTTTGAACGTGTATTCCGTAGTTGGGTTACGGTGTTTCCATACGTATAGTTTACGTACTTATTTTAAGCCCAACATGACGTTTTCAATAACCCTAACTAAGCGTTTTTCTTGCCTGAACCTAACTGCGAACGTTTGCGTGTCGTACAAATGACTCATTACACGCTGAATGTCCGTGTAATGTCGTGGTATTTATACGCCTTCCTATGAGACCGGGTTGAATAAGAAAATTCTATTATGCTTTTTACAGCGAGCTCTTGAGCCGCATCAGGTCAATTGTCTTTGGAGTTGACCTGTGTCCAGTGACCTGTGTTCATGATCCATCTCAAGGTCACAAAAGGAGCTGGTAGTATTGTACTCTCTACTGGTCACTGTCAAAATCGTCCACTGGTGACTGACAAATTTCATCCCAAAAACCCACAGCAGCTGAGATGGAAAACAATATAAACACTCACCTTCCCCCATAAATACTGGCAATGATATCTGACCCTCTCTACTGGAACCATCTCATCCGAGACACACTGAGGCTATTTATTGTCAAGTTTATGACAATGCAAAAAGGTGAAAATAGACCTAGGAAAATAGCAGATATCCCCAAACACTGCATTGGTTTTTATCTACATTGCAGAGCGTGCCACATAACCAACCATTCGGAAAGTGAATACATTTGTTAATAACATTCCTTATCATTAAATTGAATAGATTATGAGTCTTAAAAAGTTATCACAGCTGAATGTCCAGCAGCCCGCTGACAGATAAAAGCACATCAACCGCAGAGCCTCTGTGGAGCAGCTGGTGGAAGAAAAAAGGAAATCCTTATACAGAATGTCATCTGAATGCCTTACGGTCCCTTTTAAGTTCAACCTCATTCATTTCTAAAGAAAATACTAGTTACAGTAATAGAAACCTTCAGGATTTCTGAAGACCCTGGTATACCATAATACCTAGATACCACCCAAACACTCATGTCTAACGCGGTCTTTTGTTGCTACACTGGAAAATGTTGCTAAAGAATCCTTGCTTTGAGGTCATAGCTTTGTGTCTGATCCCTGCCAAGTACGTTGCTTTAATACTGCATCATCATTTTCTCATGCTGCCTCTTTTCAGTAAACATTTCTTATTACCCCTAAAATGTGTTTTGGTTTAATTAATAGTTTAGGTACAACATGGCTCAAGAGAAAAAAAGCAATCCATATTGTGAAAATACTTTAAAAGCTGCTTTTTATTTCCTCCTCGATAGCTTTTGGCTTTTCTCCTGGTACAGAGCACTGTAATTCTTCAGCTGCTGGTGCATCACCCCAGCAGTCGGCCAGTCAGCAATGCAGGCGAGTTTGTCAATCAAGACAGCCAACAAAGCTTCCTCCCCTGCAGGTATAGTACCTTAGGAATTAGAAAACCAAACAGTCAGTCAGTCACCCAGTCAGTCACTCACTCAAACATTGTCTTGCATCATTGTTTTCCTAATTAATATCATATGTCAGAGACATAAACAAAACCATCTGGTGTACACCGGAGAGAAAACACTGAGTGATTATCTGTGTGTATGATGCTGTTCGAAACACCTTCAGGGCAAATATCATGAAACAAGCGTTGAATTGTTATTGAACATACTGAAACAAGTAGAATGCAGCTTTCTACACATTTAATTACTGACCTGCCAAATTTTTAAATAAGCAAGAAGAAAGAGCTAGAAAACACTTTTGATGCAGTTTGATATACAGTATATATCATGCTAACACTTTGTATATAAATCCATAGTTTTCTTAGATTTCTACAATAAAGACGATTTGACAGTGTCACTTCAGGGGTGGAGAGAGACTGCCAGAGGAAAATCATCTGAAAGCTAAATACAGAGTTCAGTAAAGTTAACAGATCCACAGATATCACATTACCTTTAAAGGGAACTACGGACATTTTCAAAATTCCTACATGTTATTCCTATGGTCTGAGACAGTCCAAAAAATATTAGTAGACATGAACAACTCTCTCGCAAAATCCATAAACTAGAGTGCTAAAGCTCGAACTTGTGATGTCATAGGGTATAAAGTGTGGAACTGCTCCATACACAGTGAATAGGGGAGAGACGTTATAGATGAGAACACCCAGGGGGAAGTGATCTGAGTATATGGGTACATTTTCAGTTTCACAACACTACAATAGAATAACACTTATTGGGATATAAAAAGGAAAACAAACACTCTGTGGGTCCACAAAATCAGTCCCCCATTCATTGTCAATGGAGCAGCTCCAGACTTTATACAGACATCACAATTTTGAGACTTCTCTGGTTTCTGGCTTTGAGAGAGAGTAGCTCATGTTCACAAATATTGATTGCACTTCCCTAGGCCATGGAAATAACATATTGGAATTCTAAATTTAGGCAGTGGTCCCCTTTAAGAACAGTAGGTGAATAAATAAATAAATAGGCTAGCTTTATTTTTACTCAAAGGATTTATGTCCCCATTTGACATGAACCAAACTCAATTCAGAATCCTGTTGGGATGTAATGCCATGCTCGAGGACACTTAGACAAGGAAATGCTTACTGACAAGGGGGAGAGCCTATACCATGTCTAATGATGGCCTCCATTCTTATTATGTATGGCTCAGAGTTTCCGGTTTTATTATAGCCATGGCCAGAGGCATTATGTTTTTGGGTTGTCCGTCCATCCGTAAGTCTGTTCTTGTGAATGCGATATCTCAGGAACCACTTGAGTGAATTTCTTCAAATTTGGCACAAACATCCACTTGGACTCAAGGATGAACTGATTATATTGTGGTGGTCAAAGGTCTAGGTCACTGTGACCTACACACTTTTGGCCATAACGAACAATAACAATTTCATACAAATGTCTAATAGGATAAAATGATGAAGTGATGACATTTTGGACAGACATGGATGTAAACTTGACTGGTTGGCAGACGCGTACAACCATGAGGCGGTAATTCTAGTTGATTCTCAATGAATACCCAGATCATTCCCACATTACAGTTTCCCAACACATCGAAGCATTATTGTGTTTCCAGATCTGAGAAGACACTGCTAACCATACAGTTTATCCTGAGTCCCTCAGTAAGAGAAACAAATAATTCAATTAATAGTTTGTTATTTTGAGTTTTAGAGGTTCTGGTAGGCAGATTTGGTTACCACTGGACAGAGCCATGGCTAACTGTTTCCTTCTGTTGCCAGTCTTTGTGTGTTAAGCCAAGCCAACCAGCTGATACTGTATCTTCATATTTATTTACCTTATGCTGTGCTCACACTATGAGCGACGCCGCACCATTCTACAAGTCATTTTCAATGGAAGCCGGTGACGTGAAGCTTACAACTACTGCCCGACACTTGTCTTTGTGACAGGCGTGAAGCACTACAAATAACATTGAGCTGGTCACAACTTTTTTAAGCACTCCAATGATGCGGTGAAGCCTCAATATGTTTTTGTTTCAGGCTGTTCTGTTTTATCTAAAAAATGCTGTTAGCCAGTTACCAGTGCTATTTAACAACATTACTACGTAACGCTTGAGCAACATTTGCCGACAATGTAGCTGGCCATGCTGGCCGTTTTGTTGCTTTTTAACTTCATAGTATGAACTTAAAACTTAAAACTTAAACTTAAACGTAGCATTACAGACATGAGAGTGCATCTTCTCATCTATTCCTTTAAACCACTGAGTACTGACACTGCAAATTGCATTTTAATAATCCAAATTTCATGTACATTTTTGTTTAATTTCCATAAAATTGTCATGCATATATTGAATATTCAAAATAAGCAGCAATATATTTTGGGATTTTGAGCCCTGTTGCACTGCTTCCCAACTGTGAAGTGTTTGGAAAAATTATACAAACCAAAAACATAGAAAGCCTGTAGTGGCCAGCACAACAGTTCAAAAGCATGTTTTTTGGTTAACCCAAATGGTTTTCACAGATTTCTTGTGTTACAAGAACATTTTTGGATGGAAGTTAAATGAGTTTCTGTGTGACTACTCTCCCAATCTTAGAAAAAATTAAATCTGAATATAATACATGACCCTCGAGGTCTTTTTCCTCCAAATGTGTTCGCTGTGTCTGTGCGAGAGAAACAGAGCTTGTGTGTGAGAAAGTGCAGCGGGAGAACTTAAGAGGTAGCATGAATGTGTGAGTAAGTGTGTGTTTTTGCATTTGCCAGATAGAAAGCGCACGAGAGAGAGAAAATGAAGACGATGGAGAGCAGAGACTGTGTGTGGTATGTTGTGCTGAGGGATAAAAGAGCTGCCCCGAGAGACTGCAGAGCAGAGTACAACACACACACACGCACACACACATGCAGACACTCTCCAGGAAGATTGCTTGTAGGTTAAATCTAGCCCCCACAGCAGCTCTCGCAGGGTAATCTATTCTACTCTGTGTCTGACAAAAGAAATCTTTTTTTTTCCCCTTCCTTCCTTTCCTTCCTTTGTTCCTTCCTCTGTTAATTTCTTTTTTTTCCTTCCCTCCGCTTCACTCCGTCTGACTCTTTGCTTCCTAAAATGAGCTGTATTTTAAAATCTCATTAAAAACAGAATAAAACAGTCTTAATATAAGAGAGAAGACTGTGAAATACACAATAAACCTTGAGACGATCGTCTCTAATAAAAGACCATAAAAGTGACTGTAACACTGTTTAAACAGGGCTAATCTCCCTGGCGTGGTCCATTCAAAGCCTCCAGGCACTGATGCAAAATTGTAATCACCCATTATCATCAGTGTATAGTTTGGACAACCAATAGAGCTGTAATATACTCCCTGTCCCCCTTCTTACCTTCAGGCTTTACTTGCTACACAACAATGCTTAAAAAACAGAATGAAACAATTAAGGAAGGTGCAAAAAAAAACGCAAATTTTACTTTAAAGTTTAGAACAATCAAAAGCGTATGACAGGAACTTTTCTCCTTCACACGCCTGTTGTTTCCTCACTGATGTACCTATCGTATTTACAGATTTGAAATGGACATCCAGTAAGAATTAGAAACAAATTGCACCAAAACCAAAAGCAAATTTGAATTAATTTCCCGCTACTGACAGAGACAAGAGACTCCCGAGGTGAGCACACATGTTGAATAAACATCACGAACACGTTTACTAAACCCAAATAATCCTCCGCTCTTAGTAATGATGTCATCACTGAGCGCTGATTTAATCCAGCGCTCCCAGTTATGAAGCGGAAGAGGCAATAACCTTGTTATCCTCCTTAAACATTTGCAGAATTAAGAGTGTGAGTGTGTGGAGAAGAGAGAGCGTGGAGAGACAGCTGTTTTGTTACATTGATTGTCCATTTGTTTTTGAAAAAGTGCATCTTTAATACATCTTTTAAAACATATTGATACAATTTCAACATTTAAAATAAATGTATGTTATAGTATAGTTCAGTGATTCCCACCCTATTTTTCCTGAAGCCCCCAAACATGTATCTAAAAAAAGCTGTGCCACCCCACCCCCCCAAATGTTTTTCTGACATCATCACCCAAAACTTACAAATCCTTAAACAAAACCCTCAATTTGAATAAGGTGTTTCAGTTTATTAAATGAGTTAGTCTTTTTCATCTGATTCGACTGTTATCAGGCCATTAAATAGGCATTCATCGGTCGCTATAAGTACCATAGATGTGGGTCATTAGGGGCCTACTATGTTGTAAAAGTGAGAGTGAAACTTTAATGCAACACGTTCTTGTAAAACTGAATGTCTGAAACGTCACGTTTTGAACAAAAAGGCTTACCTTCTTCTGGTGATCTATCATGTCAATAGATGATAAAACCTACTAGTGGGTGTAGTAGGCCCCTATTGACCCACATCTAGCGACTAGCGATTAAAACGTCTGTTTTAATTAACCTTCTTTCATGAATATAACTCTTCAGCTAAACGTCAACAAATATGGATATTTCGTTAGACGTGAATTTTAGAAATGATTACATCTATCTTTTGCCTATAACTTTTACAACACTTTGGAGTTATTGGAAATGTTTGGCTCACAGAAGTCATAGTATAACACTAATAACACTAATAATTTTAGCCTGATCTTTATCTGCAACTATGCAGAAATACTGAGTTTAAAAAGAATGTGGCGAAAAAAAATAACTTTTTAAAATAGTTTTATATACAGACTTTTATATAAATTATCCAGTAAGTGTGTTATTATGATTTTAGTGTCTAAATCTAATTCTGACAACCTCAGAGCAGACAAATCCTGGCGCACCCCCTGGGATCTTTGGTGTATATACTGTGTTATGTTATTGTAAATTTTGAGGGTGTGTTTGAGAGTGAAAGACTGAGACAGAGACACACAGTTATTTAATGAGGGTGACTTACTTGCTGAACGCTAAACTAACTCAAATGTGTTGATGTCTGATAAAACACATGCATTTTCACTTCAGTCATCATTACAAAGTATGCAGACATTGTTTGTCTGGAAAAAAGGGGGGAAAAAACATCAGAAAAACAGCTGTTCATTGTCTGCATTTTAAGCAACGTTGTTCTGAATGACAACAACAGACTTGAGGCACAAAAAGTGTCTCTCTTACTCTTTTGCTCTTGGTTGCTTTCTCTGACTGGCACTATTTCTTATTTTGCAGTGAAGCCACATACAGTATATTTTGGGTATAATATTTTTTCAGACAGAGTTGGAGTGTTGGTAAAAACTAATTTGGAGAGGATGCAGATTTAAGGCAGCACAGAAGCTGAGACTCAAACTCCTAAACTAAGCTAAAAAGTCTCCACTTTGCTGAGTTTAAAGCTCAATCTGTGCGAGCACATACTGATCGGAGATTAAAGCCGTGACCTGAGGACATATTTTATGAAGAGCAATGTTATTACATTGCTGTTCTGTCACAAGTTCTCCCCGATGCTGAAGCCAGAGGATTTCACAGGTTACCCTGATGCGTTTTCCACATAAATTTGGAGAGCACTAACCAGAACATTAGAGAGCCAAGCTCGGCACCAGAAGATTACCAGTTCGAATCCCTGGACAAGCTGTGAAAATCTGGACAGAGGAAGAGGAGAAGAATTTCTTTATCCCACGTGAAAAAGGTGTCATTGAAAGAGTGGCCTTGGGCAAAGCACTCGACCCTCATCTTCTCCACTCATAGTAAAAGTCTGTTTGGTATTTGGACCTAGCAGCTTCTTGGTATGACTGGATAGAAAGTGTGAGTGTGCAGCACGACATACACTGAAAACCTTCTATTGGTTAATAAAAGCCTTCAAAAAGTAGGATTTAGTGAATTCCGCCTCACCGACTCACTGACATCTGTCCATCCCATGTTCTGAAATATATAATCCAAACCTTGAACCATTTGAAATTCTTCTATTACTTTTACTTAGGGCTTTCCTGGAGTGCAATGGTGACTGAGGATTTGGACTTAGGCAAATCAAAATGGCACAGAAAATCAGCTTGCCTCAGTAAAGGAACCCAGCTATTTGGATAAAAGCAAACGTAACCCAGATCCAAACCAGAATAGATACTAATGTGACAGTGAAGGAAGCACAGTCTCAGCCGGCTGATCTCATTTATTTCATTTATTTATATCTTGGAGTGATCATTGAGGGCAGGCCCTCATTTACAATGATGCCGAGTTAAATAACAGTCAGATAAACAAAACAAAGTTAAAGAGTCACATATAAGGATTTAAAAACAAAGATAAGAACAATAAAATCAGCTAAAACAATTACACACTGAGAAACAGTGGCCCATGATCATGGCCCTGAACTGTCCACTGATCCTCAAGGTGTGTTGGAGGTCGTTGACTAAAAGGCTGACTTTCCAAGAGCAGAACGTGTTTGCGGAACCTTAAGCGTACATAACAACATCTACATAAAGTGTGGCTGGGACAAAAAACACTGGACTTTCGCTAAGGAGACCGGTGTTCTTGTCCTGTGTGAGTCAAAGTTGATTTATTTGTCACGTAACTTCCGTACTTAAGTTACGCCACTTCCAGTGTTATTTAAACCCAAACCACAATCTTTTCCTAAACCTAACTAAGTAGTTTTTGTCACATAACTTCCGTACTTAAGTTACGCCACTTCTGGTGTTATTTGAACCCAAAACGTGATCTTCTCCTAAACCTAACTAAGTCGTTTTTGTCACATAACTTCCGTACTTAAGTTACGCCACTTAAAGTGTTATTTAAACCCAAACATGATCTTTTCCTAAACCTAACTAAGCAGTTTTCTTTTGAAAAGACTGGGGCGGAAATTGACATGTGCGTCATGTGTTGCTGGAGATTCATAGGAAAACACACGAAAAATCCGTTGTTGAAAGTCGTGCAGAGGCTCATGAAAAAAAGGGAATATTCTATGTACACGAATCAAATAGATTAAATTTCATGACTATTTCACGAACTGCCGTGAGACTGTGTTGTCTCATGAGGTCTGCATTCCATGGAAAACACAATAGATCAAAAAGTGGACTTTCTGTCTTAAAAGTAAATACACATGCAGCTCCTGTGTTGGTGAGGTCTGAAAGGTAAGCAAAATGTAACACTGCGGCCGTTTTCCTCAAACACTTGCTATATGAAGAACATCCCACAGAGAGCGCTCACACACTCACACATGCACACATAACCCCAGAAAAACCCTCTCCTGAGATTACACCGCTCTATTCAGTGTGACAAAAAAAAAAGAATAAGCTTCTTTTATGTTCTCTTCACCAAAGAAAGAGAGCAGATAAAGTAAGAGAAACATGGGAATCACAAATAGCCCTCCCTGGAGGCCATCATCAGCGCTGTGTCGGGAGAGTTGCCGTCAGAGTTTCGTTTGATTCGTGCATTTGAATTGTTCATGATGCAGGAGTCAGTGTTACCCACTCCTGGGTAACTACACGTCACTCAACGTTCGTAGGAGCTACAGTAAGAACTTTAGTGTGATAATCATAAACAGACAGGCAACGTCAAGATTAATTTAGTATGCATATGAGCACCACAACCACAGCTGGTTTCGTACTGAATAAAAAGGGACATTCTGAAACAATAACAATATATTTGGACAACGTTTGTGAGTTACTTTAAATGACTGTCGAGTTGTAACAATCTCTGTTCTCAGGGTACATATTTGTGTGCCAGCTTCAACTGCACCGTCCTACCAGGAGGCAGATTGTATGGGTTTCTGTGGGCTCATCCTCACAAAACACTGGATCTTGTAAAGTGGATTTTATTCACGCTTTAAAATGCATTTATAGACAGGGATTACAGTTTGCATTTTGTGTTTTTACCAGCGATGCTGGTAATGTTTTCACCATGTGAATCTGTGTGTGTGTGTCATCATGGCAAAATGTAGCCCTGGAGACTCCTACTGTAGCAGGAACTATGTGTTTATGTGTTTATGTGTTTGTGGGTCAATTTTGTGCCCGTGATAGCGTCACAACTGTGCAAGATGCAGTCACAATACTTTAAGTTGAGATCCTGATGGTCAAGATTGAAGATGGGTGTGGTCCGAACAAGGGAAATATAACACGTTCTCCTCTCAACTCGTCACATATGGCCACTTTGTCACACCCCTTGGCGTCACTTTAGTTTTGTTACGAACAAACAGCTGATTGTAACACAAAAGTGAAACTTAACACACGGGTCACCTCGCTCCCGGTGTGCTTTCTCGGAGCATTTCCTGTTGCCGCGGATGGTTTTACATTATAGTTAACAGAAAGCCCGGTGTGTCTCATACTGGGGCTAAAGGGTGACGTGTGCGTCAGTATCACACGCCGACGGCTGTGACAAAGCATCGGTATTTGAGGCCCCGGGAATGAGAACGGCCTTGGGCATCGAAAGTATGGAAGTACGCCCCTGACCTGATTTGGCATGATGCTATTGATAGATGTTCTAGTGTATGTGTATCTAGTTGTTTTCTGTACATAATAATCTTCCAACATTATGGAACATTGCTCCATAACTTGTTGAAATTATTCTGAGGTTAAACAGTTCAAATTTTTAATCCACAAATCAATATAAGGTCATCTGTAAGGATACAACATACCAGACAGATAGTATCTGGCTGCTTTAATAAGAAGTAATATGCATAAAATGCAGAAAATACATTCCTCAGGTCAGAAAAGTTCTCCCGGGTGAAAGAAAACCTTATTAAAAAGAATACAAATACACTATTTAAATAATCATGAGAGTCAAATTGCTCACAGCTAAGTCTGTATGTCACACATACTGATTTACTGTATGTTCTACTGCACATTCAGCATCACTGAATGACTTCTAGAAGATAAATCATTGGATTATTATCATTATAGTTTCAAACTTTGTTGATGCTATTAATCAACTTTCTAGACTCCAGATGACAGACGGAACATCTTTCACACACACTTCAGTCAATTAAGGATGGGAGATCCCTAGTGTCTTAAAAATGTAGATAAGACTGAGTCAATATTTTAATAGCCACCAGGGGAGAGGAAGGAGGGGGCAGTCTGAGAGAAAGAGAATAACACAGAGGAAGTCTCAGTTTAAAAAAAGCAAGACATTGAATTTGGTTGTGGACATTTGAGATTGACAGGATTCACGAGAGCAGGTTAAACAAAAATAGAGTAGAAATAGAAAAGAAAGACCTGAAGACTCCTTCCGAGGAGTGGTAGTGGAGAGTCAGACGGGACTTCATTCATTAAACTGATTGATTCATTGTCAGAGTTTCTGTTGGTCTGTGTGTGTTTAGACAACACCGTACCCAAGAGACTGGGCAGGAAGGGGAGAGAAAGATCAATGGTGTTTTAATGGAAGGATGAAGTGGGAAGGCAGAAAGAGAGAGTGATAGAGAGAGAGTGAGATAGGGTTGGGGGCACACATTCAAACTGATGGCTTTTAATGAAGTATACCTGAACGAGACAGTGAAACGAATAAACTCTGTAACAACTCAACAACTCTCACACACACTTATACCAAGATATGTTAGATATACCTTATTTATCTTTTGTCACACATCAATTTAATATCAATCGTCATGTTATGAGACAATATGATGTTTTTGTGTCATCCTGCTCCCCTAGTTTAGATTAAAAAGAAAGTAGCAATAGTCATACAGGAAATATGACTAATAATCCCTCTCTCTCTTTCTCTCTCTCTCTCTCTCTCTCAAAACTGAGAATAGGCGCCAGAAACCCACATTGTCAGCAGAAGCCCACAAGCATCACAGAGAATGCAAACAGCCTCCCAATATATACGTATATATTGCATTTCACAGGTCCCCAACATATTGCCCCCATGACAATATCATTTCAAGAGAGAAAAAAGACATTTTCCTCACCCTGAAGCATGCTGAGACCATCTCTTTCAGCACAGCCTGAGACCTAACCACTCATCCTTATCTTGTGCATCATCACCCAAGTGGCTAACTTGGCCTCGAAGCAAAGAATTCGACAGAACATCTTTTTACATAAAGGACACATACAGCCTGATGACGCCTACTCAAAGTTTCCCCTCCATCACACTGAGCCAGTTGAAACACTTGTAGCCTGCGGGCAATGAAGCAACACTGTGAAACTATGCAACGCTTTTAGGTTATTTTCTAAAATTACAGCCATCTGCAGGAGCGCTGACCTCTGGAGTAACGCCGGTGCCCTCCTGCCACTGGTGGTCTTGGCAAGCTGTTCGCGTTTTGACAAATAAATATTCTCTACATTTTCTGTTACGGCAAAGAAAATTGAATATTCAAAAGATATTTTAATCTTGTCACACTTTCTTAGAAGCGGTGTATTTTAACAGGCACACACTGTTCTTACAGGTTGTCGTGTCGACATCCAATCAACATCAAAGTGTTCGCCGGGCCGTCTCCCTGACCTTTACACAAGCCCTCTTCTCTCTGTGTTTGTCTGAAATAACCCCTTGCACACAGGAATGAAAGTTTGCTTCCATTCCCCGTGCCAAACCCGTTTCTGCTGGTATCCGCACCGCAGGGAGCACAGAAATTTCCTCCTCCGTAGCATCACCAGGCACCATCTGCATCATCCCTCACAGCGCCTGGCAGGGCCCACAGCAGCTCCCCCATGAACTCCTCCAGCCGTTTCTGGGAGGTCAGTCCAGCCCATCTCTTTTTTTCCCCTCTTCCCCTAAGTGAGAGAGGTTGTGCTACCGGCCTTCACAGAAATCTGCCTTAGGGGTGTAGCATACGCAGGTGGAAATATTCATTTTTCGGTTGATAGACTTCTACCACACCCCTAAACCCTATACAGCATCCACTAATGTATACCCTATAGGGTGCCAAGCCCTCAGGACAGACGTGTAGAATCAGAGGCAGGAGTGATTAATAAGCCAGAGAGCTCTTTTTTGGCTTCATGTGAGGAAAAAAATGACTGTCTTGCACTAAGCTGCCAGCTCTACTCCTCTCTAAGAACACATTGGTTGGCCTCCTCAACAGATATGAGTTTATACTAGTTGCTGGAATGCTGCCACCCCACGCTCAAGGTCGGTCTTTATCCCTGCTTCTGGACAGGCAGGTGAGGGACACCAACCCTTAGGCGGTGATATCGTGGCCAAAAGGAAATCCACCAGTTTCCCCTGGATATATGACAGGAAGCCTGTGGGGGTATTAAGTACAGCACAGCAAGGCAATGCCACGGGGAAGAAGCTGCCAAGTCGTTGATAATCACCACCCTGCCCAAGTATTGGAGTGACATCCTGGGACCAATCGCCTGTTATGTGCCCTCCTTGTTCTTAGTAGACAAAACTCCAGCAACACTTGTAGAATAAAGAACAACTTTATAGTGAGACCAATGCGTTTAGGCATGTGGCCTTCATCAGGATTGTCTCCATGCCACCCGCTTCGACTGGTATCAGGCCATTAAACAGGCTTTATGAGTCACTATAAGCACCATAGACGTGGGTCATTAGGGGCATACTAAGCCTACTATGTTGTAAAAGTGAAAGTGAAACTTAAAAGCAACACCAAACGTGACTTTTTGAACACAAACAAAAAGGCTTCTTTAGGTTTAGGCAACAAAACAGTTAGATTTAGGAAATAAAACAGTTAGGTTTAGGCAATAAAACTACAACTTTTTTAGGTTTAGGCAACAAAACTACAGCTTCTTCAGATTTAGGCAACAAAACTACAACTTCTTTAGGTTAAGGCAACAAAACTACAACTTCTTTAGGTTAAGGTAACAAAACTACAACTTCTTTAGGTTTAGACAAAAAACCCACTTGGTTAAGTTTAGAGAAAGGCATTGTGTTTTGGGTTAAAATAAGTACAACTACAAATTGTTGGTTTCACTTGTGTCTATATTACAGCGCCTGACTTCTGCTTCTGCTCCTGTCATAATTACGACGGTTGCTAGAGGTCGCTGTCGTGTTCTTTTATACCTTCTTTTGGAGATCTACCATGTGATTAGATGATAAAACCTACTAGTGGGTGTAATAGGCCCCACATCTTTGGGGCTAATAGCGACTGATAGTGCCTGTTTAATTGCCTGACAACAGTCTAATCGGCTGTCCATGCACCTTGGAAGTAGGTGAGGTTATGCATACACTGCTCCTTGTTCTCACAGACCCATTCCTCCGAGCTGAGGTCTACCTAGAGTCATTTAAGCACCGTCTCTTTCCACTGAGGGCCATTTATTAGCTTTGAGAGAGAAATTCCCTTCCAAGCGGCAGACTGCACTACATTGTTTTTACCCTATTTGACCATGGCAGCTGGAGACTCTACCTCAAAAACAACTGGAAAAGAGGCTGTCCTCCATTGCTCTTGTGTCTTGTTCATTCCTAACTAAAATGGGTCATCATCACTGGCAGATAAAAATGAAAATTGGCCTACTTAGCCCTAATTCAGCTCCACATACCCCCTGCAACTACTTCCTAAACAGTAGCCAAACCGAGCAGAGCTGCAAGATCCCGCCTGAGTAACCTGAACTGGCTTGTTTGAGCTGCTATCAAACATCACAAAAAAATCATTATTTAGTGAAATAAAGCCCAGGAGCATGATGGAAAAGAGCAGAGGTACAATGAGGTGAATAAAGCTGAAAGCAAAGGAAGAGACAAAAGGGAGCGGGTAGAGGAAAAAGGCATGAGGCAGATAAAAAGGAATAAAGGAGACAAAGTCAAAAGTGCATTAGTGAGGGAAAAAAGAACAGGTGAAAGAGAAATGACAGAAAGGAGTTTGGGTAACGATAGGGAGTATTAAAGGGAGAAAGTGTACATAAAAGGGAGAGAGAGAGTGTGAATTTGCATGTCAGTTAGAGTCTCCCTCTTTTGTTTTATTATCTGTCACAATAACAGGTGTATTCCGCCAGGGGTAATAATATGACCCGTGTATTCACTGATAGGAGATATTAAATTGAACTCAAACACACTCACTTCACTGTGACCTTGAGGAGAAAATGAAATAAGAATGTCCACAGCAATAGCTCTCTCTCTCTCTCTGTAAGCAGGTGGTAATTTAAGAAGAAATGAGCTGGCGTGGTTGTCTCAGCTGTAGCAACTAACATTGGTGTTTGTGACCTAACGTTACCTCGCTGTTTATTGCAGGTGAGAAGTTGGCAACAGCCCTCCTGGTTCTGACGTGCCAAATAATGAAAGTAATTAGCTGCATAAGATAGAAAGCCAAAACCTAGAGACCAACCACAATGTTCTGCACAAAAAGACAGAGAATTAAAAAGCAATTGGCAGGAGATTTTGATAGACTTCTATTATTACCTTGCACAGTAGAAAGAAAGAAAGACAGCCTGGCAGAGGTTCACTTCCTGGGAACGGTGTTTTTTTCTGTGGTTCAACCATCTGCCAGCTGTGAGAATTTTCATGCTGTGCATTAAATGTGACTCAGGCGTCTCTTTATTTTGACGGAGGACGGAAATCATGGGGATATATAGAAAACATTGTAAATGTTAACGAGTTACTAATCCACTCTTCCACAGCTATGGCCTTTTTCAGGCTATGGTCTTTTTTACTGTTATTATGCTATGTTATTTTAGCTTCTTAATGCAAAGTTTTCCCCTGTTTCCCAATTAAAGGACCAGTGTGTAACAATTAGGGGGATCTATTGGCATAAATGGAATATTATATTAATAAGTATGTTTCCTTTAGTGCATAATCACCTCATAATAAGAGTCGTTGTGTTTCAATGTTTCTACAGTTGCCAAACACTGTTAACTTTTGCTGCTTCGGCCAGAGTCAATAACGTTATTCACTCCTGTCGTCGCCGCCACTCTCTCTCTCTTGTTCATGACTCACTTCCCACGTACACACACACACTCTAAGCACTCTCACAATAACTGGCTCTAGAGAGGGCGATTTAACATTCACATCGGCCACCGTTGCAATCCTTTAAAAAGAGTATAGAAGCAAAGAGACGAAACTGGTGTTTTTTTGACAACAGCCAATTTTGAAAACATTTATTATATTTATAATATTTTTTTTGTTTAACCCAGGCCATTTTGGTAGAGACATTAAATATTACAATAGAATTAAAAATAATTTTACTCTACTTTTATACAGCACTTTGTAGGTGGACGTTTTCCTGGCGTCCGGTATAGTCGCTTTCAATCCAAAATGGCAGAAACGTATCTCTGCTGCTGGGCACTGATGTTGCAATGGAACGAAACAATTGACTACAATACGTTCTTTGCCTACATGCTTGGCACACGTTGTAATCTGCAACCCTCACCTCTAGATCCTATACACTGTTCCTTTAAAGGAATAGTTTTGGGAAATATGCTTATTTGCTTCTTTGAAGACAGTTAGATGAGAAGATGGATAAGTCACCACTCTCATATCTGGAAGATAAAAATGAAGCTACAGCCAGGAGATGGGCCGCTCAGCTGAGCATAAAGACCGGAAATAGGAGAAGCAGCTATAGCCTGCATCTTTTAAAAGGTAAACAACAACTACAGATAAACGTAACAGACAGATATGAGAGCGGTAATGATCTAGATCTAGAAAGTGAATAAGAGTATTTCCCAAAATGTCTGTTCCTTCAAGTAGCTTTACAGACAGAAAAAAAAAATCATATTTTTCCACTCTGGCTGACACTATCACATACAGTAGTCCTATATAATGTATCTTCTTGTTCCAGCTCTTCATTGAAGCTTTTTACGCTATTCAAACAAACATTTTTTTTTGCGGCTGTACCATTCCATCAAATGGAAATATTCTAAATGTCGTGTTCATCTTTTTTTATACCCATTTCCTCCTTTCCGCCTGGTATGTTTGGTATAATTAATCGAGTTTGAAATTAATATCTGTGGGGTTTGAACAGTGTTTGGCTCTCCAGCAGTCTGCACAAACAGAGTGTGTAATGACTGACCCACTGGTTCTAATAAACCTCCTTCCTGCAAGAAGAATGTGGCTGCACACACTGACCCACTTTTTTATTGCTCACCCATGTCCTTCCAACCGAATAACAAAAATATCATATTTGGGAATTCCAAAACAGAGGAAGTGAGGGGGGGGAAGAGCTGGATCCACACATGATGGGAGAGTGAGAGAAGACAGTGTGGTTAAAAAGAGATAGAAATTGGAAGGGTTAAACATCAGAAAGATTGACAGACAAGGAAAGGTGAGCTAGTTAGTTTGATTCAGAGAGAAGAGAGAGATGCAATCAAACATTCAGGTGGGGTGGCCTTGTAAAAAAAAAAAAAAAAAAATCCCTGCCAATGAAGAATGCACTCAGCCAGGAATTTATTCATAGATGTATTTATAATGCATGCACACAGAATGAATGACTTCCCATGCATCTGAGCATGTGTGTGTGTGTGTGTGTAGCCCATACATGCCTGTGTGTTAAGTGTGTGTATCATCCTCCCCCCCCCTGTGCAGTCTGTCTGGGAGACAGGACAAGAACTGATTGATGAGAGAGCGTTTGTTTTAACGAGCCTCCGGAGTGGATTCACCTTGAGAGAGATTTGGTTTCTCGCTTTACACTGCTTCTACTGCTGTCTGAAGATATGTGAAGCATACGCCATCACTCTACCGCTTGTGTGTGTGTGTGTGTGTGTGTTCACGATGTTTGTTTACCTGTGTGTGTTTCGCTTGTGTATATTTGTGCAGTTATGTGTGAGCTTTCTGATGCTGCCTGCATTTTTGCTGCACTTGTGTGTCACTGTGTAAGTCTCGCTGCGTGTTGTTTGCAAGTGAGTGACTGAGTGAGTGAGAGGATGTGTTTATGTGTGTGCTATAAATTATTGATTGGGGACCATTTTAGATTTTTTTTAGGTCTTTTTTTTGTCTTTGCCTTTGACATTTCTTTCACTCATGTCCCAAATATGATATTAATTCATCTATAAATCAAATTAATTCTACAGTGTGAATGATGCGCAGCAGTCACAGTCTTTGGCCATATCCAATAAATTAATTAAAAAATAATCACTTCAAGTAAGTGGTGATTTCAGCTTTGGTTACTGTGATGTTTGATATTTTAGAAAGGATATCATCTGAGGAGTAAAATTTTGCCAAAACTCAATATGTCACAGTTTGGCTGTGTGGCCAGAGACCTTCTGACTTTTTTGTTAAGACTTTAGACTTTCTTGTGTTGCATCTTTTTGTGGTTTATGTTATTAGTTCTGACTTGTCTAGACTATTTTGGTTTCTATGGTTTTGGGTTTTCTGATATATTTCTTGTCTCATTTATTCTAGTGTTTCTTGTTTTATTTTGATAAGTTCACTCCTCTTGTGTCTTGTCTGTTTTTTCTTCCGGCTTTTGTTTGTTTCCCACCTTTTTGATTATATGCCTTCATCAGTTTTCACCTGTCCCTCATTAGTCCTGCACTCACCTGCTCACTTCCTCAGTAAGTCAGTCACTATTTATACCCCCTCAGCTGCTTTGTACCTTGTTGGTTCGTCTTTCGTTATGGAGTTATATTGCCTGTTACCTGCCGGCATCAGGGGCTCCGTTTGTAACACGTTTTGTTAACTAACCATCTGAAAGCTGGCTTACTTTGAGATGCTGCTCAGCACTGTGTCAAGTCAATAAATCAGAAATATACAATTAATTATGAATTAATTATTTAAAATTAATAGTAAAAGTGTATAAGAGCTTGGAACATTATAATGGAAGTATATGATGTGCATTTCCTCTATTATGTCTCATAAGTTGTTGCAGCAATTTTTGGGTTGATACCATTTGTTACACAGATTTGGAGCTAAATTTAAGCATTTTTTTACCACTCAAGAATTGATAAAAAATGACCAATAATTCCTCCAAAATGCCACATAAAGACACGAAGACCTTGAGGAACACCATACAAAAAGCCATGTTGTGATTTGGTTTCAAAAACTTTTGACATTCGGAGATTTTTTGCAAGAATTGCATTTTTTAGTGATTTGATGGCGAGCACTTCTGTTCTGGAAACTGCTCAAAAAAACCCTGAAAGACAGCGAAGACGGTCGAGTCTCAGAGGGTTAAATATCTTTGTGGAATCTGGTCGTCTCTATTAGATCCTTGCCTGTTCTGCTCCCTGCACTGTGACACAATGTCTAAAAAAAGATAGTAAGTAATCAAATTTAGATGTATTATGTTTTAAAATAATAGAATCAGCCTACTGTATAAAATACGTTCCCAGAATAAAATCGGATATGACCTCAGTGTCCTCAGGGGAAGCTGCGGTCCTGTTTTGCAGGGACTCTTCAGCCAAATGACGGATAATTTAATTTCCTTGTTGTTCCAGTCAGATAATATTGAAGAAATGCATGACTGTTTGGTGTCTGTTTTCAATCTCTCCCCTGTTTTTATTATCCCACTTTTATAGCCTAGAGGGTGGCTGAGATAGTTTGCAAGATCCTGGTTCATCCACCTTGCTGTACATTTTTTTTAAGCTACAGTAAAGACCCGTTAGTTGTCTCTGTGGAGGGGGATCAATGAAGCATGTAATTGTCTAACTGTTAATTCTCCATTAAACAAATTAGAGTTAAACATTAAAATAGTCTCCTTCAATAAAAGTCTCATTATGTATGGTGTTAATGCAGGTCTGTTTGGTGCCGTATAAATGTGTATTTGAATATTTATGCATACTGGAGTCCCTAACAGTCTTGGAATTACATGTATTGGGTATCACTGTCAAGCTGAAGCTCTTGTGGATCCAATCGTCCAACTGCATTCATGTGTAAGGGGGTTTCAGAGCAGTTTCCAGAACAGAAGTGCTCGCCATCAAATCACTAAAAAATGCAATTCTGGCAAAAATCTCCAAATGTCAAAAGTTTTTGAAACCAAATCACAGCATGGCTTTTTCTATGGTGTTCCTCAAGGTCTTGGTGTCTTAATGTGATATTTTGGAGGGATTATTGCTAATTTTTTTATCAATTCTTGAGTGGTAAAAAATTGTTAAAGCTCCAAATCTGTGTAACAAAATGGTATCAACCCTAAAATTGCTGCAACAACTTATGAGACATAATAGAGGAAATGCCCATCATATACTTCCATTATAATGTCCCAAGCTCGTATACACTTTCACTATTCATTTTAAATACTGAATTAATAATTAATTGTATATTTCTGATTTATTGACTTGACACAGTGCTGAGCAGCATCTCAAATTAATCTTCAGGTTCCCAGCTTTCAGATGATGTTCACCACTTCTATGTGACATCTACTGTTGACCTGCTATCTCTCCATAAAGACCCCCTGTACCCCCCTAAAAAAAGACAAAAACAGGTCTCAGAGGGTTAATTAACAAAAAGGGTTACAAACAGAGCCCCTGATGTCGGCAGGTAACAGGCAATATAACTCCATAATGAAAGACAAACCAACAAGGTACAAAGCAGCTGGTATAAATAGTGACTGACTTACTGGGGAAGTGAGCAGGTGAGCATTTTAAAGATTTTAAGGGTTCACACACACCCCCAAATTATAACCACTTTTGTTTATTTGATATTAAATTGGACATCTGTTCCGTACAACCATGTTGTAATGGGTGCACATATAATGGTTACAGTGATGAGTGAAAACACTGATTGGACTCTTATTGGAATAATTTCCACTGGAAAAATCCTCAGAGTGAAATTAAACTATTTCTCAATTTGCTGGAGAACCCTAGAGTCTCTCCTTAAGAACCGACTGGGACTGCCTCTGCTCTTAGAGCAGGAAAACGCGTTTCCACTTTTGTCCTCTAGATGTCCCCGTAACAAAGTCCCTCCACTCTGCTGGGTCCTGCTGGTTGTCTCTCTGTGAGCTCAGCGCGCTCTCCTTGACTGTTTACAACCTCTATGGCGGAAGTGGCTTCATTCTGTGAGTTTTTATTGAATATTTACAAAGCAAAGCAGTGACAGGTTTAACATGTGAAGTTGGTTTATCAGTTGTGAAGTGTAGAGTCGGTATGTGTGATGTTTTTGTTACAATAGCACGGTTTTATCTGCAGCGTCAAAGCGCGTTGCCTCCACGGTCTCACCGTGCATGCGCACACAGCTGCTGGTTGAAGAGTTGCATGTGATTCAGTGGTTTAGCATTGCTTTAGCAGTGTGAGTATTGCATCACGAGCTGCTGCATTAAGCCCATTTAATGCATTAAACCTGCAGTAGGCAGAATATTTTTTGGCATCATTAGGAAAAAATTCCATGATAACCTTTCAGCATATTATAATGCAAGTGCTCTGAGAGATAACTAGACTTCTGCACCACCTTTGGCCAATCACAGGTCATTTCAGAGAGAGAGAGCGTTCCTATTGGCTGCGCTCCGGCTGGTGGGCGGTGCTTTGTATTTAATAAAACTGTTCTCAGCTAAACAGTGCACTGCAAGATGTTTCTGAAAACATTTGAGGCGAGAAATAGGCATTACAGTAACAGCATATTGATTCATATTCGATCAGCGCTGCCTAGTTTGACTGTTTGATCGGAGTTTGCGAGTGATTGACAGCTGCTCAGAGATGGCAAGACTCCAGCTTGGCTCTGATTGGTTGTTTTCCTCCAGTCTGTGAAATCTTGTTGATGCCATTAGGAGCACCGGAGGACACCAGAGGACACAGAGGGACATGATTTTTTTTCCCAGATTACCTGTCTCATGCACTACTGTCAGGATATAGTGACAATTTTTATAAAAATAACTTTACTTTACATACTTTGAATACGTTCGAATACTTTGCACAGACTGTTAGAAATTACAAGTCATGGACCAAGTATATTTTAATATCTGTAAAAACACTTAATTACAGAAAAGCAGAATTTGGGTGAGACGTGACAGGGCTATTGATATGTATGGCCCCTTACCAAAATAAGTTAATTCAAGTGTGCTAATAGTATACTTCTTTTAAACTTAAAATAAGAGAGTACGCTCTCAGTTTACTTTTTAGGTACTTATATGAGAAAACCCTAACAAAGTTATACTTACTTGGCTTATACTGACAAGTATACAGAAATGTCTAAGTAAGCTTGGCTTATACTGAGAAGTATAAAGGAAAGTCTAAGTATACTTAGCTTATACTGAGAAGTATACATGAAGGATTAAGTATACTTGGCTTATACTGAGAAGTATACAGGAAAGTCTAAGTAAACTTGGCTTATAAAAGTATACAGGAAAGTCTACTTGCAGTAAAATCTATTAAACTAGTAGGTTACTGAGAGTATACTTTAAAGTGTACTTTCATAAACTAAAAAGTGGGATACAAGTTTATAACTAGTTAACTAACAGTAAACCTATAAAATTACTTGTAGTATAGTTCACTTCATAGTATAGTTGCAGTACAAAATACAACTTAGATGTAAACTAGTTGTGTTCTCAAAGTTTACTATTCTTACACTTAAAGTA
The DNA here is from genome assembly GCF_015220745.1 of Sebastes umbrosus. NCBI lineage: Eukaryota > Metazoa > Chordata > Actinopteri > Perciformes > Sebastidae > Sebastes > Sebastes umbrosus. The sequence goes on from NC_051289.1 coordinate 14,926,115, forward strand.
CACTTAAAAGTATATTTCTATAAACTAAAAAGTGGGCCGATTTAGTCCCGAAAAAGTATTTAAGTAGTACACTGACAAGTATACTAATAGTACATTGATATTACTATACTTATTACATAAAGTATACTTGGGAAATATACTTGAACTTTACTTCAGTTTACTTGATAAAGTAAATAAGTATACTACTTTTTCGTAAGGGGCAGCAGATGTTAATGATTGACCACATTTAGCCTAGTAAAATGGGAAGAAATTGCAATGATTAATTTGACTTTATGTTGGCTGAAGTTCAACTCTTTTGCAAAATGAATATAGTCCAGTGTAGTAGTACATGCACGTCATTTGAAATTGTCCTGTTTTTTTAACGAATATTTTTCTTGGAGGAAGAAAGGTTGTTTACAGATTATTTCAGATATTCATAGTCGTCTTGAATTTCAAGTTTACTGTTAAACTTAGTCTGCAGAGAATAATAGAAGAGAGTTACTATGCGTATTTCATTTCGCCTTCTGGCAAACTAAACACTCTTCATTATGCAGTGAATTCATTCCTTCTCATTAAAATTGTGTTTTAGGGCTGCAGCTAATGAATATTTACGTTATGGAATAATCTACCTTCATTTTCTTGATTCATTTCGATTTGTGAATCATGCCCATTATAATTTCTCAGAGTTCAAAGTGTTACTTCAAATCGCTTGTTGTGTCCAAACCACAAACCCCAAAATATTAAATTTACTATCATATGTGACAAAGAAAAGCTGCAAATCCACAAATTTGAGAAGCTAGAACCAGCAAATGTTCTGCATTTTTATTTGATTAATGGCTAATAAAACATGAAAGAAACTATTAATCAATTATCAGAATAATTGCAGATTAATTTTCTTTCAAATTACTAATCAATTAATTGATTTATTGCTTCAGCTCTTATTATTTTGATAACAAATTTAGCTTCTTCAGCATATATTGTGACGACTGTCCTGACTGGGCAATGTATTGTGTTAGTTAAAGCTGCCACCATTAGTAGATTAATTGAAGAAAAACAATCTTCAACTGTTTTGATAATAAATTAATCAAAATAATAATATTAATCATAAAAATAATATTTTTTAAGCAGAAATTCCAAACAATCTGTAGGCGCAGCTGCATTTACTGCTTCTTTCTATTTTATATCACTGTAAACTGAATATCTTTGGTCAGAAAAAACAAGAAATTTGATGACCGAGCTAACTAAAGAAAACAACTGGCACATTAATTAAGAAGAAAAATGTTTTATAGTTGCAGCCCTAGTGTCATTATCATGTCTTGCGCAGTGATCCAACGTTTAGTGTGGTCATGCTCACTTGTGCATGTCATTGTTAGTGAATAATTAGCCCAGGGGAAGGCTGGTGATAACCTGGGATTAGTGACAAGTCATCGGTTTAAAACACAAGAACAAAAGGAGGGAAATATAAAACAGATAAAAGCAAGAAAAGTAGCAAACAGTGTCTGTCGTCCTCTCCTCAGTTCCAGGTGAGTCGACTGATTGAAGACGAGCTCCTGTGGATCCTGGCCATGGATGAAGAGTTGACGCCTTTGGACTGCCTGCTGCCCTCAGGTACTGCCTTTCAAACACACATTCCCTCGGCGCAAACACGCAGGCACGCAATCAATCAAATCCGCAGGTCCATGCACATATACGGTGTGTTCACCCACAAGCCACAAACCGGCACCCAAGCACAGATCTGTATGCGTCTGATCAAAACACAAACTTACTCGCATCCCTGTCACACTTGTCTTCTCTCTCTCTCCTTCTCTCCCAGACACACACAGACATTCGTCTCGGGGGAATTAAAACTCAAAAACAAATCACTGGCACTTCCATGACAACAATGTGTATATGTATGAGATGCACTTCCCTTTTTGTTTGGCTGTGTAAATAATGAATGTTTATTGAAAGAGGGCCTGATTGCGTTTGCTTGTAATGTTAGCTCTTTGAGAGAAAAACAAACTTTGAGGAGGCATTTTGATAATTAAAATATTTCTAAAAATAAATAATTTTGCTTCTGAATAAAATCCCTGTCATCATATAAATTCTTGTTTTCAAACACAACACTAGAAGTTAAATCTGATCCCACTGCAGTACATGTATTCTCTCTTTTCCAAAGGCATGTAGCAAGATTAATTTCCCCAAAGATGTTCTGTATCTGTTGATGCTCTTAAAAAAAAAATTAAGAAACCCTGCAGATGGTCAGCACTGGCCGCCCTACAGACCAGAGGAGGAAGCTGGTTATAGCTGCCTTTAGCAACAGCTCTCAGGTCAGGGTTTATGTGAGCTCCCTGGTGGTGTGTTTGAGTGTGGAGGAAGGAAAGCTGCCTAACGGCAGGTTTTACCCAGAGCCGTAAAGGTCAAGGGGATCATACAACAGTTTGGTCTGTAGAGAAGGTATTCTCAGTGGGCTTCAGAGTGGGAGTAGGAATAAATAAAAGACCGTCAAATTAGAATGCATAATTTCAATGACCTGTAACATTTGAATATCACCACAGCAATCTCGATACATCATCAGGTAGAGACAAAAGGTTTTATCACTGTTGGTTGTCGTTTTTGAGACGAAAAAGTGGAAAAAGTGGGAGATAGGGCTGCCCCCCTCTTCTATTAGTTGACTTATCGGCCGTTTTGGTCTTAGTTGACTAAGATTTCTTTAGTCAATTAGTCGTTTTTTTATGCTTTTTTCATCCTGAATGACTTATTTCCAAGAAACTTGTGAGCACATCTCTTATAAACACTAAGATTTGAAGTGGTGCTTTTGTGTTATTCTTTGTGGAGAAGCTCAGTTTCATAGATCTGTCGATTAAATCAACTAATCTATTACTTGAAAAAATCGTTTAAGTGTTTTTTCGACTGAGAATTTCTTTGGTCGAAGACAGCCCTAGTAGGAGACAACCCTGCGCCAGTTAAAGCTCTAAAGTGTGTGGTGAGGAAATATGACCCTGAATATATTCAATTTGGATTAATAATGTATTTTGGTAATTACAGCTGACAGTGGCATAACATGTATTTACAGTCCAGTTTATTTTTTCTCCTTTTTTTCTATTTCTTATTTAATTGGGAAGGTGGTCCACGGACATTTTTTAACAATCAGAAGAGGGCAAGGTTGGGAGGGTTGCTTTAAAAATGTACACCCATACACTGTCCAAATTTAATAGAGGTGTGGGTTTTTGACACTGGCTAGAAGAAATCTTGTCCACCCACAGAAAGATATAAATACAGAGCTTAGGAGTGAAAAACAGATGAAAAACTGCCCCCAGAAAGCTCAGCGGTGTCAGAGCATTTGCCTCTCTCATCCTTCTTGGCTTCAGGCACAGATGAACCCGTTTCACAGACATACAGTAGCGGCATGCTGTGCGCACTTTACTGACGAGGTATAAATGAATTTCAGCCATCTTCAGCTATTTACAAAGAAGTAATTTAGTGGAACCACTTTCCTTCAACCTGCCACTGTTTGGACAGCTGAATAATCTTTTATCGAGCTGTTTTCTACTTGAACATGAAATATCTCGTCTCTTGACCTCTTGTCGTCTGTGTGTGCCCATTCACAGAGTGGAATGTGAAAATGGGTCAAGGGATGTCAGGTGCAATGCAAAAGGCTGTTTTTTTTTTTAGAGATGTTGAGGTGATTTGATATGAGCATGGATTCCTCAAAAATAAAATGATGAAGGTAAAACTGAATGATTAATTGTACCTTATTATAATTAGGATTTAATTAAACTGACAAAAACAAAGCCACAATTTGATATAAATGACCTACATTGATAAAAAACCTTGTCCATCATGCCTCTGTTCATCATTTATTAACCTGTGTTGGCTCCGAGCTGAGCATTTATTGTGGCCAACAGCAGGTGATCTTTGACTCTCAGTTGTATTGATCGCAGACTGAGCTTCATGTGGGGATTCAGATCGTGTTTGGTTCCCATCTGAACGCAATCTATTTTTTGTTTTTGTTTTAAAGTTGAACATAGTAGGGCTGATATGATTACACAATGTACCAATTAGTCCATCGACAGAAAATAATCGGCAACAACTTTGATAATCGATTAATCATTGAAGTCCAGCTTCTCTAATATAAGGATTGGCTGCATTCTCCATTTTATATAATTATAAACTGAATATGGATTTTGGACTGTTTGCAATTTGAAGACTCTCTTTGAACTTATGATGGACATTTTTTCCCTATTTTCTGACACTAATAACTATATATATATATATATATATATATATGTAAAAATAATAAAACATAATATATTAATATATATTAATATTTATATTATTATTAATAATATTTAATATTTAATTATTCATATTAATATTAAATTTAATATGTATATATTAATATTGATACCTATATTTATATTTAATATATACTATATATAATAATATTTATATATAATAGTATATATATATGTATATATGTATGTAGATATATATATATATATATATATATGTATGTGTATATATATACATATATATATGTATATATAGGTATGTATATATATATATGTGTGTATATATATATATATATATATATATATATATATATATATATACACATATATATGTGTGTGTGTATGTATTTATAATAGTGTGGTTGTGTTATGATGCATTGCTCTCTTCTTGCTTCCTTTGTGTCTCCTCCTCTGTCTCCATTGATTGCTGTTTGAAGGTTATAATCCTGCTGTTATACCACTAAAAGGGGGCAACTGTAATTGTGCTCCTGTATGCGTACATATGTATCGTATATACTTGACATTCTCACACGTGTGTGTGTGGTTCACGCAGATGCGAGAACACAGAAGTGGCGTCGATTTTTCTGTGCTTGTACAGCTGGAAAATCAATAACACTCAAAGGCCAACATCAGTCAAGAGACACTCACTTCTGACGGGGCGCTATCAGCAGTTCTGAAGCATCCGTTGAAACAAATGTTTACTCAAACACGTTAGCTTAGCATTACAGGCTACACACCCCGGGTTTGCTCACTGCACAAATCCTAGATTTGTTCTATAGATTTCACAGGGTGTGCAAATAATCCTCGATATGGTTGCAGAACAAATCGCACATGCATCCTCCCCATGATCTAATTTTCTTGATAAACCCCCATCGCTTTCTAATCAAAGGTGTGTTTGAGATTCCCTGTATCATATAAAAGCTTTCTCCCAACTGCACAGTATAGTGAAACACTTTTTCCTCCATTAGATACGTTCAGAAAATATTTCCATGGTTGCTTTAGTTTCATATCTTGCAGGAAAATGCTTATCTAGACTCTCGGTGGAGAATATAAAAACAGCCCCTGGATGTCTGCATTTTAAAATCCCTAGTGTGCAAAGTTAGCCTTTTAAATTTCATCTTTTTAATTATAAATGCCTACTCCCGGAATATCTATGTGCCTAGGTTATGTGCTTGGATTGTGTGTGTGTGTGTGTGTGTGTGTGCGTGTGTGTGGTATTTATGTTGTCTGGCACTTTTTAGAAGAATCCCAAGGTGACATTTCTTTGAACGGAGTGCACGAAAGGCCGCGCACCTTCCTTGTGGGTGTGTGTGTGCGCGGGGAGGCGAGTGTTTGTTGCGACGAGGGGTTATCTGAAAAGTCACGGCTGGTTGAGTTCGTCTTTTGTTCTCTGTACACCTCCAGCCAATTAAGAGACAAGACTGACAAATCTACTCCTCCTCTTTCTCCTCCTCACCCACCCCCTCCTTGCGTCCTCCTTTCGTTTCCTCCTCCTTTGTGTCTTTATCCTCTCCTCCTTTTCCTCTTCCTCTTACCATACTCTGCTGGGGTTTGACTTTCGCATCGGAAATGACCTTCCAGTGATGTGAACTTTTTAACAACATCAAGCCCGCTGCTGCAACAAAGTCACAAACCCAAAGGACAGTATTTCCTCCACACTTTCTCAGCCAAAAATGCACTCTTTACACTTGAGGGTATACATCCACAAAGGGGTTTTTGTCAGGACACAAGGTGATGCACATTTTTGCAATTTCATGAAACCTAAAGTCTTCCTTCTTCACCATTGGTTCCTCTGGCTGCCCACTGCATTTATGATGTATTATGAAAGGTGCATTGGGGAAAGATACACGCTTTATTAGATATGCAATGTCGTGTTGCTCCGAAACTGGTATCCAGTTGTGTGGAATTTACATAAGTACAGTTTAGGGGGGACAGGAAGGAGGACATTGTAATCACAGGGTGTTGCTTAAGCTTGCATACGGCATTTTGTCTTTGCTACAAAGGGCAACAACCTTAAAAATGGATGAGAAATCGTTCATAAGGGCAGGCACGAGAGTGAAAGATAAATGAGCGAGCAGAGAAATGGCTAAGTGTTGAGGCGAGGAGGAAGAGACGTTGTGCTTTAGTCTTTGCTCCATTAAGGCCTTTCTAGCAGCTCTGTTTTGACTTTTGTCAATGAATGCAGAGTTTTCCATTATTTTTTCTTTTTCATCTCCTGCAGATAGAAAAATGACAATTCTAAAGTATTAGTCAGGGGATCTGCATTAGAAGCAGAGCGAAAGAAAAGATAGATGTGGGGGTGGGGGTTTAGAGAGGAAATAGATTTGTGAAATGATGCACCCTGGGATAGAGGCTTTGACAAAGAAGCATGGAGGTACACTGATAGGAAAGAGATAGTTATATAGATGGCAGGTTATTTTCACCTCTGCTGCTTTGAAAGGGCTTTCCTCTTGTTGCCGTGTAGTTACAGATGGTGTGTCGCCAAGGTCAACGCATTCAAATGAGCATCTATGAGATGTGTGCGAGCCTAAGTGCACACATTTCCCTTTTAAAACAACAGCAGCTAATAATAAGGACTTTGACATTGATTGTAACATTGACATTGTAGAGGTACTGTAGTTGAGGGACATTGTTGCATTATTTGGATAGACGTTGGGCCTCATGCAGCGGTGGTCGAGGGCAATCTTACCAAGATAAGAAAAAGACTATTTGTATTGTTTACTTGACTTGTATATAGACATTTTATTTATTTATTTTATTTTTATTATTGTATTCTTTCATTCTGTTATGTCCATTCTGTGTAAGTACATTGAGAGAGCTGCATACAAACCGGAACGTCAAATTCTATAAATTGTATTTACATACTTTGCCAAATAAACCTGATTCTGTGATCTCGTTTTCACAGTCCACAAATTGTGGAAGGAAGGAAGGAAAGTTTTAAATTTGAGGAACATTAAAACAACGCCTGAATATCATGTAATCAAATTTTGATTATCATATGTTTTAAATTATTTATAATGATTGGATAAATACATTTGTGGGCTAAAGACATACAATTAAGACTATGAAACCTTTGGATGATTTTGCGTGCGTTCATCTTCTGATGGCTTGCTCTTCGATGCTTTTTGATTTTCCTGTGACGCTCTGCAGAATCACATGTTTACTTTGTTTTAAGTTTATTTAACAGTACCTCAGTTTCACTACTGCACTTCTTCTTACAGTCATTTTTGTTTTGGTGGCATCTCTCCAATTGTAGGGCATGCGCCAGAGTACAGTATTTGCATTATTTATATTATGTTCAAGTGGGATTCATCATTCAGCATCACATGGGTAAGAGTAGATTTGGGGTGGTTAAGAACGTTTTTTGGAGTTGACTTATTTTTTTCTCTTAACAGAAAATTAAGAGAAAATATTAGAGACATTTAAGAGAACGTTGCTGCATGAGGTCCATTGTCTCTACTCTGGTTTTGTTATTGTCTGATGTTGCAAACAAACCACTCATTGGATCGTGTGGGCACAGTTTTTTGAACATTTACAAAAGCGAGACTCGACATTCTGACTTGCTCGGCATAATTTCTGTTTTTAATCCTCCCTCTTATTTTCCATGATAATGAGCTCATTATAACGGCATTGTTTTTAGTTTTGTTCTTTATTTAGCACATTCAGCGCCACAAAACAACAGCCTCCAATGTGTATTTAAAAGGTATTTTTTTTAAAAACATGCATAGTGATGTGTTGTGTTTGTCCATTATGTTCCATCGTCTGTAGCGTCTCTATCTGACTGTTTATGACTCACACTGCTCCCTTTCCCCCCGCCACTCCGCCTTCTATCTTCTTGTGCAGGCACGCAGAGAATCTGTCTGATTATTCTGAACCAGCCTCTGGATAAGGACTACCTGCACATCCTCTGGAGTAAAGGTATATCTCACACATCGCCAACACCGATCAAACAAGTCCCCTTAATATCAGTTAGATCCCGTCTGCATTGGTTTTCACAGAGCATGTATTCCCCTGTTTTTTTTTTTTTTTTGGCGCACTGAGCTCTTTAGCCTGTGCAAAGTCTTAATTAGTGCCATGTCATTGAAATGCCCCCTCTTTGCCCTCTGCCCACATTTCCTGTGAGATGTGTTTTAATGAAGCTAAAGATGACATAATTCTTTTGCAGAAAATAACGTTCCTTCTTTTTTTTTAATAACTCCTGTGGCTGCATGACCTGAACTATTGATGAAAACAAAAATAACATGATGCAAAATGAAGTTCCATTGCATTCACAGCCTGAATATGCAGCATGCTTGCATTGCCCCCGAGACACATTATTTAGCATCTTAAATAGCAGGAGTTTTGCATCTGAAAAATCATTAGAAGGGGTCAGATAAACCTGTAATATATGCGATCAAATAAGAGCTATTTTGCCGACTTAAAAGGTCTGTATGCATTTCATTTATTATATCCGTAGGTCATCAGCTTTAACAGCGCTGAACAAACTGTACAATTTTTCATTCAACCCTACTAAAAGCACTCTTTACAGCAATTGTAAGGTCTCAAAGATAACAAGAATAGCACATCCAGTCGGATTCATTCAAGTGTGTATACATTCATTACAGCTAATTGGTTGGTAAATAATGTGAACACAAGCAGGGGCCGTAAGTGTCCACTCCACTCAGCGGGGGAGTGACAAGGTCGATATCAACAAACCCATTGGACCCGAGACCCCTGCATTCACAACGTGGGCGTTTCAGTCATAACAAATCCACCCTCACAGCTTCGATCTGCGAGGTCTCTTGCCGCCACCCATCAGAGGGGAAATGGTCTGTTTAGTGATGTGAACAGATAGGAAATACTTAACTGTCTCGCACTCAAGCAAGTGCATTTGTGTCTCAGCCTAAATGTTTTTTTGATGCACAACCAGTGGGCTACCTCCGTATCTAAGAAGTGAAGCCAATGTGAAAGTGCCTTAAACTTGCATTCTTTCTAATAGCCAGCAGGGGGCGACTCCTCTGGTTGCAAAAAGAAGTCTGATTGTATAGAAGTCTATGAGAAAATGAGCCTACTTCTCACTTGATTTATTACCTCAGTAAACATTGTAAACATGAGTTTATGGTCTCAATCGCTAGTTTCAAGTCTTCTTCAATACAGCATGATGTTCATTTAGTAAATTATGGTCCCATTTAGAGTCAAATAGACCATAAAGCAGGGTATGCTCAAGGGCGTTGCTACCTTGTGATTGACAGGTCGCTACCACAGCGTTGTCCGGTCTGAGTGTTGTCCATGTTTTTGTCGTAGAACTTTAACCCTTTCACAGTTGGTTTTCTAGTTCAGGAAAGTTAATTATAACCTTTTTGGTCGCCTAAAAATGTCTTATTCTGTGTTAAGCTGTAATTAGCTCCACCCTCTCGTGTCACTTCTGGTTGCAAAAAAACAAGATGGTGACGGGCAAAATGCCAAACTCGAGGCTTCAAAACGGCAGTCTACAAACCTATGGGTGACGTCAAGGTGACTACGTCCACTCCTTATATGCAGTCTATGTGCACAGCCGCTGCTTATACATGTAAAATTAGCAAAGGGCAAAACATGTCAAGTAGGTCAAGGGCTATACATTCATATTCAAACATACAGTACCTTTACGAACTCGCTGAATAGCTCTACTTTAGCAGTTTAGGAGTACCAGTCATGCCCAGGGGCATTTTGATGTTTATTTGTTGAAGGTGGGAAGGACTGTGTTTAATCACTTTCACATCAGCAACCTGCTGCTCACAAGTTGCTGGCAATTTATGAACCACGGAAGTCGCCTAGATTCCAACCACTAATTTGTAAGTAACTAGAGGAAGTTAAAACTGGATTTGATTTCCTCCCGCTTCATGAATACTCCCAGGCCCTTTATCAGAGTAAAAGACAAACAGAAATTCAGAAAACATGCTCTGAAGGCTCATTGTTAAAAGGAGGAAAAATAGGTTTTTGAAGGGAAGTAGAGCTCCAGACTCCCCGAGGTGCCGCTTATGAGATGCGTCGATGCTTAGCGGTTGTGCTACTTGGCTGTGATGTATTAAATATGCAAAGCTGACTTTGAGCCTTTAAACCAGACATTGTCATGTAAACCTGCATCCTACAACTTTGTTTTTTCCTTTAAATCTGGTGAACTGATCATAAACAGAGCCTAACTGAACCAAAACTGGGCTGAAGGTGTTAGGCACACAGTTGTTTTTATCAAGGACGTAGTGGAGATAAGTGGCCTGGATCACTGCTTCTCTACAGTTTTGATGCTGAAACCATGAAACAACAACAAAAAAAAAACTGTAGGCACACTAATTTATGAAAAAAATGTAATAAACAGATTTATGCAATCAGGGAAGAAGGTTGGTAAACAAAGTAACTTTGAAGGCAAACTTGTGATTAAAAACCACACCAGATTGCATTTTAATGAACAAGGCTTTGATATTCTTATCAACTTAGCAAAAAACCCAAGAGGCACCTGAGCTCTTTGCATCGCACAGCTCTCTCGCTTTTTGCCTTTTATAATAGAGGACCTCTAGAAAAATGTTTAATGGCAAAAAACAAAGCAATTTCCTCATCTGATTTCACACCAAAGGTTGCCTGTTGCCCCAAGATAAAGATTCTTTGGATAGTTAATTATGTGAGAGGAATCAAAAATAGAGAATTTAAAGAAAGGAAAACGTATAAAACATGAATCTAAAAGATTTTTGGTACATGTTAAATGATGATAAATTAAAGTCTTACGCTCTGCATCTAGAGTATAGGGGATATCTGCACAATATTATCAATTATTTTTACAGAAAATTGCAGTAGTTACATGATTTGAAATGCATTCGAACACCCCATTTGTAATTATTCAGTGCGAGCGATATCTAAATTGAAGACAGTTTTTCAATACTCATCTTAAATTGTCTGTTTGCTACCAGCATGCGGTGGTATTAGACTGGTAATACATTGTTTACGCCTTGTTGATTATAACTGACCCTCAATTGTGTTGTGAGATTGATATTTTTCATTTAATTTCCTTATTTTCAAATTCCAACTGTGACCAGACTAGCAAAGTTTAACAGATGTGGTTATACTCCAGTGATTACATTTTACAAATATGCATTGCGGAACTATTACATTTCCTTTCTCTGATTGTTTCGCTATTGTTTTCTCACCCCATTCAATACTTGCCAGTAATCATCAGGAAAGTAATCATTAGGGAAAGCATTGCATCAAATCATCAAACCATCCACCTGCACCATTTTTGCGCCCCGCTGTGAGATAGATGGGCATATCAGATGTACTTTGGCAGTATGATGCAGCTTAATGATGTCATATGGCATTTGCTCCCTCTTAGATAAGGCGACTTATAAAAAGTTTCTTAAGTGCCACAAGCGATGCTGTGGTGTGGATGTCAGAAATCGGTTTTGCTCTTGGCAGCCGTGCACATGGGGGATTTGAAGAAGTTTTGACAGTGTGATGATGATGATGATGCATGAATGGCAGATCTCAGATCTCTCGCAGTGCGATGGTAAACATCCTTGTAGCGAGTTTATCGTTCCTCGCTTGATATGCCATGTATTTTTAATGTTGTTTATGGGGATGAGCAGATGTCGGTGTGCGCATGAGCGTGTCTCGAGCGTGTGTCGGTCTCCAGATGGTTGTTCACCTGGAGGCTCCATAGCCAGGTCTCCACCCTTAGACACACATGCACATACGCACAGCTCTCTCAGGTTCTCTGATGTGCTGCCCTTGGGCCCCCCTCATCACCTGTGGGAGAGCTAGAGCAGCAGGGAGCAAAGGAGCGATAGGGGGGCTGGAAGAGCGCACCGCTGATCAAAGGGAAGCTCATTTCCACGTGCCGAGCGCGATGTTGTGAAGTGGGATCAAGCTGCTTATCTCGCTCACGCACCCTCTCACTCATCTAGTCCATCAGTCACCCACTCGCTCATCTACTCAGTCACCCACTCACTTGTTCATTCAGTCACTCATTTACTTACTTACAGATCCTTCACTTCACTGTGTAACAACACAAACAAGCAAATCAATAAAGCAATCAGTGAAGGTAGCTCTCTCTACAAGAGGAAAAAAAACAAAAACAGGCACGTGCCTGATTTCATCATCTGTCGATGCGGAGCAGCTTGCCGACGTTGAAGTTTATGAACGTCAGCCAGTCGAGTATCAGCCTCCCAATCAAGGCCAGTTGGGTGATGTGGCTGCAGTGCGCTTGACGTGCACATACACACTTCCTGAGCTTCTGCATTTATGCACCATGTGCCAGATGGAGTAAATAGGTAGATGGAGAATACGAAGACAACCAAGCCTGTTGGAAAAAGTTGAACATGTTAAGTACCAGGCCCTAACTTTTAATTAGAACTCAAAGAACATTCGTAACAGAGCCAATCAGCGATTGTTTTTAATCAGGAAGCTGAGGAGCTTTAGCGTTAGCCAACACATACTTGAAATGGCATACAGAAGTCTGGATGAAAGCATTTTATCATTTAACATCACAGCATGGTACGGGGGAACTTCAGTGCAAAGAGCAAAAACAAGCTCTCCAAGATTGTTAGTATTGCAGGGAAGGTAATTGGCAAGTCACAGAAAAAAACTTTGCAATGTATTTAACAGGGCTTTACACAGGAAAGCTAAACATATAACTACACATACTACACTCAGAGTTTTAGCTGCTTCCATCTGGCTGTCGATTTAGGGTCTCAAGGGCCAGCGGAAACATATATAAGAAGTCTTTTATCCCCTATGCAATACAGGCATTGAACTCAGAATGACTGCACCAGGGAACACTTGTCATTTTATAAGATGTGCTCTCTTTTATTATTTATATAACTTGCTGCTACTTGCCCATTGCACTATTGTATATCGTATTCTAAATATATGTTTTAATGGTGTGTTTTGTTACGTGTATTGTATGTAATTTTGCTGTATTTTGGAGAAGCCAAAGACAAATTTTACACTGAGGTGGACAATGAAGTCAATCCATCTATATACTGTATCTAACGAAGATTGATGGATAGCGGTCGTCAGAAAGCTCAAAAAGCTAATTCCTGTAAGATTGTTAATGGAAAAGCAAAAGAGAATGAGTGGAAGAACTGGTGAAATTTTGCCACCCTAGAGAGAAGGATAGAGCAGAGTGAATAAAGAGTAACAGAGAAAAAGAAAATGAGATATATGTGCAGGGAATCAATCAAATTTGAGGCGAGGTGTAGAGAGCAGGGTGGACCTGGAGACAGGGTGACAGGTGGAGGGGGAGAGCTGGACTGATAGATGAACGGAGGGCATCAAGGCATCATAATAAGGATAATAATCTTTTCAGCGCTCTCTGTGACCGTTTGCCCTCTCCTGTACGGCGCTAAAGCCCCAACCTGACAGGTATTAATCCTCCCCACTAACCTCATCAATACTGGCCCGCTATAGAACATACCCTACAGCTGTGTGTTTGTGTGTGTGTGTGTTTCTGCATGAACATGCATCTTCCCTGCATCAAAAGCAAAATAGATTATAAAAACCAGTGAAATGACAGCTTTAGTACTGTGTGCGGAAGTGCATTATCTCCTGCCCACCATATGTGTCCGTCATCCAGCCGAGTGAGTGGCAGGAGGAGTTGGTTCTGAAGCCTGCAGGGAGGGATTATTATGGCTAGTTAATTTACAAGGTCATCTCTACCGACTGCCTCCGCTGTCCCCGCTCCGCTCACAATATCACCGTCGGAATTCATAAGGCAGCCATGTCCCTGTATGTGATTTTTCTGTTCGAGCTTGTTTGTTAAGCTCAAATGCTCCGAGGAGAAGGAGAAGATGGAGTCGGTAAAGGCTGTTGCATTCACAATCGCGGCGCGCTTCAAACAGCCGGCAATTCATTGTTTTCAGCAGGAGAATGACAGTAATTGTATTTCCACTGCCTGAATGGAGTGCAGATGGAGATAATCTTTTCTCAACTTCAGTTTACTCACTTTCGCCATTTACTGTGATGAAGACAAATTGAATGTTGAGAGATGTGGAAAGACAGATGCTCCCACGGGCATTTCCCTTACAATGAAGATTAACTTTTGAATAAGCTTGACCCGTTTTATGTGAATTTGGAGTTGTATAGAATTGTGTCAAGAACGACAGGAGAAGAACACTTCTTCACTATTTGACACGCATGCAGCACAAGAACAATTGAAGGTAGACACACACTCAAGGACATCAACCTTAAAGGAGCAGTGTGTTGGATCTGGCAGTATCTAGCGGTGAGGTTGCAGATTGCAACCAACTGAAGTGTCTCCCATCTGCCAAGCGTGTAGAAGAACTATGGTGGCTGACGCGAATACCCTATCTAGAGCTAGTTGTTGTAGGAGTAGCATAGGTCATTAGTGTGTAGTGTGTGTGTGTGTGTGAATGGTGAAGCGAGAGAGAGAGAGAGAGCAGCAGCAACAGTTTCAAGTAACGTTATCCAATCAGGCCCAAGCAGGAAAAGTTAGCAGTGTTTGGTTTGTCCGTTCTGGGCTACTGTGTTGCAACATGGCGGACTCCATGGAGAGCACCTGCTCAAAGAACGTATATCGCCAAGAAGTGAAAATCAATTGTTCGTTCCATTGCAACATCAGTGCCCAGCAGCAAAGCTACGCTTCCGCCATTTTGGACTGAAATCGACTACCGGACGCCAGTAAAATGTCCACATAAAAAGTGCCATACAAAAGTAAAACAACATTATTTCTATTCTATTGTCATATTCTACCGAAATGGCCTGTATTGAACAATACAAATATTATAAATATAATATGCGTCCATAATGGCGGCAGCGGTGGTTGTAACCAGAGTTTTGTCTCTTTGCTTCTATACTCTTTGACCCGCTCCCTATGTAGATATAAACGGCTCATTCTAAGGTAACGAAAACACAACAATTCATATTTTCAGGTGATTATACACTTAAAAAAACATACTTATTAATATTATATTCCATTTCTTCCAATAGATCCCCCCTAAATGTTACACACTGGTCCTTTAACACAGGGAATAAAGTCATTTACTCTGACAATTTAACCTAAAGGGACATAAAACATATAATCAATTACTGATAAATACAAAGCAGAATAAAAATGAACAGGGTTTCCCCAAGGAAGTTGGTTAGCGGATAGCAGCCCTGAAGTTTCAAGACCAGCTGGTCAATACAAATTAACTTCATACACAACACAAATAACTTCAGCTCGACCAGACTGTATTGGATAAAACATGTGTTCAACTGCCGATTATCAGACTAATCTCAGTCTGGTGTCTGATCTGCAGTGCAGCGTCAAGAATTTCTCTCACACATTAGCATCTGATTGTCTCTACTTTTCCCAACTTGTTAAAACTCTTCTCGACAGTGCAGTGTGCTGCTTTAATACTGCTACGGAGCAATGTTTTTACATCCCATATGTCCCATTTTCGTTTGTAATCACAAACACCTGCATGAGCCACTGATTGACAGCTGTTGGCGGTAACGCACAAAGAAGTGTAGTAATGCGCCAACAAAGGCAGTGATGAAGAACACTGCTCACCATGTTAAAATGGATGTAAACAATGCAAGATTTTAAATATATTTTTAAACAAAAAATACATTAAACACGTTTATTAGACCACAAGCATACACACAATGCATTTTGGTGAGAAACACTGGAAGTAAACAAAACTTTTAAACAGTTTAAACAGTCGCCTCACTCATTAAATACATGCTGTGTGTGATGTAGCGCCACTGCTCATTTCCCCCTGAAGCTTAATAAGGCTAATATAATTCATAAGCTTGTCATCATGTCATTCTTCTGACATTAGCGGAGGCACTTTTTATTTCAGAAGAGGAGGGATGCCGCTCTGTGGGAAACCCTGACATAAAGACATAGAACATAGTAATAAATTAACAGTGTAGGATATTGTCAAAAGAGGTTTTAGCGTAAACAAGATATTGAAAATGATCCCTCATAAGATCTGCTTTCATACAATACTGGAAGGGACCTTTTGCTTATCAAAAAATAGCAATGATAAGTCTCCCATGATAAAATGCAGTTTGTGGTTGTCTGACGGCCCTTTTATTACACCACAGTGTGAATGCAATTTAAGATTACGGGATGGATATTCGGCAAACATATGGTCAGAGATGCATATAATGGGAAATGATACAAATTTGAAAGTTTGTGTGTGTTTAAACGGCATGCAGTGTAAACAGAGCCGAGTAAATGATTGACAGACAGAAGTAACTGTTCTAGAATCTTAAGTCTGAAAACTATTCTGTGTGTGTGCGTGTATACACACACAGATAATGACTGATAGCGTTACAGTCTGTCACCACCAGGCTTAAAGAAGAGTTTCTCTGTTGTTTTTCTTGAGTCATTGTTTGAAAAGTTTCTCAGCCTTTGCACTCTGTCAGAGATAATGAGTCATTTACATTCCAATCATTTCTTGACGTGAAACGTCGACAGCAGGTGGTGAGGGTTCTGAATAAAAGCACCGCCTTGAGTGTCTTATTTACATCAATGCAAATGCCTCTGCATTCTTTCACTTTTTAAGCGCTCAAGGCTAGGATAGTTAGATTGAGACGGACCCCCCCCAGATATTGGAATAATCATCCCTCTCTCTGCTAATCGCGTCTGCTTAAGTGTGAGTCTGTGTGTGTGCAGGTGGGACACAGTATGCTTTGTACTGCCGTTATTTTCAGGGCTGTGATGTCTTGAAAGTTGGCAGTTATGCTTAAGTTTAAACTCTCCACCTACATTAGTTGTTACAGTGTACAGAGTGCAAACTTAAATATTCCATTCATGTCTGTGATGTGAAGGAAATCAGTTTACAAGTAGAAAGTCTTGATGATTATTTTACCCTGAAGTGCGAGGTAGGTAGTAGGTAGTCTTGTCTCGTCGATAACATCCCTATACAATTTTATATTCTTGGAGTAAATACCAGTTACTTCAAGAAGCATTTTTTTTTTTTTTAAATGTCAGAAGTAGTACTTATTTTTTCTTTATTTGTAGACAGTCTGTGAATCCCCAGTTAAAGGTACCCTGTGGAGTTTTATGACCACTAATAGCACTGTGTGTGTTTTCATGAGCGGTCCCCGTTTTGTTAGTATCTCGTTTGCGTGAGGACGCACAGACACGCACACGTGGGAAATGTGAACCACGCCGATGATGATCATTTCACACCATTCTGCTAATTGACAGTCGGTAGCATTGCGACAACAAAGGCAGGGAAGAAGACTGTCAGCTAGCAGACGTGGATGATAAAGACTTCAGACTATTCAAAAAATCAGCTCCACAAATGTTTTAAATTAAAGGCCCTGCACACCCCAACAGGTGTTTTCAGTTATCTGGCTGATTAAACCGCTGCTTAGGTTGAAGATGGGCAAAACTATGCTGTGGTCTATGTGAGGTCGCCGGATTTTGAACTAATAGACCTTTTTCACAGTAGACATTTTGGTAGGTTGTAGCAGGAAAAGTACAGGTGTAATGGAGTACATTAACAACAACTGCATTGCTTTTAGGTGATCTAGCTCTAAGGTCCTGCATTTGTGCATGCTGGCTCACTGGCATGGCTTCCTACCAGCGCCCCCCCCAACACGCATACAGCAAATGCATTGCTTCACATTCCGACCATATCCTATTAAACACCCATACTACAAATACAGTACACAAACTACACCCTGTTATATCATGCTCCTATACTCCCCCATCTCATCTCAACTCTGCCAAGTATTCATATCCATTCGTGCGCAGTACCGATCGAGCACTCGCAAGAAAATGGTGGCAGTTAAAACTAAAGTTTGTAAGCTGAAGCGCAAGCGAGGATTTCGATTATCTCGGAAACATGGCTTTAGTTGGGTGGTGTTAGTGGATGTGGGCGAAACTCCAGATTAATTTACTTAAATAAAGATTCAACATGACCATTTACTTTAGTCTTTGTTGTTAGTTGATAACCGCTAATAAATAAAACAATTTGTATAGGGGCAAGTGCAAATTGACTTTGGGCAAGTAGATTTCTGACCCGGGCAAGTGAGTGCTTTTTTTTGTCAGTTTGCTTTGCCCCTTCGTGTAAATCCTGTCATGTCACCCAATGTATTAAATTCTGTCTTGTCTAGTCTCACATGTCACGTCTCGCTTCAATAAATAAAAAAAAGTGAAGAAACGTGAAGAAAAAAAATTATCTCACGGGTACCTTTCTGCATATAACCACTGTTTCCCTTAGGCTCGCATTCACCAATAAACAAATAAATTGAGCGCTGGGAGACAGGAGCTCTGGGCAGTTGTCACAGTAGCAAACATGTATACGGTAGAAATACACTGTTCAAGTGCAAAGTAAACTTCCAGGAATGTTCACATGTGTAATAGACAGCTGTGACTGGAGCCTATTCTTCACATTATATCCTATTGTATTACTGCACTTTTTTTTTGCAACCAAGCTAATAGCATGCACACAGGCATGTGGGTTTGGAGACATTTGGAGAAAGAAAGCCTATGAGACAGAAAACATGTGTACAACAGTTGCCCGTCTCTTTTGGTGCAGGCTTTAGTCAGTTTTAAACTAGCAAGTAAAAAACTACAGCTGATACTTTGAAGTTTTTCCCCTGTGTGTACCGCACAAGCCCCAAACTCTTAAAAAAAATAGGCTTTATGTTCAATTTGAATAGAATAGAGGCCATGAAAGAGCATACATTTGCAAATAGTTTGCATCTAATTTAGTGCAGCTTGAATACCATTTTAAGAATGGCAAATAAGCACCTCATTTGTCTGTGTTTTAAAATCAGAAAAGATAAGTGCTCTTTCACTTACTATGCCTTTTAAAGGGTCAAATCAAATTTACTTGTCTGTGTATTGTCATTTGTTATGTTTTCTATGGCAGAAATGTACTTTAAAAAAAAAAAAAACTAATTTAGAACTTGCAGTGATTGATGTAATGTCAAGGTTTTTTATTTAACAAAAGCCTTGGCATTGCTGATGTTGGTGTCCAAACTATTGCTGTGTTTAAATTGCACAATGTTGTTGTATTTTTCCTTTTTCTGTAAATTTGTTCTTGTGCAGTCAGCGCTCTGACAGTCAGATGTATAAAGCAACAGAACATTCATCTCTGGCTCACACTGCAAGCCTTAGTGCTCAATTCAATTCAGATTTATTGCTCAGATCTGATTTTTTTTGTTTGGCTCATCACACGCAGAACGCTGTCGTACTGAAGTGAACACGGAGGCCACTGATGTCGGTGTTTACAGTTTTATCTCTAAGTTGATGTGCAGTGGAAGCCAGAGAATTTGTGAGCAGGATGAGGATGAGGAAAAAGAGAGACACATTTTTTTTTTATTATGGCTTTTTGTACGGGGTTGTACGTGGATGCAGAGTCGTAGCCAGGAGTGGTGGGATTGACGTGAATGGCTACACAGCGCAGACATGTTGTGATCTAGAGCGACTTAAAATTTGCACGAGTTCCGATACATCTGTTCAGACTGAGGTGTTATTGTAAAAAAAATCAGACCTGTATCTGATGTGAAAGTGGCCCAAATCAGAATTGAAAAGATCTCATGGGATTTGTGCTGTTTACACTGTTATGAAAAAAGAAAACAGATCCGAGTCCCAAAAAAAAATCAGATTTGGGACATTTTAACGTTCAGTGTATAATAACATTGCTTTTATTATAAACAATTATCACAAAACAAGTGTCTAATAGAATAAGTCAGTGCATTGCTATGTGTGGTGTGTGAGAATCAAGCAAGCAGGCTACAGAAGCTGTCGGTGTTCTCACAAAAACCCTGGACACCTTTTTGAATTGAAACCGCACCACAGGATGAAGAGAGAGCATCTCAGTATACAAGGCCCTATCTGAGAATAATTTCTTTGAAAATCCTTGTACCCTGTACAACTTGCACTCATAGACGGTCACAATTCTTAATGTCCAACGCCAAGTACCATTAGTATGTGCCGATCTTGTTTGTATCTCACTCCTGTGGAACTAATCATAAGTGGTGTTTCATGCCTGATGTGAGGCTTTTCTGAATGTGATGAGGTTTTGTTTTGGGGTGGGAGAAATGATGTTAGTGAAGTGTGTGGGGGGGAATGCACCTCTGCATATGTGTAAACTGGTTTATTGTGACACTGTTTACACCAGTTTGAACTGGGTCAGTACTTGGTTACATTTTAAAAAGGCAGAAAATGTGTCTCCAGTGCATGTACTATTTGTATAAAATGAATAGCACAGGCCTGAGTATCTCTCTGTCTATCTTTAGCTCTCTTGAGGGCATGTGCTGATGGAGCTGCCAATCACCTTTACGACATCACCGCTGGAGTCAGAGACAGGTTGGTTAATTTGTGTTTTCACTTATGTTTTCCTCTGTGCATGCAATTGTGTGGTTATGTTTGGGAGAAAGATGATCAAATTGAGAGTGCAAACTGTTTATTTAATAGCCTTGTGTTTGTGTTTGAGCAGTACTGTATTGGGCATTCAGCAACTCTGTGTTTGGTTGCATGTGCGTGAGTGCGTGTTTTCCAGGGGAGAAAAATACACCCTGTTTAATGTGTTTCTGATAAAGTACTGTATGTGTGCATTCTGCAACCACATTTTGTGTGTGTGTGTGTGTGTGTTTGGCTAATGGAGGACTGCTGTCAGGAGATGGATCTGGGGTTCACCGTGTCCCTGAAGTGTCGAGGCTTTCACATTAACACGCCGAGTGCGAGCATGAGTGTGCATTTTGTCCGGGCGTGAATGTGATGTTATGTGTGATGTTGTCTGTCTACGTGCGTGGCATGCTCTCGCAATTTTATCGTGGTAACAACATTTTTAGGTTGTAGACATCTGAGGTGAGGACATTGGGACAGCGTATTCTTGTCCTTGAGGTTAAGACTGAAGTTTACAGCTGAAATCCTTAATGTTTTTACAGCTAATATAGTGTTATTTTATGAATGTATATTATTGACTACACTAAAAACAGCACCTGTGCTGTGGTTACAGGCCCTCAGCATATTTTTCTATTAATGTTTATCATATTTGCCGGGTCAAACACGTCACACTGATAAGTCAAAACCATTTCTTGTAACACCACCGCTTCAGGAAATGGCACAATGGTGTAGACTTTATCCGATTCACTGCAGACCAGTACCAGTGTTGTAAAACAACTTCACAAAAGCAGCACTGATTTAATAATGTTTAAAAAGTGTTGAAAGTTAAGTCCGACAAAAACAAACAAAGAGAGAAAGTGAAAGTTTGGTGCATTATAGTCCATTCCTAAGTAGCATGATGAAGAAATTACAAAACAACAACATGATAACTTTTATTACAGTATCATAACAATTTGCTTGGAGGATCATCCAATCGACATCATAAACAGGAGGAGGTATGAATTACACACTGCAGTGATGACTCAGATTTAAGGCTGTGTATTGGCATGAATCTGGCGATACGATACGTGTCATGATAAAGGGGTTACGATTCAGTATATTGTGA
Source organism: Sebastes umbrosus (assembly GCF_015220745.1). NCBI lineage: Eukaryota > Metazoa > Chordata > Actinopteri > Perciformes > Sebastidae > Sebastes > Sebastes umbrosus. Next base: position 14,947,794 of record NC_051289.1, read on the forward strand.
TATTGCGATACTTAAGCAAGGCGATATATTGCGATACTTTTTAATTTAAATTTAGGAATAAAAGTCACAGTATAAAGATCACACCACCATATGCATAAAATCTGAGTAAAAAAAAGATAATTTTTTTTATGCAATCAGAACAGTGGGATCTGCATTTGCATTTATCACAGTCCCCGTAACATCCAACATCATAGCGTATACTTTGAGAGGGCACATACACTGAGAGAGTGCATCTATTTGCAAATTGATTGAGTTAATCTTTGCATGTAAACTGTTGATTAAAAAGAGAGATAATGAATGAGCTCCTCACTAGTGCAGTAGGACGAACATGTATGCGTTATATGTGTCTCTGAGCATGTACATGTATTTTTTTCATAGAATTTTCCAAAATAAAACTAGTCATGTTTGTCCCAGAGTGCAAATTTGAGCTTGTTTGGTCTGCATCGCTCATACTTCTGTCTGTTTGCGTGACACAGCAGATTCATTTTCTGACCCTCCAGTCCGAGCTCTGTCAGCAGCCTGTACAGTGGAGCTGACAGCCAGGCCGCCTTTTTACCCGACCGCTCCCCGACCGCAACCCAAACAGCATCTGGTATGAAAAGTTATACATTATACAAGGAGGGTGGAGACGGGAGGGAGAAAAAATAGCGAGGAAGGGGAGGAGGGGGGAAAAGAAGGGGAATATATTACGGGTGGGGATGCGTAAATCAATCACCGGCAAGTTAAGATGTATTTAACCCAACATTACCATAACTAATGGACTACAGAGAGGGAGAGGAGGGGAGGAAGGGAGGCGGAGATGCAAGTAATCAATCAAAGCCAAGCTTTATGAGTCCTGGCAAAACAGGCAACAGCAGCACTACATAATCAAACACAACATTAACAAAAACAACAAACAGATTGCTAGATAAATATTACTTTGAAACCAAGATAAAGTTGTAGATAGCAGAGCAGAGTTGTGCCTGTGTGGGTCTATTTGTGTTTCTGTGTATGTGTGTGGGTGTGCGTCTTTCACTTTTTCCCCCAAATTATGTACAAATGAAATCGTTACTGGGACATTTTTCTGCCCCAGATATCACAGTGAAAAACCTCTGTTCCAAATATCAAAACTGGGCTATTTTGTTTGTCGGATACATGCGGAACAGAGCCTGCTGGGAGGTCCCACATCTAAACTGTAGCTTACACATCAACAGACTCATGAAAGGATCAATCCCTCCCCCAAACTTCTGCAAGTAATGCTGACAAATTGTGCTGCCTCACTGCAGGGGGAACACGTCGGCTTCTTAAGATCCAGTTTTTAAAACGAGAAGCCAGCAAAAGTGCTCCACAGTCTGTGCGCTGACATTGTGCTGGGGGAGATTTAAGTTATGTCAGATTTGTTGAGGGAAATCTAGGCATTTCATTTTGCCTGTAGGGAAACAGTGCCTGAGGTGGTGGAGGTGAGGACAAACCAGATTTGAAATCTGTAGCGTTACAAGGTTTTCTTTGAAATGTAAATGATGGCAAACCCCTCTGAAAAAGCAAAAGCCTTAATAAGTGAGGTGACGTGTTTGTATGTGTTTGTCCGCGTCTGTCTGTGAGTGAGTGTTTCCATTGGAACATAATGAGGATAATAAATGAATGAGGATAATAAACTTTGCGGTCAGCCTCTACAGCCTCCTGCTCTGCCTCAAGAACAGAGTGGGTGGACGGCCTCCCACAGTTAAAAGAGAGGTGCCACATTTTCTGTCAAAACAGCCTTAATGGTAGTTATTAAGGACGAAGAGAGGAGGGTGAACGTCAGGCTAAAGGCTCTCTGTCTCTCATGATGAGTCAAGTGACAAGGATTCAACTTCACTGTATGGGGTGTCAGAAGACATATTCATATTGTCATACAAAATCCAGATTGAACTTGGATCCTTTAGCATATTTCTTATTCTCTTATCTCAGTTTCTCAGTCTCTTCAGTTAAAAGTAAGTGGCTGAAACATGCTTTTTTAAACCATTATGTGTTCAGAGCATTCTGTCATGTCATGACGTGTTTGCACTTGATCACTATGTTCAAGCAGCCGCTCAATTCTTAGAAATGCGGGGTCACTTATTTGTCCTTTCAGCTATTACATACTTGCATGAAATTGCACAAAGTCCCATTATTGTGAGCGTATAAGTGTTGCTCATCCAATACATGCTCTTTCTCTCTAGATTGCATTTGTCTTTTACTTTGTCTTTCCCTATTATCCCTTTTTTTCTGAGTCGGCTACTTACCATAATAGCACCATGGCAATAAGAAGCAGTATTCATCATTGACATCTATTTATATATCTGTACTGCACATATACAGACCTCTCCAGTTTGTGGGTGGTATAAACTGGCACAATCAGCCAGTAACTACTCAGCAAAGAGCTAAGTTTCACACAGAGAACTAACCAAAAAATCCACCTCCAGTTAATGCTAGGAAGTACCAGTCAGCCCGGTCACACAATAAAGTGTATGAATGACAGGATAATGCGCAAGGCAAAAGCTTTTAATAGGAACGTTTAGGCATTTACATTGCAGTCTGTACTGACTGCGATGAAAATGCATCTGCGTGAATATGCTACGCTCAGAGCTAGTGGCATAGAATGAAAAGCGAGAAAGGCGGGCAACAAACACAGGACTTTCAACCAGGAGACCAGTTTTCGAGACCGATGTTTTGCTTTGTAGGTTACGTACTTATGTTACGTTGTTTGTATACATATTGCACTTAGTTTACTTATTTATTTTAAGCCCAACCATGATGTTTTTCCTAAGCCTTACCAAATAGTTGTGTTGCTTAAACCTAACTGAGTGTTTCGTTGCCTAAACCTAAGTAAGTGGTTTTGTTGCCCCCCTGCTGGTACTGCACCTTCATGCACGCATTGTAATATTCTCGCCTCTGCGAGGCAAAAACATGACACTGACACACTATCCTCTGGTGGATAGACGGGTCTATTATACACGTGGGCGTGATACCCTGTTGTACCAGTAGGAGTAAAGTGGATCTCAACAAGGCTTTGGTGAATTTGGAAACTGTACTGATCTTAAGTAATGTCTTATTTCGCTGTTAATAAAGTAAATAACAGCAGTAGTGTATATGCTTTGTAAGTCCTTTGCACCAGCTGTAATAAATCTGCCACTATATGAGTCAAATGTGTAACACATTTTGTATTATGTGCTTAGATTAAACCTTATTTATATAGGACAATACAACATGGTTTCTCCCTCTCTCTTCATCAGACACACACAAGGACACTGCCCTATCTACATGCAGTTGTAGAGTACATCTGCTCGCTATGCATATTAGCAGTACATGATTTAATTCTATCAACAGAACTATTATCAGTCAAAGAAATGCACCAAAATTGCTCTCATTGGGAGCCGAGACCGCCCGGCTCTCCTGTAAATCTAACCCTGTATCTTCCCCATTTTCTAAATGAAAATAGCATTTGGTCTAATTTGTGCATCTAATGAAAAATCCCCTGAGAGGATAAGAAGTCAAGAGATGGATGAATGTGGGAGGAGGTAATTGTACGCAAGCAGAGTTTATAAAAAAGTGCAGCTGCGTGTGGGTGTAGCGTTACAGGAAGACGGAGATGTGTGGATCTATCCGTGTTTGACTATAAGCATGTGTACATGTGGCAGAGATTTTCAGAGTATAGTTGTGTCAGCATATGATTGTGTATGCGTGTTGGTTTAGAGAAGATAATGCTTTTACTCAGCAAATGAGGTTGTCAAGCGCGAGACAACTTATTTTATAAGGCTTAGTGGCAAAGCGATATCTCTGACAGTCGCTCTCTCTATTTGTCATTTCATGTTTTCTCATTCACATCTTTATTCTTTATGCTCACCAGACAGGCTAACGGCTATATGTGATGATTAATGTATTTTAATTATGTTAGTATCTCTTAGCGTTGTTGTGGTCAGTACCCCATGTGAGTTGAAGATTTCTAGGGCTGATAAGTTGATATTTGTTTAGAATATGTTTCAGATGTTTAATACTAATTATATAATCCATTCAGAGCTCCCCGTAGTGAAATTCACATATCATGTTTAACTGCTGGAGTATCGAGAATTGCGTGACCTAAAAACAGGGTCACAGGCCAACAATTAAGAGGATTACACTGCAAATGAAACTCGTGGATCAGCTGATGACTGGTCTCCTCCCTAATTGCTCTCAGTGCTGTTACAAATGAGTTTCTTTTTCCTTTGCACTCTCAACATGAATCAAAGTAATATGCTGAGTCATTTCTACAATAGTACCTTGCTTAATTTATGATTTTTTTTGTTGCATCTTTTTGTGGTAGGTGGATGTAAATTGTTTTGTGTAATGTTACTGCAGTAGGTCTGTTGTGTTAGCAGTAACTTAAATTCTTAATCTGCACTGAATTTGCTGCTATTACTGATTTTATTTTATTCTTTATTATCATATCATCTTTTATTTATTCATTTACGGTTTATTTCAGACTGTTCTCATTCACTGTTTGTAGCTATACCTACGAAAGGTAATGAACTGTAATTCGTATATATATATCCCACAAAATCAATTTGTATGTAATCCATGTAATCGTGAACTAGGAAGTATAAAGAGCGTCAAACGCCGCGTAGGGAATAGGTCGGGGTGGTTGGGCGGGTCAAAAAACACCGGACTTTTGCACAGGAGAACGGTATTCGTACCCCGTGTGAAACCAGAAGTCAACGTTGATATATTGTCACGTAACTTCCGTACTGAAGTTCTGCCAATTCCGTAGTTATTTTAACCCAAACGTTGACTTATTTGTCATGTCTTTTCCTTACTTAAGTAATGCCACTTTCGTAATTATTGTAACCCAAACCACGATCTTTTCCTAAACCTAACCTAGTAGTTTTGTTGCCTAAACCTATCCGAGTTGTTTCATGTGAAGACGGAAGTTTATTTTGAAAAGATTGTATGCATGTAATGTGTGGAAATAGGAAAACACGGAAAATGAGGAATTACTTTTCGTAAGGAATCATACGAACCGTTGTATGAGGATACGTTGTTTATTTGACAGGGACAGATACAGTATAGCTACATAGACAAACTGAAGACAGCTTTCATAGCCAAACTAATTTTCTTCTGTTTTTTTTTTTGCTCAGATATTCTCTCAATACACTTGCTATGCTGCAGTGCTGGAGTGTTGTCTATTATAGACTGATTGAAAAGTCCCCTCTGTGTTTATTGCTCTGTGTTGTAAATTGACATGCCGAGTTGAGTTGATGAGCACGGGGAACTGGGCCTTGCCTTTTAACGTGAGGGCTTTGCACTTTTGTTTGTACATAATGTGTGTTGTTAGGTTTTGTTAACTTTATCGTATCAGAATTGAAACAATTAATGTTAATTAAAATTACAATTATTCCCCCCGCCTCTCTCTAGCACACCTAGTAGCTCTACGTGTAATTCGGAGAATTAATAAAGTAAGTGTACGTGTGTGCTTAGGGGATAAGGAGTGTGTGGAATTATGACTGTGTCTGGTTATTAGTCTCACAGCCTACGGGCATCAAGCTGATTAACTTTGGGATTAGACACCGTTCACATCACAAATCACAGGATTGCTGTTAGATGAACAAATCCAACTACACATACGTTTTCAAAATCATGCATACATCAAAACCATTGGTGAACAGGTGTTTTTTAAGTGTTTCATTATAGAGTAACAAGCATTGTTAAAGACACATGTACATCAGCATGCAAGCAGGCTCACACTCCTGTGCCTTGCGGTCTTGCTAATTAGAATCTTTATTGCAGTGGGATAATAAGATCTCTGTTAGCACTGATTGGTCATTTTTCATAACTACCGATGCTGTAGTGCTTTATTATGAAACTAGACACGTATAAACCACATACAACTTGTATCTACGAACCAACAAGTCCTCATATTTAAATGACAAAATTAGTCATTTGAATGGTCGTTTTCTGGTCTGGTATCTCTACGGTGAAAGTTCGGTAAAGTTCATGCAACTAAAACTAGTTTGTTGGTTTCTTTTAAATGCGATCACAGTGGTTTCTTAAACATAAACTTAATTAGAATCATCATACAGGTACATGCATGAAATTTGATCTCAGCATTTAACCCATCCTAAGCATTAGGAGCAGTGGGCTTCTGTAAAGCGCCCAGGGAGCAACTTGAGGTTCAGTGTCTTGCTTAACTTCGACATGTGGACGGCACGAGCCGGGGATCACAACACTAACCTTGTGGTTAAAGGACGACCCGCTCTACCCACTGAGCTACTGATGCCCCGTTTCTAAACTTAATGGTGTGGCTTCCAGTGCCAAGTCAGGCAAAAACCTTCCCTACGAGGTTTTGCGGCACAATGCCCACTTCTGCCCTTTTCTTCTGAGAGAGGACAGTCATGACCACAAGCAGGCTGGTGTCATACACTGTTTGTAGCTATACCTACGAAAAAGTAATGCACTGTAATTCGTATATATTCCCATGAAATCAATTCGTATGTAATCCACGTAATTGTGAACCAGGAAGTATGAAGAGCGACAAACGCCACGTAGGGAGGAGGTCAGGGGGACCGCTGTTCAAACCCTGTGTGAGACCAGAAGTCAATATTCCTTTATTTGTCACGTAAAATACGTATTTAAGTTACGCCACTTCCGAAGTTATTTTAACTAAAAAAAAAACACAATCTTTTCCTAAACCTAACTGAGTAGTTTTGTTGCCTAAACCTAACCAAATTGATCTTTTCATAAACCTAAGTAGTTTTATTTTGAAAAGACTGGAGCGGAAATTGACACGTGTGTCGAGGTTTTCGTTGGAAAACGAACAAAAAAAAAAAAAATCCCGTTGTATGAGGATACGTTGCCACTAGAGGTTGCATTTGGACAAATGCCCGATTATGTTGTTGTTCTGATGAGGACAGTCTCCTACAAACAAGTCATATCTTGTCAAAAGTCACTTATGACCAGAGTTTGTCTCTTTATCTTTGCCTTAGAGTTCATATCCACGAGTCAGAGAGCTGAACGTGTCAAAGTGCTTTGCTTTGGCTTGTTTATCGATATGGGTCGTTAACGATGTCATCCAAAAATAATTCCTCCACCCCTTCACTGGCTCTCCTCCTCTGATTGGGAGATGGGAGGGATGAGAGGAGCAATCAGAGCTGCATCTCTTCAAGTGATGAAAAAGACGAGAAAGAAGGGAGACGAGTGTTCGTCGTGCTGTGGTTCAGGAGATGATGAAAGAGCATATAAACAAACACATTTTGTTGTAATTAAGTGGTCATATGGAAGGATGGTGTCAGGGAGTTTGATGGAAACAAAAGCAGGAAGTATAAGATAGTGGAAGAGAACGATTTTGTATTTTTTTTTTATCTTAATGAAGTGGTTAGATTGACGGAAATTGCCTCAGTTACGTCGAAAAGTAAGTATTGCAGAGTGGAAATGAGACGAGATTGGAAGACGGTTCCCAAAGCGGCATGGGAAGGAGAGGTGGGAGGGAAAAAAGCATGGTAAAGAGGATGCAGAGAGAGGGACACACACAAGTGGGGCTGATAGACAAACACATACACACACACACACACGCAAGCACAGGCAAAGGTCACACAGCCATCCCCGCCACCCGGTACTCAGACAAACTGCTGGTAAAATGCTCTATTTCCCATCCAAATTAAAGTGTCAGTTAATATTAATGTGGAAGTGAAGACTGTCAGACACACAACACACACACGCAAACAGCATTTACGCTCGCGCACACAGACACAAATACAGAATTTAGAATCTCGCCTGGTCAATTACTAGCAGCCGATGGAGTCATGCACACAGGTCACAATCGGATGTGTGTGTACGTGTGTGTGTGTGTGTGTGTGTGTGTAAAGTGTGTCACGTCTCGTCCCATCTGTCACATGAAGGTTATTTCTGAATGGAGATGCAATTGTGGCGTACCAGGAGGGGGGAAAGTGTGCATGTGCCTGCATATGTTTGTGCATATTGTATATATGTGTGTGCGTGCACTTTTCAGTGCCTGCAGTGAATGTGTTTGTGTTGGACAAGGAAAGTTTTTACCTGGTTGTGAAGCTCAGGCATAGGGTTGTGCTTGATTGTCTTTACGCGTGCTTGTGGTTCAGGGGGTGTTTGTGTGTGCGTGACAGTAGATTGCACACAATTGTTGTTATGTTTGCTTTGCTGTATCTTGTTGGTGTAAATGGGAACGCCGAGGGGGGAGGGTGGGAATAATCCCCCTGTATCTCTTTCTTCAACCGACCGGAACATCGCTCTCGCCTCTTGCTGGGGAGCACACGCACACAATACACACACACACACACCACCCAACCAACCATGAAATCGTAATGTCAGACCTGTTAATGCCTCTAGATAGCGGCAACTGCATCCCTGCGTGGTCTTCCTCCTCCTCACACACACACACATGAATGGAATAAACAGAGAGCTATCTGTCTCTCTCTGACAGGAATGTTCTACTCAGTAGTGGCTGGTAAATTTTTCGGTTGTTTTCACTGATATCTGCTACAGACCTTGTTAATTCCTACACCCTGGGAACGCAGGCTGCCTCAAAACACAGTTGTGTTCGGATGAATGAAAATGCATAGTGGAATTTGTATTCAGAATGCAACGCCTGCATGCACGTACTGTATATTCCCAGACCTCCTGCCCAGTTTAATTTTCCCGTAGTAATCCTCTTAATTGCATGCATTAACATAGTATTTCTGCCAGTTTTATATAGTTAACAACTAATATTCTGTATTACTTAATTTAGGGATCATTGTGCCTGTTTTCTGAGAGGCAATTCCGGGGTTATGTGAGTAATAAACCATGGGTGAATACATTTTTATGCCAATAAAATTGCATTTCAATTTTTTATGTATAAAAAAATGTGTGTGTGTAGGCTGCATTGGTCTCACGTAAGCAAGCAACAAGCTTTTAAACCTATACCAGTTCAGGTTTGTTTGCTTCCTCCAGCACACATGTTCCTGTAAACATGAAAGTTAACATACATTTGTTTCATGCATATTAACTGCAGAATATATTATCTGTATTAATACATGCTGTATTCTTGGTTCATTACTTTTCAGCTTGTATTATTTATTATTTATAAAAATAGGGAATTTATTTCCTATTCTAATGATCTAAAATGACTGAAATGTCCACCTATTAACAAAGCTTAACTCTTAATTGTTGGACTCAAGGATGAACTGGAGAGAATTTCTTCAAATTTGGCACAAACGTCCACTTGGATGAACTAATTTGATTTTGGTGGTCGATGTTCGAGGTCACTGTGACCTCACAAAACACATTTTGTCCATAATTCACACATAAATGTCTAACAGGATAAAATGATGGAGTGATGAAATTTTGGACAGACATGGATGTAAACTACAACTTGAGTGTTTGGCGGAGGTATACAACCGCAAGGTGGTAATTGTAGTTTATTTATATAGAGAGAATATAGTACATAATCAGCTCACGATTTGTGTTTTCTCTCCATTTTCCTCCTTCACTTTTTATTATTTTATAAAACTTTGTTTTGCTTATCTGACTCTTATTTAACCTGGCATCGTTGTAAATGAGGGCCTGCCCTCAATGGTCACTCCAAAATATAACTAAATAAATGAAATTGAAAGCATTTTTTGAGCTAGCTTTAAACATGTAAACTGTCGTGATCAACATCTTCACTCAGCAAGATTGACAGAAGATCTATAGAGACATAAAATCTATAAGAAAATTCGCTTTTAATCCATTTGATCCTCTACAAAAATGTATTTTTAAAACCAGAAACAGTTTGACTTTTGGACACCTGGACATGATATTGGCAGAATTTAATTCTCAGTGTTGTTGACTGTCAATGTTGCTCCAAAATTTAAGTGGACTGCAGCAAACAAGTCTGTATTGTTTTCACTTCACTTTGTCCTCTAACCCGTATCCATATAAATAAACCCATTCCTAATCTATTTGTATTACCTTATTTCACCGTTTATTTTTAAAGTATACGGCACTGATTGATCAAATGTTTCCAAACCATCAAATCACACCGTGACCTGTAGTAATCAAACCAATATTTATCTCTAATGGAGAATGTAGTCACTGGGTGTAATGGAACAGGCCAATATCTGATGAACGCCAGGTACATCATGCTCTGTTTATTTGTGCGTGCATGTGTGAGAGAGATTGGATGTGTATGTGTGCGCTTTCAGATCAATCTATGTATCTCTGCAGTCAGTCATGTGTGTGTGTGTGTGTGTGTGTGTGTGTGTGTGTGTGTGTGTGTGTGTGTGTGTGTGTGTGTGTGTGTGTGTGACAGGGCCAGGCTCAACGCCACAGAGAATCACCCTGTCAGTCTCCATGTCTCCTCGTCTTCCCCCGGCGGCGTCACTCCCTCGCTGCACAGATCAAAGAGCTGACACATGCCCCGATGTCCTCTCTCCCCTTCTCGCTTCTATCTCTTCCTCACACTCTCTGTCTTTCTTGCAATCGTAACCCTCTCCCTCTGTCACTCACCCTCTCTTTTTCTATCCTTACATCCAGCTTTCTGCCCGACTATATCAGTGGGGATTTTGATTCCATTACCGCCGAGGTCAAAGCGTTCTATGCAGACAAGGTGAGTGGAACACAACGTGCGACACACTCTCAGAGCTACAGGTGTGTACACACAGAGACACACTCACACATAAACAAAAAGAAATAGGACTAGTTTGGACTAAAGAACTCTTTACTATCTTTAGCCTTGACAACTTTAGTAAGAAGGTGACTTTTTTCAACATGGATTGAGGATTTGCACTTTTGTCCACACAGGAAAGGGACATCTCTGTTTCATAGTTTACCCAGTGAATCAACTTCCCGCATCTGGTGCAAAGTGCCACCAAACAAAGACTTTGAGTGACTAAAAAGTAGGGCTGTCAATTGATTAAAATATTAAATCGCGATTAATTGTCCATAGTTAATCATGATTAATCGCAAATTAATCCCACATTTTTTTATCTGTTCAAAATGTACCTTAAAGGGAGATTTGTCAATTATATATTACTCTTATAAACATGGGAGTGGGCAAATATGCTTGCTTTATGCAAAAGTATGTATATATTTATTATTGGAAATCAATTAACAACACAAAACACTGACAAATATTGTCCAGAAACCCTCACAGGTACTGCATTTAGCATAAAGAAATGTGCTCAAATCATAAAAAGGAAAACTCAAGCCCAACATGCAACAACAGCTGTCAGTGTGTCAGTGTGCTGACTTGACTATGACTTGCCCCAAAACTGCATGTGATTATCATAAAGTGGGCATGTCTGTAAAGGGGAGACTCGTGGGTACCCATAGAAGTCATGAAAATGGTCATGACAGTTTTTCAGTAGAGTAGTGTATGTATGTGGCAGTTAGAATAAGGGTCAGTTGGTAACATAGGTGATTCATTTCAATGTTGTGACTCAGATTATGTCCAATCCTGAATATATGCACATTCAAAATGACCCTCGCACTGTCACTGCAGCAAACTAAACTCCTAGCAACTCAACATGACATGAACTGTCCACTCAGCTTGAGTTTGAGAAAATATCATGCTTTCTGAGTGTGTGCGGGGTTACAGAGCTGACATCACGCTGCCTAAGTGGATAAGTGGCTATTCAAAGTTGACCGGGGTTTAATGGCTCGTATGATCCAGACTCTCCAGGAGTTTCACCTGCAGTGACAAGAACATGCAGAGTGGGTGCAAATGTGCAGCCTGACCTGGCTTCAACTGCCAATGCACTCAAGAAGCATTTAGAGCCGGTCTTCAAAAACTACCCCTGGAGGTGGTCCGAGTCCCATTTTACAAGTATAATTCACTCTCTGCTGACCCAGGAACAGACAAACATTTTACTTTTAATAAATAAAATACATTCCATCATACTTATGACCAATTCTCTAGGACTAAAATCTTCTATCTTGAGGGTCATTTCATATCTCGATAACGATATATATCGTGATATACCATGTTTTCTTGTAATTCAATAAATAAATGGTCTATAATAAAGTCTATATGAAATAATGACATGGTAAAACCTATTTTCTGGATACTCATGTGTGAATTAAATAGCTGAAAAGTAGAGGACTTTCTCATTTAATTAAGAAAATTAGTGCAAAATGAACATAACAGTTTCAAGTGAAATTATAAAGAAAAATGAATAAATAGATGGAGCTCGTTGGGAGTGTTAACACTCATTTAACCACACCTACAGATCAGTGCAATTGTTGGATGTTGGACGTACTTGTGAAAATGTCAGATCAGTGGTCACAATATTAATACCCCTGTAGAAATAAAGAAAAAACTATAATCTGATTTATATAACCATGTTTATTATTCAGACTTTTCTGTGGTCTTTGCTTGCTTCTTGTGTATTTTAATCAAATTATCTGAGAGGGAAAAATTACAACTTAAAAACGCAATACTACAATGAGGAGTTGCCAGGAGATATTTATTTATATTAATAATGGATCACAGGCAAAAAAACAACAACTGAGAATCACTGTTTGATATCTCTTGAGTTTAATGCACAAATCCACTACTTATGAAATATAAATGAGTTTATACAACCAAAAAGTACTTTATGCAAAATGTCTTTTAAGAATCTGTAGAGAGCATGCAAGATGTGGTGACTAGTGTCAGTTATAAAAGACTATAATCTTCTATAATAAAGAGTTTGATGTGTTTACTTGAAATGCATTTTAACATATAAATGTATTCCACAAAATTGATATATAAACACAGTCATCTTCTGATGACATCCTCCATCACAGCCTTTCCTCCCTGTGTCCCTAGCTGTGCAAGATACTTGTTCATGTAAGCATAGTAAGACAAAACTGTCCAAGGTCATGAAAATAAACTGCTAATTCTTCAATGAAGTGGCTTAATGTTAAACCAGAACATGTGGAGGAGAGGTGAAACTTGGTTCAATAAATGATAAATACAGGGTAAGGTGTCACATAGACACACACACACACCTTCGAGGGAAGAAAATACAGTGACTGCCTGTGTGATCTTTGTGCTGCTGTGTGTTACTGTGATCATCCCCGCTCTAATACATCCTGTTTACAGTTGGAAATACAGATCCAATACTTCACCATGCATGCAACCACACACATACATACTCGCACACAGCCGCGATATGGGTTGCCCTCAGCTGTGACAACCCTCCTTTTCCCTCTCACCCGTTTCCCCCTCTCTCTCTCTCTCTGTAGCTGTCTGTAATATTAGTCTTTTTTCACAAATATCACACAGGTTGCCTAAAAAAAAAAAGAGCAATACCTATTTTCCGTGAGAGAGAACAGACTTTTATGGTAATGCTTAAGGAGCAGAACAATGGGAAAGTTTGAGGCGTTCCTTCAGAGATTTGTCGGAAACGGTGAATAATTCTGCATAAATGGAAGGGAGAGAACAGAAAAAGCATCCGCAAAGGGAGGGGGGAGAGGCGAGGGAGGGATGAGGGAAGAGAAGAGGAGAAGGAGGGGAGGGAGGATGGATGGGATCAAACGGAGCACAGCGAGCAAGTTTGTGTGAACTGACTGCAGTGTGTGTGTGTGGCAAAGTTTCAGGAGGAAAGTGACAGTGTATGGAGAGAGAAGGAGACAGAGGGAGAGAAAGCCAGAGCATGGTTGTTTACCTGGATGCTGTAGTTTAGGGCCACTGACTGCAACCTCTACATTATTCAGCAACACAGCCCACAGACTGCCAGACAAGACTAAAACACTGATTTATACCTCCTTCCATCTCTCTATCTCGTTCTGTTTTTCCCGTGCTTTGTTATCCCCCCTTCCCTTATCTCTGCCTTGGGTTTTTGTTTTGCTATCTATGTGTACATCCATCTGATTGTGTCTGCGTGTGTGTTTCTATTTTTCTTTTGTGCGTAGGGGTGCAAGCTGATAGAAACAGCTGACCAGGATCTAACCGACTACACCAAGTGCCTTGCAATCATGCTGGAGGAAATTCAGAGACGACAGTTGCAGGTAAACATCCACTGCACACCCTGCACACACTTTTTATTCTCACAGGATTTAAATTCTTGTCTGGCATTTTAACTGTTACAGGCATAGTTTGAGATTTTGCCAAATGTGCTTATTCGCTTTCTTGCTGAGAGTAAGATGTCAAGGTCAATACCACTCATTTCTGTCTGTTGAAGAGGACTTATATGCTTACTTTCAGGTGCAAACTTGTATTTTGGGTTTCTTCTAGAACATGTTTACATGCTTTAATGTTCAAAAAAACGCTTTACTTCTTCTCATACCAGCTGTGTTGCAGCACCACTTTTCACTCTCTGTCTGGAATGCTCTGATTGGTCAGCTGGCCCACTGCTGTGATTGGTCAGCTGAACCTAACTTTTCAGACTCCACTTCATCTCCGCTCTGTCTAGCTTTGTTTGAGTGTGTGCCAAATTAGCCGCTAGGCAAAGGGTGTTACTTGGTGACATCACTACGCTACAGAAGAAAAGGCGGGACTTCAAGCAAGACGTTTCAGGCAGTTCAGGAGCAGTGTTTCTGTGGGGGAGAATTTGGTTTATGCTCGCCATAGTGAAACCGGCGCGATTTTGCAATGAGCAACGCACTGAGCATGAATAGCAATATTGCAATATAAGGCACTCTGTGCATGCTTGTAGTGCATGTGTCATTGACAGAGGCCGGGTGTCTCACGCTAGTATAAACAAAGCGTAACTCCCTTTGGCGTGGACTATGGGCTTTGTAGCTATTCAGACCTTATTCATGCACAAAATATCTATATAACACACTAAAGAAAAGGGAAAAATCACAAAAGCATAATAGGTCCCCTTTAAATATGAAGCTAGAGCCAGGAAACGGTTAGCTTAGCTTAGCATAAAGCCTGGAAGCAGGGGAAAGCAGCTAGCCTGACTCTATACAAAGCACCTCCAAAGCTCAGAAATAGACACATTATATGTTGTTTGTTTAATCCCTGCAAAAAACTGAAGTGAAAAACAAGTTGTGGTTTTACTGGGGTTATGTGCCGGAATATTTCTTGGCCGGGAGCAGTGACTCCCTGGGCATATCAGTGTCAAAAACATTGGGTATTGTTGTTACTATTATTAAAAAGACAAGCAGCAGTTCTAGCACTGGGTAAAATGAATAAGTAAAGCTCTCCTCTCCGTTAGCCTCTGAAAGTTTAGTACCCTTAAGCAAGGCATTCAGTCCTTAGGTACTTAAGATGAGCTGCTCAGAGGTCAATAGTGTTAGACTGTGGCCGACAGCGGGCACATCCGAGGTGCGAGTGTGTGTGGGCGTATGGATATGAAACAGCGTGCTGCTGGAAAAAGAACATGCATGAAATCAGTATTGAAAAATATCATTGGAATAACATTGGCCACATTTACACCTACACATAAAATGCAAAGTGTACTTGCGGTTTGCCAGATTTTAAAATTAAATATTTTACTTTTGCTGTGATATTTTCAAAGTGTAAAGCATTCCCTAACAAACTGGTATCCAAAACTTTGAAATGAGCTGCCAGCCAGAGCGAAGCCCCGCGCCCAGCCAGCTGCTTCAGAGCCAGACACACAGAGATCTGATCCAGAGATGGACTCCATTTCCATTCCGACTCTGAAAATGTCAGCTGAATTGCACAGAATGTGCAATCACATGAGGACAACGATGTATTATAACAAACAATGTCGCTCTAATTTCCATAATTTCAACAATTTGTCTATCTATTTATCTATCAGTCTGTCCTCTTCCTGTCTCTGTCCCCTCTCTCTCTCTCTCGCTCTTTCTCTATCCCTCTATTTTCTCCATTATTCAAATTCATAAGCAGCACACTAAGTGTTGCTCCAATCACAGGCGAGTGCCCCAATCACTTCACCTCTCTAAGCTGATGAAGAAGACGCTTGCAGACACACAAAAATGCACTTCATCTCATACAGAATGCGCACGTGTCGCCACATTGTGCATTTTCACTTTGATTTTCGGTGTCAGGCTTTGAAGGGTAACTTCAGTATTTTTCAACCTGGACCCTTTTTTACCATGTTTTTTGTGTCTAAGTTACAAATGGGGACAACAATTTCTGAAATCGGTCCAGTATTGATGGGTAACGCTATAACTGGCAGCTGCGATACGAGCTGCGAGGGCAAGTGTGCTCCAACACAACAATCTCTGCCCGGCTGGCAATCGCGTTTCCATGGACGTATTCCACGATTCCACTATTGTCTTCCAGCAACACGTCACCTCACGAGATCTCAGAACAAGGCTTCTCCTTGAGCGAGACTCTGTCCATAATGTCAGACACTCATAACAAGCACTTTTAGTGGACATAAATGACACTGCCAACTTGCCCCATTAGCACCATATTGCAGCCCGTGAGCAGCTTCTGTCTACAGCGCTCTGCCTCAACACTGGAACAATTTCAGAAATGAAAGTCCCTATCAGTCAGTTAGACACAAAAACTTGGGAAAATAGGGTACAGGTTGAAAAAACACAAGTTACCCTTTAAAGAGAGGATATACTTTTGTCCTTCCGTGGGCCTTTTTCTCGCGGCCTGGCTAATATTTACTCTGCCTTTGAACTGACGCTGGGTGTTTGTCTGTCTGTCTGCATGCGAAAGATAGGAGCCTGGCAATCAGTTTTTGATGTTATATAAGAGTTGCTGATGATGACTTCTTTTTTTGTTTGTTTACCAGGATTTTTCAACTTTTTCTTTTCCCCACCATGACTCTTATTTGAACTTTTCTTCCCTTCAACACTTTGCGAATAGGAGTAGGTTACATAAAACTTTTTCTAATGATTTAATCACACGCCTTGTCGTTTTCTCTTTTGCTCACTTTCACTAATTTCCCTCCACTTATACTGTTTAATTGAATCGAACACATAGATGAAATAATAACAGGGTGATTTGCAGATTGCGGAGAGCATTGTGCTACTGTTTGGGCTGTTTAAGATTCAACGTATTAGCCCCTGAATGTTTTCCTCCACACAGCTTAGCGCTCGATTTAGAGAATTTATCTCGTATTGTGTCGGGTTGAAATCCCAAAGAATGGTATCAGAGGATTATGGTGGGTGGATGAGTATGTGTTTGTTTGTGTATATATATATATATATATTTATATGTTGTGTGTTTATGTCTCAAAGTGTGTGTGTATCTATATTGTGCATGTGTTTGTGAAAGGCGAGTGTCTGTGTGTGTGAGAGCATTCGGTAACTGTTTACATCTGTTTGTGTATATACTTGTTGAAGCGTGTGTGTGTGTGTGTGTGTCCCAGTTAGCTTCCCTCCCCTTGCTTCACTGTTGCAGGCATGAGCAGCACTACTGTTTTCATTTTCTTCTCTCTTTCTCTGGTTATCTGTTCATCACCCCCCCAATAAATGGATATGAGTTTTTTTGCGTTGCTCGCTCCGGCTCCCCCAGCCAATCAGGAGCGAGAACGGCCGGATCTGTTGAGCCAGCTTGTTAGATTCTCTTCATTCAGTCGTGAGATTCTCCTTTCCCCGCTTGTTTTTCTGTTTTGTTTTTAGTAAACAAACATGAAATAGGAACACATAAAAATTCAAGCTGTTATATGGAGTTTGATATGCGTAGCGGACACAACAGAAGTGTGATGGGAAGCGGAAGATTGAGCAAGCTAGTGTGTCATCAGATGCTGAAACACAATACATAATTTTTTTTTTTTCTTCTCTAGTCATTGCTCCTTGTTCTCTTTCAGCTTTGTTTGCTTTCTTTGAGGTCTTCTGTCGTCTGGCTTTGGCGACTTGCTGTGAATTTTGAACTGACTGATACTCTTCACTGACACTGTTGGTTTGATCCCTCCACTCCTCTCTCATTCCTACCACTGATAACAGCTTTGGTCCGTTGAGGGTATTCTTTTGTGTAAAAAATGTTCTTAGTAAGCAGCAACAAAGGTGGGAAGGACATAAGAGATGAATGGTTTTGCAACAGATTAGACTGTTATCAAGCCATTAAATGTGCGTTATCAGTGGTTATAAGCCTGATAAATGTTGGTCAGTAGGGCCCTGCTACACCCAATAGTAGGTTTTGTCATCTTTTCACATGGTAGATCACCGAAAGAAGGAATAAAAGAAGACGACAGCGACCTTTAGCGACCGTAGTAATTATGACAGAAGCAAAAGCGGAAGTGAAATGAGATATGGGTTGGCTATGGATGGGACACAAAACACAGGGTTTTCACCCAAGAGACCAGAGTTCGCTTCTCGTATGAAACCAACAATGTGTAGTTGTTTTGGTGTACACTAGCATTAAGTTTCACTTTCACTTTTGAAACATATTATTTTAAGCCAAAATACAATGTTTTCGCCCTAAACTT
Source organism: Sebastes umbrosus (assembly GCF_015220745.1). Taxonomy (NCBI): domain Eukaryota; kingdom Metazoa; phylum Chordata; class Actinopteri; order Perciformes; family Sebastidae; genus Sebastes; species Sebastes umbrosus. Next base: position 14,966,060 of record NC_051289.1, read on the forward strand.
AACTAAATAATTTTGTTGCCTAAACCTAAAAAGCCTTTTTGTTTGTGTTCTAAACCATTTCATTCAGTTTTACAACATGTTAGAACGTTTTGCTTTTAAGTCTCGCTCTCACTTTTACAACACACTAGGCATAGTAGGCCCCTATTGATCCACATCTATGGTGCTTCTAGCAGCTGATAATGCACATTTAATGGCCTTAGTGGGTGTGGTAGATGGAAAAAAGGAACAAACATATTGTAGATACGAGATCCTACCTTGCAATTTTCTGTATTTTCACATTTGAAATTTTTGGAAAATTCATGAAAACCAAAAATTAAGAAGAATTGATTCTACTAACTAAAGTATCATCTTAGTTGCCAAAGCTTCTTATTCCTGCCATAGAACTCCATTCTTTAAAGACTATTAAAAACACACAATGTCAATGAGCCACACTTGACACTCTCCTGGTGCTGTGAATACTTACTAGGGCACCAAATCTGTGGCTGAAGATGGCTCCCATGCACTATAGTATTTACTCCTGTTAGAGTAATGGCCAGCTGTTTTAGGAAATGACTGAGCCTTTTTTTTAAATGAACTACATATTTGTGACCTGTTTTTAAAGATTTACATCTTCTGTAGGTATGAATGAGCTACAGTCTGAGACCCACAGACTGTACAGGAGTCCGAACGCTTTGAGAGATAGACTGATGCATTGTTAGTTTTGGTGTTGTCATGGGATGTGTTGGCAATAAGTCAACAGGTCTGTAAGAGCATGTTGACATAGGACATTTTTGTGTTGGTTCCCACCTGTTGGAGTAACACATTGATGGAGTTCTCTGTGTAAATGAATGCAGTGAATTTCAGAATTATTTCCTAATTATGTAATTTTTATTAAATCACAGGGACGTATGTGACTGGAAGATTTTCATTTTTTCTACCTCATAACACCTCTCTGTGTCTCTCTCTCTCTCTCTCTCTCTTTCAGAGCGAACACTTGTTTACCAAGTGTTGTTGTTTACAGTTTAAGCGATGCCTCTGCATGTGGGGGCGTCAGCCAGATGTTGAAATAACCTCAATCTCTCAGCACACGGTTTTTGTTTTAACTCCATCGCCTGAGGCGGCAAGTTAGTTACGATACATTCAGTTGGCGCAATAGTCCGTTCCCACTATATATACAGTAAGGAGCTACAGTTTGATCTTTCACCTTTTGAATAATGTTGAATACATTGAGGTAATAGCAGGTGGTTGAATGTGGAAACGAAAATGCATTTCAGAGTGGCGAGGTGATACTGCTGCAATTCATCTAATGGGTTAATGCATGCACATACACTTCGACATAGAAAAAAAAAACACATTTCTGTGATAGTAGCAATTTGAATGGAGCCAATATGATCTGGCTGATAAGTGTATAAGAGTAGTAAATTCTCCACATTAGAACCCCGTAAGCTGTACATGTTTATTGGCTGCTAATGTGTACTATATCCCCCTAATGTTTAGCTGCAGCCCAGCATCAGCGGAGGTAATACAAATTGAATTTACTTCTTGCATTCCGTTTGCTTATTTATTTATTTGCACTTTGCGGTGGAAGTGAGAACACTGAAGTGAAGTGAGTGTGATTGACGGTACTGTATGTGGCTCATTTTCCGTGCTGGTGTGACTGTCAGTCGTCAGCCTCTGACAGCGCCTCTGCCCTCATAGTCTCTGTTGGGTGTTAAGGCTGTCAGCGCTGGTGCTTGACTGCTAGGGGACTTTGTATAAGGATATAACTGCTGAGAGCTGTAAATATTGTATTTAAGAGAGAACTGCTGGCTCAAAGTTGAGAAGAACCTTATTTCAGCACTGAGGTGGCAGAAAATGGCATTAGTTTCAACTCAGCTTGCTTGGTTTGCTGTTAACATGTTCAACCTCTTAATTCAAGAGACTGTTGTTGTTTACGTTCATTGTAACGGCCTAAATTCATTCTATGATCTACCACTGATTGTTTATCTGTCCTCCATCTCAGTTCTCTCTCTCAAAGCTCTGTGTCCTTGCTGTTTCTTTCTTTTAGTCCCAATGGCATTAGTTGTTGTGCTTGTTTGTCTCTTCGTTAAATGAAAAGGCTTGTATTATTCTCTATTTTTGTTATTGTCAACAAATCCCATAAAAAGACCAATAATGCATTAGCCTCATTACTTTGTTACTTTCCCCATCCTCTGTCACACTCAGGTTCATTAGTTCCTACTGAAGATGTAATAATCTGATAAATAATCTGCAGTGCCTATTCATTGTATGAAAATAAAGGAACATCCACCCAGTGGAACAGTAGCTGTGTTTCCATTCACATATTTTATGCACATTTTGAAGTGATCACATTAGAAAAGCTGTATGGAAATTTGATAAAACTTCCTAAATTGCAAAAAGAAAAAAAGGTTTTTACTCTCCCTTTGAGGTGGTGTTTGCTTTTGTCGAAAAAGAGTTGATGTGCTAAATGGGTTATAGAAATACATTTGCTGAATAAATTCTGACATAGCGAACATTTAACTCACATGATTGATCAGTTGTTTCTGCTGTGAGCGTCTTCTCGAATATTCCCATAAAGCGTGAATGCTTGTCTTTGTCTCTGGACAGCATAAAACATGGTCAGTACTACTGACATGAAACACAATTAAAACTTGCCCGATTTAAACAAATTCCTGAAGACCTCCCTGTATTTTTCTCTCATAGATGGTTAGATAGCCAGTCGACTTGTTTTGTTTCCGGGTTCTACTTCTGACGCGCCAACTTCTGACCAAACTACGCTGTGACCAAGTTTATTTGCTCCAAACCAGTTGATGGAAACACATCAACATTTCAAAAGTTTGCTTAAAATTTGCTTGACAATTGAATGGAAACACATCTACAGTGGCTTATTGTTGTGTTTTTTTTTAGTTGATAGACAACAATGAACTTCTATGGCACAGAAGAGTAATCTATATCAGGATTTGGCTACACAATACTCGTTAGTGGGATCAATCCACCATCGGTTTTGGTCTTTTTGTGGGATTTGTTGACAATATCACCAGACTTTAATTTCACCAAGGAGTTTATGTTTTTGTCCCATTTTTAGTTTGTTTGTTTGTCTGTTAGTTAGCAGGATAGGATTAGCTTTTGGTGCAGAGTGCTCCTATTTATAAAGCTCTTTAGCTGCTTTATTTTAATCTGCAAAATCTGTTTCACAAATGCCATCCAATCCTCACCAAACTGAACACATAAAATATTTGAATGTGTCTGGAAAAAAGCTGTTCATTTGTTTGTTTTTTTATGTACCATACTCCTTTCTTATAATTAATTGTAAAGTTATTCTAGTAGTTGTTTATTTTACACACTTTCTCAGGGCAAAACATGATATGGCATGTCACATATAGAAGCATTTTAAACATAATTAAGATGTTATTTCTTTTTTTTTGTTTTTCTGCAGCCACTATACTGCTGTCATTGTTCTTCATTGAAACAAACACCAGCATCCTGCCAGAGAACCAATCCAGTATATCAAACCATGGCATTTTTGTCTTTGTCTTATTAAATTCAGTTTGTTTTTCCAGGTGGATGCCATAGTGACGCTGGGCGGTCTCGCTGGCAGGTTTGACCAGACCATGGCATCTGTTGAGACCCTCCACCACGCTCTGCCCATGACACGACTCCCCCTGTTGATCATACAGGGGACCAGCCTGGCATACCTACTCAGACCCGTGAGTGTATTATAAACACACATTACTCAGCCTTCACACATAGACAAACCACTGTGCAATGATTCTGTCCAAAAAGTCTGCGGGCCATTTCTTCCACAGGTGGAGTGAAATACAACTAAAAAGTGGTGAAGTTATAACTTATAAATTGGTTGCTGCATCTATCCTTGAGTTTTAAGTCCTCCAGTATTTCACTTCTCATGAAACTAACGGTGGACTTATTATGGCTCTATCTGTGTTTGAAGTCGCATATAAAAACTACACACACAGGCAGACCCGCAGTATATTTTCACTGCACTAGACTAACCTTAGACTGTATATAAAGATACATCTTTATCCTCCCCCTTCTAATCAGTCCTCGTCTTCATTTTCTCTCACAACTGTTCTTTTCTTTGTGCTGCTTCCACCTTGATTGGAGTGTTGAACACTTTGTTTCTTTGTTAAGTAATCACTTCAATATCCCCCCCTCCCTCCCACACACTTCTCTGCTCTTATGTTGCCCCAATTTGCTGTTGTGCATGAGAGAGAGAGAAAGAGAGAGAGAGTTTCTTCTGATGCTCCCAAATTGTTTTTCCTCAATGCCAGCCACTTTCTCATGCTCCTCAGTTGATTGAGTTTACAAGTGGGCCGAGCCGACGCCATTTGGGACACACACTGCTCTTCTTTTTTTTTTTTTTTTTCCTCTGTTGTTTATTTGCCGGATCTTCAGGACAAACAGCTAACTGTCACACTTCCTGATGACACCTTGTAATACGTTAAGTAAACCTCTCTCTCATGCGCTCCCTCCCTACGTCTTGTCATTATTCCAAAGGCGCGTTGTCATTTGCTGCTTCATACCTCGACACCTCCAATTAATCTTACTTCAGCGAGGGTAAATTAAGCTCGTTTGTCAACGCGCCTCCAATTCGCCAGCGACTGATGAACGCAGACGCCTGTACATGAAGGTGAACGCAACCTTCGAAGGACCCAGTGCTATTTGTTCAAGTTACATCTGTAATTGAAGTGTTTACAACTTTTGCCAAATATCCTCACCGCCCGCATTCCGTGCAATCACGGCTTCGTTACGTGCCTAGCTTCGGGATTTGGTGGTTCAATAAATACGTATACAAGTTGTTCATGTTCTGTACAGAGTCTAAAACACACACAACAAATTAAGACCAGTGGTAAATTACCAGTTAAATGTCCATTTTTGCAAAATTTGACAAGTGGGATTATGTCACCTACCCTTAAAGCTACTTTTTTTAAATGCAATATCTCATTAAACATGCACATTTTGGAAAGTTATTGAGGCATGCTACCTCATTCTAGCTCTTATTTAATCAGGGTTGTGCCTGTTTGTTTTAACTTTTGTTTCCCAGATGAGGTGTCAAAGTGTGATTATGCTATCTTTGGGAAATATGCAGAAATCTTCTATAGCTGGCTCAGGGCACTGCATAATTCTCAAGTCTTTTATTAAATTATGGCTAGGGACACTGCGAGGGGCTGCAGGCTTGTTTATTCTGAGTCCCTACACAACAAGAATATGTTTTAATCAGTCTAGGTCTCAAGGTGACGCTAAATTTACTCAATTTGAATCTTAAAAAACAAAAAGACAAAAGTTGCACTGAGTTCATCTATTTTCTCTTGAGTCTCTGTCGCAAGGGCCGAGCAGCGCCACATTTACTCAAGTTAGTATCCCGGCCTCTGAAGACACTTGAGAGAGCCTGCTCTCTGTGTTGTGGGGACAGCCAATGCACAGCGCTGTGTCAGCCCAATCCGCGCTATAAATCACCCTATAAGCGCACACACTCCAGGTCAAACGTACGAGCTTGTTTACCTGATGCCCTTTTGAAGAGTGAAACTTGTCAGTGCAAGAGCTGATTTAAATGATAAAGTGTGATACCTGAGGTGCGTTAACTCATCCAAGGTTAGCAACCATGTGGCATTCAAATATAAAATAAATATAAATATGAGCTGAAGAAGAACTGACTGCAAGACAATAACTTTATTTATAGAAATCAAATCTTACAGAATATTAAAAACTATTTTTGAAATGACTTTGATACAGATAATATTCCAACATAATAATTAAATTTTTTCCTGCGTTGCTCCCTGAAAGTAAAGGTCAGATGACGAACAGTATCCCCATAGAAACACAATGACAAGCTCAAAAGTCTCTCAGCAGAGAGAACTTTTACAGGCGGGACCAAATGATATTAATGATTTTTAGGTGATGGTTTTAATTCCAAATTACTTAGCAATATAACATTTTAATAAAACTCATGGCAACACTTGTATATAGATATGTTTGATTGTTTTATTAAATTCATTATACATCTCTCACTAAAATAGATAAGATGATGAACATGGAATGCTTTAACAGCATTGTCATTGTGAGCATGTTAGGTGCCTTGAGCCGAATGCGAACGTCAGCATGCTGTGATTAAAGGTACAGTGTGTAGGACTTGGGCATCTAGTGGTGTGGTTGCAGATTGCAACCAACTGGGGTACCCCTCCGCTCACTCCTCCCTTTCCAAAACTGTGGTAGCGTGAGTCGGCGAATTGCAAAACCGTGGTAACGCCGTTCGCCTCGCTCAGAGGCCGTCCTTACCATAATAACACTACTTTAGGAGCAACGGAAGTCAGACGGCGGCTGGCGGTACCACGGTTTTGCACTCTGTGGCTCATGTTACCGCAGTTTCACAAGCGTGTCAGAGACCTACGGTGGCCTTCAGGTAACGTACTGGCTCTCTCTGGAGCCAGTGTTTGGTTTGTCCGTTCTGGGCTACTGTAGAAACATGGCGGGGCTACATGGCACAACGATTCTTAGTTTCAGGTGATTATACACTAATGAAAACATTGTTATGAATACTATTCTCCATTTCTGCTAATAGATCCCCTGAAATGTTACACACTGTTCCTTTAAATACAGCCTCATCGAGACGCTACTATGGCTGTGGACTGCTGTTAATGTCTTTAATGTTATATTTCTTATTCCCCAGTTCTGTGTTATTACTATGCACATAAGCCTGTTTGCAAATCACACCACCTATGAACGTATTCACTTTGATTGATAGCTTTGGTAACAAGCCTGCCTTTGCAATGCAATTTTTATTATATTTCACAAAAATAATTTAAATTGAAACTCAAAGGAAATAGGACAAAATAAAATACCGTAAAATTGTACACATGGTTTACTGTGTCTCGTACTGCATTCGATTTTTCCAAGCAGTCACCAGGCAACTTTTAAATATTAAACTTTCCCCATAAAGTTCCTTCGTCCCTCCTTCTTCTCTGTGTCCCAGCTAAAAAAGTTAGCAGCTAGCTCTACAACCCGAAAAAAAAATGTACAATCTTACTCCGAGTTGTGTGTGTGTGTTCATATGCAGGTGCACATGCGTTTGTTTACCCCTTCTCTCTGTTCCTCACACACTCTCACTCTGACACACTTACACAAAGAGACTGTGTTTATGTATAGAAAACAACCTCAGGGATGTTTCTTGAACACCAAACCGTTATTCCCTTCCCTCTGGCTCTGCAGCTCCAGGAAGCCAAGCAAAGGAAACTCTGCTTTAAACATGTCACACTTTCAACATTTCAAACTCTTAATTGAGTTGTGCCCGTCTTTGTTGTCTGTATGATCCTTTTTAGATGACTGATCATCATAAGCTCTAGCTGTCGCTGCTATTTGTCTTTGTATTTATGCTTGGGTTGTATGGCAGTTTGAGCACACATAGCCTTTTAGCCTGCAGATATTCAAAGTGTTTATAATATTTCAGGCAGTTTTACCAAGTACATGTGCTGTAATGAGATTGAGGTGTTTCTTTGTGTCTTTACTTTTTACATTCCAGCATCAGGCTTTATTATAACCAGTGCATTCAGAGCAAAGCCATTATTCAGCCTGAAGAGTGTGACACTGCCTTGCACCTTCACTGCGTGATGCTTTTTTTCTCTCTCTACACTCTATAGTTCCTCAAAGGGTTACTGTGACTTTTTGAAATTTTGTTCATGTTTGTTTTCTTTATAAAGCACTTCATAAAAAAAATACTTCACTGTATCTCAAAAACACTTCTTCATCTATTCCTCACACACTATTGGAAAAAGACCTCTTAACAAAGTCAGCCATCCTCCCTCATCATCAATAGATATTGTTCTTTCTAAGCTAATAGAATTCACTATGGTAAACACTGCACGTTGAATTCAAGTGTACAACCACTGCTTATGGAGTGTCAGTACAAAAATATGTTGACTCCCTGTGACACACAGGAGAATGGACTATAATTCAAAATGTCAAGGGATCCTTTTTAAGTGTTAGCAGGAACTGAAAATGGGTTGCAGCGCTGACAAGAGCAATCATTTATTTTAATGAGCCTCGGTCCCTGGGCGGAGAAGCTCAGTTTCTCATTTGGGACGGGAAAAGTTTAAGAAGTCGTGCTCTATATTTGTTTTCCTTTTTAATTTTTTTCCCTATCTCATTGTTTCCACCTGTCATCGACTCTGGTACACACACACGCAGAGACAAACACTCATTCATTTTCACATTCATGCTGTGTGTGTGAACAGGGCAGCCACAGACTGGAGGTGAACACAGGCCTGGAGGGGGACTGGTGCAGCCTCATCCCAGTAGGAGGACCCTGCCAAACAATCACCACTGGACTCAAATGGAACCTGAGTGAGTCCTATTCTATTCTATTATTTTTAGCATTTGAATGATGCTCCACAGCCACTAATTACTCTCCAGCTTTCCTTGTTACTACATTTTGTTTGAAGGCTCAATAAAAAAATGTCTTTTCTTTTGCTCATTTAAAAACAACATACAAAAATAAGTGTGAAAGTTCATTTTTGTACTTGGAAACAAGGTAAAGAACTAACTTTTTTGTCAAACAATCCTGCAAAAATAGACATGTGATGAGGAGAAAGGAAGACATGACAATCGTCCTTATGCAAAAACCTTTTCTTTGTATTCTTATCCTAAAACTCTCACTTTTTTTCATATGAGATTTGCTCAAGTCCGATTCACCAAACCCTCTTAACTGGACAACCTTGTTGTAAATTGCTCATTTCAGCCTGATGGATTCCGCCTGTTCATGAGGAGGTGCATGTTTGTGAGATTTGATCATTAGCGTAATCAATGCCCCTAAAAATACCATACAGTATAAGGTTACATATTCCGCTCTATTTGTGGGCAAGTGTCATTCACAATTTTGTTTTACTAAAAAGTAAAAATAAGAAATTCCCTCTACATAAAATCTAGAAGAAACCTCTCAGTAAAGTATGGTGAACAAAATATAAACTTTGCAATAAGTTTGTTTTATTCATTTATTTGATTTTGATTCATTTCTATATCATATTTATAATTCATTCAGATTAAGCTTTTATGATCCTTAAGTCAAAGTGTTTTTTCCCCCTGTTGAGAGAAGCAGACTAGTACATGACCCGTACGACATGGCTGGACCACTGGTGAATTTTGATTGTACCTATAAGAAAAAATTGTGAGTACGAGGAAACTGGGGAATGCCACAATTTCTCTTAAATCACTCGTATGTACCACTTAAGAACAATTCTGTTCATATGAGGTGTACATTCATTAGGCCCATTGTCTTTCTCATATTTACATTGCTGGAGAAACTGTCCAAAATAAGCAAGATACATGTTAGGAAGATTGGTGGCGGTATAGCCTGAATATGAGTGTTTCAGGTCGATAGTGAAGGGGAGGACATTCTTGATATTCTATTTTATTGTGCTGTTATCACAGGGGGAATCTAACATCAAGTGTCTACACATAACCGTTAGCTGCCATTGACTTCCTCTGATTTTTTAAGATCCAGTAATTTAGAGTTTCATATATTGAAGACACATGCCACAATGAGATTTTTATATTCTTGAACATTGTATGGAAATCCAATCAGACACCAGCCTGAAGATCGCTGTGGTCTTGTCCCCGCTCGAAGCCTTATGGCCAGCTGTGCTCTTAATGAGTTGGCACAGACCAACCTGCCATCAGTGCGAGGGGAAACCTGGACCTTCTGTCAGGAGGGTTTGTCTGCTTCTTGGTGGGTGTCCACTCTCAGCATCTGTGTGTGTGCACATGTGTTTGTATGTTTCCGGGAGTCTATACACTTGAGAGAGCACACTTGTGTGTCTGTGTGCGTGGTTGAACATACGTGTGTGTGTGTGTGTGCACCTCCAGCCCCGTTTTTCTGTGTGTGTGTGTGTGTGTGTGTGTGTGTGTTTTGATCAGCTACTGTGTGTTGTATATTTACTCAGCACACCTGTGAGATGGCCTTCTGAATGGTAATGAGTGGGACTTTATACATGAGAGTCCTATGCAGATTAGCCTGTGATAACAAGATGCATAATTAATCATATGCATATTTAGAAGGCTGGAAGTAATGATTTCCCGTTGGGGTTGGGAAGAAGGACCAGAATATGAAAGAAAAAATTAGAAATATTAGTTTTTGTCTCATATGTTTGATTGCATGTTGGAGCGTTCATATAGCAACAGTGCATCTTGTAATGCCATCTTGCGTTGATTCTCGCACTTGTTTTTACTATTTAAATGTGTGTCGGTGCAGGCTTTTCTATGCAACTTGCTCAGGGGCCCAAAATCAGCTCTGTGCCACTCTCGGGTGACACCAAGACTCTTTAGAAGTCCATTGAAATGATCCCCCACGCTTGGGTTCAAAGCCTTTCTGTGATGAAAAATATATGATCTTTCTCTAAAGAAAGAGTTTTGGGCTGTCAGCCATTACAGCCTTGTTGCCCCAAAGGGGACTTTTTGCTTGCATCCAGAGCTTGTTTTAACTTTCGCTTTAAAGAATAAAACTCGGCAATGATTCATGTTGTTTTGATCCAGAGCGTAAATTTGGGATGAGGAGTCATTGAGCGAACTTTTTTTTTTCCTCTGTCTGGTTGTGGTACTCTAGAGGGAGTGTGCGGGATGAACTGGAATACCCTTGGCCCAAGTTAATTATATCATGTGTTAATTTTTTGATGTCAGTTGACCTATAATTTACATTGTTATGAAATTAGATCAGACACATTACACATGTATGCTCACAGAGCTGAGCTTCTGCTCGCAGTCAGAGGATACATTTTTTATCTTGTCGGGTTTTAGTCAAAGTCTGTCTTGAGAATCTATCATTTATATTTTGTGTGAAATGCTTGGGAACAAAATGGCAAAGCATTATAATAAGGTACTCATTTTCTATTTTAATGATAAAACAAAGAAACCTGACATCTCTATTTTGACGTTTCGGATTATAGTATCACACAATGCACACAGTTAGGGCAAGCAAAATAAAACCAGATAAATATGACAAAAATGATGCTGTATGAGGTAATATTTACTGAGCTATTCAAAGTTATCTGATTGAAAAGTCATATTAAAGTCTAAAAGTTTCAACAGCACATCTTTACAGGTATTTATGATCTCATCAGTGGGCAACTCCGGGTCTGAAAAGTGAAGCCAATGCTGAAGTGCCTTAAACTTGTATTATTTCTAATAACCAGCAGGGGGCGACTCCTCTGGTTGCAAATAGAAGTCTGATTGTATAGAAGTCTATGAGAAAATGACCCTACTCCTCAATGGATTTATTACCTCAGTAAACATTGTAAACATGAGTTTATGGTCTGAATCGCTAGTTTCAAGTCATCTTCAATACAGCATGATAGATAGATAGATAGATAGATAGATAGATAGATAGATAGATAGATAGATAAATAGATAGATAGATAGATAGTAACTTTATAGATCCCAAGGGAAATTCAAGTTTGCAGCATCTCAGTTTCATAGTGCAAACATATTAGTAAAAAGGCACAAGTAAGTAGTACAAAGTATAACAAAAATATACCAGATCTCATACTGCAACAAATTTCAGTGAGATTTACCTTGTTTTTATTCATTTAAACATGAAAGTTGTGAACCACAATATCTCTATTTTAGAATTTGACATTGGGAACTATACCTAACATAGAAAATGGGGAAAATATCACACCACCACCACCACAAGCAACTTCCATTCACATCTCTTGTGTTGGAGCAGAGGCAGAAGTTTACTGGTGGATATCTCATAACCACAAGAAAATACATGGGTACATACCAGTTGGGGAAAATGTGTGATTGATCCTTTAAGGCATGAGGGCACGGCAGAGACACCAAAGTGGCAACTTAATGTGAACCTTGGAGCACAAGGGTGGATGCCCTATGGTACCGGGAGAAAGGAAGATAGCACAGTCTAATTCCTGGAGGTCACGGCAGAAGCAATCTGCTCGGAACGTTCTGCAGGCAGTTTGCAGATTACGGTAGATCAGTTGAGGCCTAAAAATTTGACATATGTTTGAATCAGGCATTTGAAAGAAAAGTAAGTAAGAGGGGTTGGTTAGTGACTGTTGACGTGGGAGATGGAAAGCAAGGTGCTTCCCAGTAGAATAGACATTAGGAGTCAGTAACTTAATTTTGCTCATGTTGATGTGTCTAATAAGTAGATGTTTTCCCTGTAAAAAAAAAAACTACAACACCTTGACCACACTTCAGTTTCTGCCTCTTTTTGTGTTAATTCTACATCTTAGAAACGCAGATGCATGCAACAGATGCCTTAATGCGCTCATGTCTTTATGACTCAGCACACTTAAAACACAATTGTTTTAGCAGATTTATGATTTTCATGAGTTGTACTGCGGCTGCCTGGGAGCTACAATTGTAAAATAAGAAAAGATATTCCTTTATTAGTCCCACTGTGGGGAAATTTGCAATTTCTACTTTAAAAAATATATCATTTTGAACTGGTGCCATTCTCAAGGTAAATCAATAAACCTGTTATGAATATAATATTGTGATAGTCATATCACCCCAGCACCGCAGTGGAGGTTGAATGCACAGGCTTTGCATAGCAAACTCTTCAGAGCACTCAGCCTGTTGGGCAGTGAGGGAAAAAAACAGGGAGTATAGGATGAGGAGCCGTGGATGGCCGTGGCTCAAGAGAGTCTTTGTTGAGACTGCTGTCTAATGAAAGGACTGCACTGCGGTAATGATACTAAAGGAAGGGAGTGTACTACTAAATAATGAAGTGACTGCGGTGTAGTAAAGGTAACAATGTAGGAGGGGAGTGTACAAGTTTATAATGAATTGACCGCTATGGGCTGATATCCATGCAGGAGGGCAGTGCATGTTGGGTTTAGTGCCTTGAATGTAATGTGCTGGTTGGAGAGATGGATGGACTTCTGAGTTGGCATAAATCTGGCACTGCTCTGCTCTCACTCCCATACTAAGCTGTAGTAATTCACACTGTCTCTCGTTGCCTACTATCATTTTCTTTTTTCACTTTTATTATTCATTCTTTACCTTCCCAATTTGCTCTCATTCTAATCCTGACACTCCTTGCTATCTTCCCTCTCATTATTAGATACTGTGCCATATCACCTTCTGTATATTACATTCATTTTCAATCATCAGTTATAAAAAAATCCCCCCAGGGAAACTGTCAGTAAATACTGTCATTGTGTGTGCGCTCATATATAACTGCTCGTGTCTAAGTGTCCATACATGACTGAGCTTGCGTTCGTGCATATGTGTGTATTTGAAGATGGGTCGTGGGATTTGGACAGTAGCTCAGGGCAATATTCCTTAATGATGTAATTTCACGTCAGTGATTTTTTAAAATTCACGTTAATATGTCACATTCACACACTATATTATGCGCCACCCTTCCAGTTCTATGTGATAAGTGGACAGGCTTGTTTCCAGAATATCTCTGCGTGGAGGATTATGGAAAGTGTGTAGGAGCTGTTGGCAGCAGCTTGCATGCACTCACACACACACACACATAGAGAGAGCCATATACAAACTTGGCTGTAATGTAGTCAGTGTCCAATAAAGTATTCTGTGCCTTTTCCTTTTTGTACAAGTAGTTCTTGTTCCCTGATTCCCTCATCCAATCCTCCTCTTCTGTGCTCACTACTTTTATTGTTCCAATTATTTGATATCAGGTTACAGAAGATACCACAGGTGAGGTTTTCCTTTTTGCAGTAGAGTGAGTTTGTAAAGCAGATAGGCTGGAAGGGATTCACTTTCTTTCTCTAGGACGATTCACCACGGCAGATGCTTGCCAGTACATTGGCCATAAACCTGCTTCATCCAGTTTATTTATTTCTTCTAGTTCCCCCCACAACCTCCCACTATTTACTATTTACCCAATCTCTGTTGACACTTCTGTAAATCCTGCACCTATCAGACAGAAGCAATGTGTTGCATGTTTGACTTCATTGGTACATTCCTGCTATCCAACTTGAATTTGCAACCGTGCTCTTGACCAGGATTTAACGTAGAGGGTGAACAAAGGGTTTCTCAAATAACAAAAAGATTAGTGTAGTAGAAGTATTACAGGGTTGCTGTAACCAATAGAGTAGATACAAGGAGCTGTTTCCCATCCCACCCACAACCGTGGAATTAGCTTTTTCAATCTCAGCAATATTTCAACATGATTGTAGAGTATATGTTGTTCTATTGAAGTAATAGATCGACCTTAATCGAAAATTTTACATAGTGGCCAAATGGTGGAATTACAACTTCCGGGTCCGTCACGTGATGCCATTGGGCCCAAAAAGAGTTTTTCCCATTGGGAAAGAAACGTCGGTAAATCAGTGGATAATGTTTTTTGAGGTAAATCAACTTACTTCAAGCGCCACTGAGCAACTTTCATAGGAATGAACGGGAGCCCGCCTACAACCCTGTATCCAGATCTCTTTATACATCCATGACATAGCCCCACAACATGTCATTGTTTTTACTGAGAAAGTGAATAAGCGTATTTCCCAAAATGTCAAACTACTCATTTAAAGGTTCCCTGTGAAGTTTTTGTCTACTATTTACGCTATGGAGCAATGTTTTTATGTGAGGGTCAGCATTTTGTTTGCGCTTGTGGATGCGCGCAAGGATGCACAAGCAAGCACACGCGGGTGATGCTATACACATTCCAGCCAATGGTTTCATACTACTCCAGTGATAACAGTAACATATCAAGAAATGCACTAAAAAAAGGCAGGGAAAAAGAAGCCTGCATGCTAGTAAACATGGATTTAAACAATGCAGGTTTGAAAAATCAGCTTTGCAGATGATTTACAAGAAAGGAAATGTTTCAACACGTTTGTTAGACCTCGAGAGAACCACTGAATGTAAACAGAAACTTTGTATACCAGAAAACTCCACATTTTACCTTTAAGTCTTGGTAGTGTGACTCGATAACAAAACAAAATTCTATAAAGAAACCCTACTTTCCCTGCACCGTCATAGGGAATTGACGTATTTACGTCAATCTTGCCCAAACCAGACATCCACCTTTCATTCAAATGAGACGATTAAGACAAATGAGACGATTACTTGTGGTCAAGGATGGTTTCTCTTCGATGCTGCCCCTCCTGCCCTGGCCTCATTGTGACAGCAGTTCTCTCACAGCTTGTGACATCTGCCTGAGAGCAGGACATGCTTCAGGGTTTCTGTTCCTGGCTCCACCAACTCTGCTATGGTTTGGAGCCCTTATCCAATAATGTCACCCCGGAGGTGGGGAGCGCAGCGCTCTCCATTCTTCTACTGATGGCCGCTTCTCTGCTGAAAAAAGTGATTGTTCTTTTCTAATATGTTTTGAGGAAATATGCAAATCATAGTTCAGACTGGACAAGTTTAAATGCAATGCGTACACAGTCTTAATTAGCAGAACAGTAATTATTCTCCGCCAATCTCCTAGTCAGCCAGCTTGATGGCTTGGCAACTGATGGCCGTGGGAATGTGTATTGTGTTAATGTTTTATGAATTCAGCTGTCAAACTTTTAAACTTCAAGAAAAGCAAACAATAATTTGATTAAATAATTTAATAGTTTCTCATAGTCTTACTTTTGTACTCATGCCAATCCAGCAACGTCCTCTATAATTACTATTTTACTTTAGAAGGGCTGATTCATCTACTTCTCACTATTAGATACAAATAGGAATTAACAGGTTTTCTTTGTCTTTGTTCATTTTAGGTCTACTGATCTGCTCCTCTGTTGCAATATTGTACATTTTCACCAGCAGTCTCTAGTTTTGTTTGTTCAAATTGCCCTTATTCTAAATGTCAGGCAGTACATCTGTTCCTTTCTTGGACCGAAATAATGCAGCAACCATCTGTGGGAGCTTTCCTGATGTTTGTTTTTAGCTTCATGTGTTTGTTCCACCTGCATACAATTCAGCCTTTAAGATTTACAACTGTAAATGCAAAGTATGAACTGTACCGAGCGTGCTTAAAGGTACATTACACATTCACATCCCAAGACCTTAAAATGAACCACACATGGTGTGAATTTGGTTTGTTAGAAAGGTCTGACCTCATTTGGCTTGATCATACGGTATACGCACACAAAACTTTACTTCTCATGAGAGGTTGAAACAATACAAAGTGTGAAAACCCTTAAAAGGTAGAGCTTTTGATTTAGCCTCAGGCTTCTACCACAGGCTGTTTTTTGATGTTTTTAGTTGTATATGCAAAGGTGGAAGTGCAGTTCATTACCGCTATAGTCTGGGGATTAAAAAGGGATAAAGATGAAATGACAATGCAAGCAGGGTCAGTTACGGTGAGCATAATTTTGTTTCCCATATTAAATATGCTAAATATGCTATTAAATATCCTTTTTTAGTTGCAAAATACATTGCAAAGTCCTGCAATATATTGCACTTATTGCAAGCTTAAATATCTGTAGCATAAGCAGTGGTAGACTCAGACTAAGGCTGTTTTTTTTTCTCATATCCTTTACTGTAGAAGCTGAAACCTGGTTGCTGATACCAGTGATTATGCAAAATAAGGGTTGAGTTCTTTGCACTCTTGATTGGTCATGCCCGGGAACATAAATCCCCGACCAAGCTCTTGTTGGGCCAGGCTCCGATTAATGAACGGTGTTGCCTGCAGTACCACTTTAAGACCCCTGCCAATTTATTTGCATTAAGTAAGCCATACTGTGCCCTCTATTTTTCCCTGCTCATTTTCTTTGCCGTTGTGCATTCCATTGCCCTTGCTCTACCCCGCAGAAAATAAGTGGCAGTGGACCGCCCACAGCAAATAACCACTGTAACATTAATCTGACGTAAAGGGATGTCATTGAGTCTCCACAGCCAGGGAAGCAGGAAAGGAGTCGGGGAAACCAATGCTCAGCTCCTAGCACAGCAACCTTCACATCACACTGTGCTTATGTGTGAATTTTCAACCACATTAATGTCTACTGTTATTTGGAGGTTGGGGGTTTGCTCTGCACTCTCTCTAGCATTATGGATTTATTTACACTGATTATACTGTTTAGCAGAGTGTGGCATTAAATCTTGCAGAGCTGGAGATGCATGCAGCTCGGCAAGCCTCACACACACACACACACACTAGCTGCACTGAGGCAAATTCCTGTCAACTGTATTGACATGGCAATAAAGTAGTGAAATTGAAATATCGCATATTGATGTCACTAAGTACAGTAGTTGGGATGTTAATGACCTCTATTATATTTTGCGTTTTTCATCCCTGTTTAGAAACAACTGTGGCAAACCCATGAAGTCAAGGTCATTATCCCTTTCCTTAACACACACCTACACATCGCTGCGTCATGCGTTTTTCCCTTGAAGCCGCGCCATGTAGCAAAGCTCCTCTATTACCTTCTGCAAACAATTAATGACACCTTATCCTTACGCCAAGCACACACACACACACACACACACATACACTGATTAAATATGGAAGTGTAATGAGAAGCTTATTCAAAGCAGGCCAGTACAACGCTATATATTTAACCCACAAAAGCCCCATTGTTATTTATAATACAACATATTTAACTGCCTAATAAATTACCCACTAACAACTAAATGTATCTGTTAGAGGTTAAACCGATTGTTGTATGTTTATGCAGAGTGTGAAAGTGCCCTACATAAAGGCATAATAGCATTCACTGCGAAAGTTTCAAGCCAACATTATCCCTTGACATGAATAGAAACTGAGGTTGGAATTTAAGGGAAAGACAGCAGGTGTGGGTGGATGATGGAGCGGAAAGGGGTTTCATATTTAGGCCTCAAAACAAATGGATCCATGGATGCTGTTTAGCCTGCTTGTTGGAGGCAGCTGCACAGTAAATAAAAAGATTCATCCAGGATATACTTTGTTGTACCATTATTAGTATTTTATTCAGTAATGGGGTGTTTGGAGGTGCTGTATTTGGAGGAAATACATTCATACATTCACATAGCATGACTGATTTCTTTTGTCACAAACATGAGATATGCTTGGAATATCTAATGCATGTGCACGGGTCATATTATTATGGAACTATTCAATTTGAATAAAAATATGTATGTGAAGTAAAAATGATTATACTTGCATATAGAAAATGTTGGATGGTTTACAACACTTTAAAGCAGGGGCTAGGCAGAATGTTTTTATATGAATCAATATTCTGTTACTGTTATGCCTATTTCTCACCTTGTAGTGTACTGTTTAGCTGTAAAATGAGAAAGTTTGCTCAGTTTGGTGGGCAGTGCTTGGTATTTCCTCAACTGATCTCTACATGGCTGCAGAAAAAAAACATTTTACAGCTAAACAGTACACTGAAAAATGTTTCTGAAAACATTTGAGGTGAGAAATAGGCATTACAGTAACAGAATATTGATTCATATTTGATCAGCGCTGCCTAGTTTGATCGTTTTGTCGGAGTTCGCGATTGATTGACAGCTGCTCAGAGACGTCAAGGTTCCAACTCGGCTCGATTTTTTTTTTTTCCTCCGGTCTGTGAAATCTTGCAGATGCCGTTAAGAGCACTGGAGGACACAAAGGCACATGATTTTTTTCAGTCTACCTGTGTCATGCACTACTGTCAGGATATGGTGACCGTTTTATAAAATTTACTTTTTTTTAATCATATTTAGTCCAGTCTTGCCGACTGCCGCTTTAAGCCTACTATGTTATTTTGATACATTATATAACTTTTCATTGGTGAGTTGGACTTTTAAAATTCCCAAATATTTTAAAAGCCAGAGCCTGTTTGAAGGTACTCTCTTAGCTTAATTTTTCATTTTTCTCCCCTATCTTGTGCTTTTATGGATATTGCTTTTGTAGAATTCTTCATTAGTGTCACATTAGTGATATAAAGCTACTTTTAGGAGATAAAAATGTTCCCTGGCAGTCATTAAAAGGATTTGAAAATCCTTGTATGTTCATTTACAAAAGAGCTTAAGCTAAGCGCACACACATGCATTGTGAGCGGAATTGATGAAAAAGACTGTCTGGCTTGGAGAAGATTTTAAATCAAACACATTGTACTCAGTTTCAATGGCCCATGCATTGAATCTGTTGCCTCTGGCTTCAGGCGATGTTTTTAGGAACAGCTATCGTCTATTTATGGCCTGTGTATGTTTACACTGAGAATTACATTTGTGAAGTCGTGACAGTCCCAAGTCCTCCCTGAAACTCTCTTGGTGCAAAGCCTAAGAGTAAATCATCTCCCTGGGAATTGGGAGGACGAGTAACAGGCAGAGCCCAGCGCCCTGATTTGTGATGCGACCAGCTGGCCTGCATTATTATCCAGGCAGAGCGCCTCCTCGAACCATGTACTTACAGCCGTGGATGCTGCGAAAGGAGAGAACTACCAACAAACCTCCCCAACAACTAAGTGCGCAACTGGAGAACAGATCTGCTCCACTGTTGCAGGATCCTGGATCACGATCTCTCATTTTCACCCAGAAAGGTGTAAGGCCTGAAAGTAACTCAGAAAGCAAAAAGGCTGCAGGGAAAGCTAATGACTGGGTTTAAAACTCTGATTGTGGGTGACTTTGCTTTAAAAGATATGCAGTAAAAACACCAATATACTCTGTTTCCCCAAGGATATGGTTTCTGACTTGTCAGAACAAAAAAATCCTATATTGTGGCTGCACACCCAACTGTGAAAAACATCATACTGCACATAGGGGTCAAATGGTGTTGTAAAACAACAGTGTGAAGTGCTGAAACCGGACTGTATTGATCTGTTGAACACAGTCAGCTCTGTGAATGCTGAGGTTGTTTATCAGTGGCCCTCTACCGCCAGTCAGAAGAGGAGTTGAGAGATTGAGCAGACTGTTGGCACTGAATTTATAACTTTTCAACTGCATGTATCGTGCTTTCAGTGCATTTTATCAACAATTTCAACTTTTTCTGGGACCAAAGAAATCTCTTTAAGGCAGATGGCCTTTGCCTTAACAAGTCAGGAGTAAGATTGTTCACCTATAACCTATTTTACTTCCTGCGTCACCCATCTGTTCCTAGTCCCGCAATACAAGACAATCGGAGATCTCCGCCTACCGAATGTCTGGGGATTTCTAAATGCAAAGTTGTTGCTAGAACGGCGGCAAGAACGGCTGATAACAAACCTACGCCCCTTTACATGTCCTGGATTCAGACAGGCAAATCACAATCGTTTATCTACATCCATGGAGACATACTGGGGTGCCACGTGGGAATAAAGCTAACGTTATTGGACGACGTCGTCTAGGATTCCGGGAGGGAGCCAGAAATTCTGGAGGAATAAAACCTGTTACCGTGAGTCACATTCTGCTGAGCAGCTGTAGCAACAACAGTTCTGTGCATGTATTTGTGCTACGACAACTTCTGGATGTCACCGCCCCCAATATGAAGGGCCACCCTAAAGATTTTGGATCGGTTCTGCTATGCAGGTTTTTCCGAACTCTTTAATTGTTTCCACCCAGTTTTAGCAACGAAACCAGGGAGATTTCTTTCAGCGAAGCGTTTAGATACCGACTTGTGAGTCTAATCTGTTCCCTCTGCCAAGGACAAGAGACAAGAGGAATCAAAATAGGACGAAGACATAACACATTGCGGCAGAAACCTCAGAAGAGAAACACCTCAGCCCCCAGAGCTTTGATCATGGGAGACATCAGAGCCGACAGGAGGAGTCTCCACCTCCTTCATATCCTTCACTCCACCCCCCAAACCCCATCCAGGTCACCCTCCTATCCCGTCACCCTTTCTCCCTCCTCCTTCCTCTTGGACTTCACTGACCGAGATGAAGGAGCTGGTCACTGCTGGAACCAAGCTTACCCTCTGCCCTACTCTAACGGAGTTGCCATTTTGGACTTTTCCCTCAAATGCAAGTAGATATCTTATTGAAATGTTGCTTCTTTTCAATATGTGGCTCTTCAGCTGAATTCTTCCTCTCAAGCTATGTTTCCTAAATATCTAGAGGCCACCTAAATAGTGTGCAACCTTTTTTGATGACTTTACTGAACTGCTGTCTGTACTCTGTATTGACTTTGACTGTGTAGTTATTGTTGGTTTTGAATTTTAACATTTTAACAATCCAGGACTGAGGGACTAAAGAACTGCGTTGTGTTCTTGATAACTGAGTCAGTATGTGACTCAGCTCACACACAGTAAGGTGCACACTCTGGACTTAATTATCTCCCAAGTCTCTGAACATTTCCAAGGTTGTGGTGACCGATGTTGCTTTTTCTAATCGTTCCTGTGTTTTCTTTGAGAGCACTATCTCTGTGCACGCAAATGTTCAAAAGAAGGTAATCACAAAACAGTCACTGTGAAAACGCCATTGAAATATTTATTCAGGTTTTTCCTCTCTGTAGTCTCAGTCAATGAGTCTGTAGATCATTTCAATTATAAAATTATAAATGTTATTGGTGCCATTGCATTCACTAAGGTGAAGGCTGTCTCTGGTAAGAAAAGATCTCCATGGAAAAATGCCACGCCGGTAAAAATAGGAAAAAAGAGAGTGTCAAAAAGCTGAACGCAGGTGATGAAAAACAAATCTCAGTGGCCTCTGAACTTCCATCCACCGGTGCATGCAATGAATTTGCCTTCTTCACTGACAAAATTCAGGAAATCAGACAAGCAGTTAGTGCCTCCATAACAGGTACAGGATATTGTTTGTCCCTGTGTCCCTGAAAATCAATTCAAATACCATGACACAATTTTATCCAATCAACCATAAGAACCCGGAGGAGATTATACAACATCTGAAATCCTCCCTATGCTGCCTTGATATTTTTGCCAACAGGCTTTTTCAAAAATGTTCCAAATTGCATGGCCTCAGATCCTCTACAAATTGTAAACACGTCTCTTCTCTCGGGTGTCTTCCCACAGGCCCTGGAAACTGCAGTCATCTAGCCATGTCTAGACATGTCACTCATGAACAATTATCAGCCCAAAACCTCCCGCTATTAAGTAAAATCATTAAAAAAAAAGCTGCTTTTCAACAGCTGAACAAGTTCTTTGCACTAAAAAACTGTTTTGATGTCTTCCAGTCAGGTTTTTGACTACAGCACTGACACTGCTCTTGTTAAGATCTTTAATGACATCCACTTGAACACTGACAGTGGCAGAATTTCAGTCTTAATATTACTGGATCTCAGTGTTGCATTCAACACGGTTAACCACAATATATTACTAGACTGACTGGAAAACTGGGTCTTTATGGCACATTAGTAAACTGGTTTGAATCATTCTTAAAGGACAGGGATTACTTTCTATCTCTAGGTAATTATACATCTTAGCAGACACATATGCGGAGTTCCCCAGGGCTCCATTCTGGTTCTTCTTCGGTTTAACATCTACATGCTTTCACTGGCTCAGATTATGGGAAAAAACTAAATGTTATCATAATTATGCAGACGACACACAAATGTATATAACCATATCACTAGAAGACTATGGTCCAATACAAGCACTGACGGTAAGTGCATTGAACAAATCAGCGATTGGATGTACCAGAATTTTCTTCAATTAAACAAAGACAAAACTGAGGTAGTTCAGCTTCGACAATGTTAAAAACCACGGACCAAGCCACGAATCTGGGTGGGCTCAAACCTGAATTACAACAGCCACATTAAGACAATTCCAAAGTCAGCCTACTATTACCTTAAAAAAGATCAATGATTAAAGGACTTGTGTCTATGTAGGATTTGTAAAAATGTGTCCATGCATTTATCTTTAGTAGACTCGACTACTGTAAGGGTGTCTTTTCCCTAAAAAAATAGATTAGACAGCTGCAGCTGGCACTGCGCTGGCTTCCTGCCTGTCAAAGAATACATTTTATAAAATACTACGGTTGGTTAATAAAGCATTGAATGGTTTTGGGCCAAAATACATTTCAGATTTTCTGTTACAGTATGAATCATCCAGACCTCTCAGGTCATCTGGGACATGTCTGCTTTCTGTCCCCAGTGTCAAAAGTAAACATGGAGAAGCAGCGTTCAGTTTTTATGCTCCATATATCTGGAACAAACTGTCAGAAAATTGCAGGTCTGCAACTCTCAGTTCTTTTAAATCAAGGCTGAATACTTTTCTTCTGCCTTTTATTAAATCAAATAATTATTCATTTCTTACACTGCACTGTAATTTTTCTATTTTAGCATGTTTTAATTTTCTTTTCTCTTGACTCTTCAATGACGGTTTTTAATTGTATTTGAATGTCCTTTTGTGGTGTGTTTCTTTTGCTCTTTGTCTCCATGCTTTTGATGTTTTATGTAAATCACTTTGACTTGCCTTGTTGCTGAAATGTGCTGTATAAATAAACTGCCCTTGCCTTGCTTCGCCTCATGTTCTTTGACCGTCCAGTCAATATTACTGCCTGAACACAAAGATTCTCACTTTGTCGTGATTTGGGATTTTATATCCCAATAATGTTTTATTACACTGCTACATAAAGATGGGTCAATACCTCTATATATATAGTCTAAATCAACCCATGCTATCAGTATATCCCCAAAGTCGATTAAGTTTGGAATGGTATCAGATGTTTTGTTTCTGATGTTTGTTATTAGGACTCTAATATTTTAGGGATAACATGTGTATGATATCTTAATTCTGATTGTGGTCTATACTCGGAGCTCAGCCTTTGTCCAGAGTGAAGGTCGGAAGCAACTGCTGATGCAATACACACTTAATCTGAACTCTCACACACAACACTCCTGTGGTTTTGAAATACAATGTGGAGCTCAGTCTAAACCAATTTAAATGACCAACACATGCCTCAGGCTTTATGCTTTGTCTTTAAACACTCATTTCCCATTATGCCTCTCATTGGCTGCCATCTATTATGTTCCTTAAGAAGTAAATGTGGGTCAAGATCTATTGTCAGCGGATGAAGTTCCTCAATGTGTGCTTTTTTGGGGACTTTTAAATCACCATGCAACTTTTATTCCACCAAGTAAAAAGCAAAATGGATAATTATGGCTATGAAGGTCAGTGAGACAATAGGTCTCCATCTGTGACTGACAGAACTGCTATCATACGTGTGTATCGGAGTGTGTGCGCGCGTTATGTGCTGACACGCGGAAAAAACTCCTTAGTCATTTCTGTGTGACTCAGCCCTCTCCCGGCCCGACAGCTTAATATTAAAAAGCCTTCAACCTGCAGCAACACAGTCTGAGTTATGGCCTCTGGCACGGTGTGTGTGATTGTGTGTGTTAAAACCTGCTTCGTCATGATGTTTTCGGCTTAGCGTGGATCATAATGAACAACAAATTTGAATAGCTGTCGTCCACAAACCAACTCTTCCTCCCCATGGCGTGTGTGTGAGTGGGTGGGTGGGTATGAATGTATCTTTTCTTTTATATGCTTGTGTTTTGTATTAGCGGCGGGCGCGCATGTGTGCGTGTGCGCTTGTTTCATTGTGCTCATTGTTTGTATTTCACCGCGTGTTAGTTTCCTTGTGTGTTTGTGTGTGAACGAGACAAACTTCTGTAGACCATGAACAATGGCTGTCAGCCCCCTTATGACAGGGAGGCATGATGAGGCGTTCCTCTGTAAGGTTTCCATTCAGTTTGATATGCAAATAGGCTGCTAGTACTCCACAACACTAGTTACAACCCTGTTCCTCATAACTTCAGTATCATCACGCTCATAATCCATGCAATAGCAATCATCTGACACATACACAAGCACAAACTGAAACATACACACAAGCACGAGCATAAATAAATCAATATAATATCAATATTGTGACATAAAATTTACATTTGGGATGTTGTTATTTTAATATATATCATATAGATATATCTTACTAAATCTTCAGAGATATCTTAAAATGTGTCTTTTCCAGCTTTTTGAAGTTATAATCATAGAGTGCTCCAGGGATGACGTGTTTTTTAAGGCCAACTAGGAAGTTAGCATCACCCTGGTTCCCTCGACAAAAAGCCGATTCATCATTGCAGAAAAAAAGCTCTGTGGAAAACACATGTTTATGATACTTGCAACTTTGGTTCCGTAAAATAATCTTTAGGAATGAACACCACTTCTATGATTTTTGAAGCATGAATGCAGTAAGTAAAAAGCCAACGTTAGGCTTTAAACAAACACGGTCGCATGAACGCGAGTATACACAACGAGGCTGTAAAGGCGGACGAGTCGGCGTGATGACCTTTATCTCATTTAACCACATGTTACCAACCGTTTTTTTAAGACATGTAAAAGCTTCAAAATTCACAAGTGGGTTTTTTATTGATGTACTTTATGTCGTAGAACAAAATGTTAAAATCTCTTCAACTTGTGTTAACCACAGACCTTATTTCAGGCATCTACTTGAAAACCCACTCAACAAACCCATTGACTTCAAGACGAGGGAACTGGAAGTGCTAAAATGCTCCTTTCCGGGTTTTAGGACTCATTCCTGTAGCACTCTATTACACAGGTCCCAAAGATCTGTTCTAAATGACACCTTTATTGAATACTGGGGAAAGCAAACATGCCTAGAGCGGCAACTAGGTGACGTGTTGGTATATAATGAACGTGCCAGAGAATGACAATGACATTGCTCAAGAAAATGCCAAATTGCATAAATGCAACAGAAGTTCAAGTGCGTATGTGGGCTGAGAGGATTCATGCTTGTGAAAAGGTTGTCTTTCTCCCTTTTCAATAGGCCATATTCCCCACACAACTTCATCTATACATCGATGTATCCACATGTATTGTCTTTCCTTCTCACTCTTTCTCCAGCTTTTCCAAATGCTACACTTAACACACAGATAAAGCTACTCTCACACACACACTGTTCCAAAAACAGTTTTTAAAATGTCATCAGAATGGTAAAAGACCTTCAAATGACCCACCAGATGGGGTTTCTTAACTCACTCTCCCAAGATATTTCCAGGCACCGGCACCTGCGAAACGCACACATGAACTAGTGTAACATGAGACACGTAGACACACTCGCGCACGAACCCAACACAAACAGGTGCCGAGTTTGATAAAAAACAAACACGTGAACACAGATGGATTTTGCCGGCAACGTCTCACAGAGAGCCGAAGCAATTGAGAAATCTTAATTAAAAGTAAACTTTGGGCGAGATTAGAAGGCTTGCCCTCACTGATAATGAGAACATGCTGTTTATGAAATGTAAGCCTTCGCAAACACGTCGGCATGCAAATGAGATAGTGTTTTAATAAGGACTTCGCTGCATGTTCCATATTTTTAGTTGCACTCTGCAAATGCAGGTATTCTGTATTTTGACAAACTAGACATGCAGTATGAGTAGCATGTAGCCTATACTCATTGTTGGAACAGATTAGGACATGTGCAAGTACATTTGGTTACATGTTAAGCTGGTTATACACTACGATTTTAGCCCCTTTCTGACCTGAATTTTGAGCCGCATGACTCATTTTAGAGTCGGACGAATTTCAGCCCGGACAGTCGGATGAATTTCTGACATGCCCGAAATATTGGTTGGGCGTCCACAAGCTCTCGCACAGTTGAAGCAGAGCACGATTCCCCAACATCAGCGCCTTTGTTCTGCTTTTTTTTCTGTTTTACACGTACAGTATGACCACATAAATCGTGAGATTTGGGTTTACATCACAAACAATCTTTTAGCACTTCATTGGCACTAGACAGCCTTCCTATTGGCCTCTTCGCTTTAAGAGAAAATCATACTTGGCGAAGACTTTACATACTCTTTTCCTTGTGTTGAAGCTTTAAGTTTTTGTGCTGTGATGTCTGGCACAACAGCCTTCTAGGGAAAAAAAAGGCGAGGCATTTGGATTCCATTGTGAAGCTGTGAAACGGCGAGCAAAAAATATTTTGATATGAGTTCAGAAACAGTGAATCTAAGGAAACGTTGACAGGACCTTTTAAAGTTTTTGTGCAACAGCCCAAGCCTTTAGCAGTGTGTGTGTGTGCAGCCATAGATTTCAGTATTCAGGAGGCATTCTAAATACCGGAAAGGAATGTTTTCAAAGGTATAACGCAGTGTACTTTATCTTGTAGTCTAACAGATAATGTGTCTGACAAACTTGGTTCAGTGAGGTCATACCTGACATCTCTACTGTAAGATCTCTCCTTTTCCTTCTGTTTTCTCACAATGCAAACACTCTCTGACCTTCTCCTATTCTTCTCATATCTCTTTTCTTTCCCTGACGATGTTTTTCTGTCCGTCGTCTAGTGTTTTTGTCTCTTTTTTTTTCAGGGATTCAGACTAAAGATTTTTAATCTATTCTTCCTTTATCTCTCCGTCTTGCTTTTTCTTTCATATCCCTTTCTACACATGTTTCTCTCACACTCTCTCCTCTCCGCTACACCTTTCTACATAATGACGACACCACACTCTGCCCTTTTCCCTCTCCTAACTCTCTCTTCCCCTCTCATTTCCTCTCTCTCTGCTTTCACTCCCACTCACCAAGGTCCTGGAGAGGGGAAATGAAAAGTGTATGTATTCTGTAGCGGTGCTGTGTGGCAGCGGGAGGGAAAACTGCTGTTTTATGGTTTTATTTATGGATCTGTAGATTTCTGGCGCTGTGCACATCACACACGGGGCTAGAAGGGGGAATGAAGAGCAGCCTGATTCGAACTGCTGCTAGTACGTCCAGTGGAGCTGCAGACTGGCAAGGAGGAGTGTACACATTCACATATTTTGCACTGTAAAAAAAAAATGTCAGAAAATGCCAGAAAATGTCTGTTAAAAAAACGGAAAAATACTTTCCGTTAATTAACATAAATAAACTGTAAAAAAACAGTAATTATCTTTTTATAATTAGCCTTTATTACTGTAATTTTACAAGAAATATTTTACTTTTAACATATATTTATTGTAAGAATAGTCATACACTGTAAATCTAAGACCATTTACATATAAATCACAAATGAAACATGTAATTTTACGTTGCGAAAGCCCAAATTTACATTAACTAAGAAGTTTTGCAAAAAAAATCTGTATTTTTACAAGAAATATTTTTAGAATTCCATGAAATCCTTTTCTTCTAACATAAATGAATTGTTAAAATAGAGTCATGAACCTCTAAAAAAACAGAATAATTATCTTTAAAAATGATCAAGAAAAGCTTAAATACAGATAATTACGATTGTGATTACAAAAAATGCTGTAAATCTAAGACCATTTACATATAAATCACAAATGAAACATGTAATTTTTACATTTTTGAAATACAGACAAAAAATGTAAAAAAAATATATATATTTTTTTACAGTGTGGACCAAACACGCATTAGCTACGACCTAATGTATAGACAAATAAACTCAAGTATTCATGACAGGATATTAATTTGCACACATCAAGCCTATCAAGTAATCTACTACAACATATCCCCACAATCACCCCCCCTAATATCAAAAATATATAATTTCCTCTCCTGCCTGTTTGCACTTTTGTCTCTCCTCCTGACTGACACCACATTCCCAGCAGAGACGAGGTTTTCTTATCTGAAGGTCAGCTTAAGCCAGAGCGGCGTTTGTCACTTCGCTCTCAGGCAAACCCAGCAGCGCCATCATAAACATTTAATGGAAGTGGCTATCATTGCACAGCAGATGGTGCTAACACTGCTAGTGCAGTCATGTCATGGCCAATAAATAGCCTTAAATATAAGGAGACTGTCAGCTAGAGGAAATGAAGGACACTGTTGAAATTACAGGCTGATATAATATATATATATATACACAGTGCATATTTTGCAGACATATTTTTCAGATCAGTGATATTCAGAATCTCCTATAATTGTTGGTTTTAGTTTATCACCACAACTAAAATTGGAAGTGCTCAGTTGAGTTTTAGTTTTTTCATGGAGTATGATCATTGTTCACACTCCAAAGGATATGAATCAGCTATTCAAACAAAACTCTGAGTGGTTCTCATGTGAATTTGCATCTGAATGGTTCAACCAGTAAACCCAGTGCAAATTTCTTCTTGTGTTCTGTTAGAGTTCGATATAACTTGGCTGACTATTGAGCATTAACTGAAGTCTTTGCCTCATCCATCTGCAAACGACAGACAACTGTGAGCTTATAATCCGTTCATTTCTGTTTTTTTGAAAGATGAATAGCTTTTTAAAAAAAAATAAAAACACGGTTGTTGAGGTGAAACAGGCCTTAGATCAAACTTTGCCGTATTAAATACAGGTATCTATTATTTTTTTTATCGTACGACTCTTCTGTCTTACCTTGAGGAAAAACACAGATTCTGCACCAGTCTATTTAGTGCAATGATGTACGGTGTCTTTCTGAAGGTGGCGAGAGGATGGCAGAATGTGTGCGAAAACACAGTCATACATTCACCTCATTTTTTAGTAATTGGACAGCTCAGTATTGAACAAACATGATTTATAGAAAATGATTTTCTCACTCGAACTGTGAAGCGCGATGAAATTTGATAGCACGCCGGTCTGAAGGAGTGGAGGATCTGACTGAATGAGTTCAATTTGCCTTCTCGATGACAAGTCGCGATAAAAGGGGGACACTTGTTTCATGCTAAACACATTCAGATATAATGGGAAGAGAAAAATGATCTGCTGGTTTGTGTTGGAGTACCTGGGGGTCACAGTGACTAAAGCTATTTTAAAGCATCCTCCATTACAAGTGATAAGTATAATTAGCATTTAAACAGATATATGATGGGCAGCTTTACTCGTCTTCTTATCGACCAGTATCTTCATAGCACAAAACAGTATGTATGGATAATGGTTTAGATAGAGACCAGTTACCTGTGGCTGTGTATTACAGTGCACTAATATATCACAGATAATTTGACACTAATGTTTTGGTGCTTAAAAATGCTTCATGCTGCACCTTTTAACATGTCTTTCGAGAGACCTGCTTACAAAACATCGAGAGGCAAAAATAGAGCAGCAAGAGTCTCCTCTCCCTCTCAACAATGCACCCCCTAACACCCATAATTCCCCTCTCTACCTGTCCACTGCAGTGTGAGTGTCTGTGAGTCTCTCCTCTCCTCGCCCACCCTCTCTCTCTCTCCTGGGTAATTTGTTGTGTAAATACGGTCTACTTACAGCTGACGGGCCCTTTCGGCTGTGACGCTGGAAATGCAATTACAGGCAGCAAACATCTCCATTGTTATCACTGGAGGGTGCGATGCTCATTTCGGTCCCCTCTGCAACGGGGGCCGTTATTGATCGGTATCAGTTTTGAGGAGGGGATTACTAATGAAGCCATCTGAAAGCCTTTTGTGCGGTAAAAGAGTTTGCACACGCACGTATGTGTGTGTGTGTGTGTGTGTGTGTGTGCCTCTAAGTGTGTGTGCTTGTTTGCAAATGGATGTGTGTAAATGTGAGACAGCCAGAAGAGATAATGTGTGTTTGTAAATGTAAGTGCCACTATGCCATCCTGTTGAGCAGGACTCCTAATGCCCCCCCCTATTGCAGTGCTCTGCTGCCTCTGGTGGTAGTTGGGTTACTTATACCAGCCATCACTTTTTTTTCATTATTGACATGTTCTGTCCTCTTATATAATCACAGTGTGCTGTGGTAGAAATCTTATGATCATTTTATAGCTATGGAGCCTTGGCAGTGTGAGGAACCTAATATTTGTGGCACACTGGTGAATTGATATTTTTGAAGAAGCCAGTTGTAGCTAAATGCTTTTTACCTCCGCCAAGGCCAGAGGCCTGGGAAGGAGGTTATGTTGGTTTGTTGGTTTGTTGGTTTGTCTGTTAGCAGGATTACTCCAAAAGTCAGCCATGGATTTCAATGAAATCTTTTGGCGGTGTGGGTAGTGGCACATTGAACAATCCATTCGATTTTGGTGGCGATCCGGACCATGATCCGGATTCAGGAATTTTTTTACGGATTCCTATCAGCCAGAACATTAAGACCTCTGGGTATAACACATGCGCAGTGTAACTGATGACGCGTTGATGACGCATGACCCCGCCTCTTTCCTTCAGAGAGAGAGAGAGAGCAGGGGGTTGGACAGCTGTAGATTCAGCGTTTTTTCCCATTAAACTCTATGAAATTACAGTTGAGTTCGACCAAAGCACACTTGGTGATTGTTGGAAAGACTAACGACGACGGTTTAGGTGAGTTTAATTTTGTTTCTGTCCAGTTTGAATGAAGTGTTTTACGCTGCTCTGCTACGTACAGCTGATCTCAACATAAACAAAAATACACGTGGATGATGGCGCAAGCAGAACGGATAGGGATGGGTAATCATACTCAGGCACCTTGGCGGAGATCTGCGCTCTCCGAGTGCCATTCTAGTTTTAATTATAGTTTTATATTATTATCATTACTAAATTATTGTTTATTCTAAAACTGACGCAAAGACCTTATAGCCCCTAATAAGCGGGCCTTACACCAAATGTTCCTGGGACTTTTTAGTCCCTGGAACTACTTCCTAAATCGATACTAGAGTAACTAACCCACCCCGATAGTTCTGATAATTTCACTAAACACTAAATGTTCATGGCTAAATTAGCAAAAATCTAAGTTAAAGTTTAAGAAATACATTCTTAGTTATTATTTATGACAGGTTTAACAGTTAATCTGCCTTATCAGGACTGTATGGGTGTGGTTTGAAGAGATTTGATTGATAGTGACCTAGCAACATGAGCAAACTACGATTAAAATATATTGGTAAATTCTGATTGGTGCATAGACGTGGTGACATCGCCCCTTTCCAACTGCACCTAGCCCACTTTGACCCGTGAGTAGAAACACGAATGCAGAAATGTCTTGTGAAAAATAACCAAAACGGTTTTCAGGGCCTCTGCAGAGAATCTGCTCATAAATCCCTGTTTATCTTTACATTTACCTATCAGGACTTTTTGAACCTCCCGAAGAGAGCTATAAAAGTATACACACTCCCACTCACATAACACAAAAATACTAGAATATCTACCTTGACTTCTCTGTTTTTCTCCAGCTCTTTGGTAACCTTCGTGGCTCTGCTGATAAGAATCTGGCGGAAACACATTCCCCTGCAGAGTGAAAACTTCAGGCCGTCACTTTAACACAGTCAGACATTATTCTCATACACACCGTGGCTCTGTGTTCACTCAATTATTAAGCACCCTAACTTCACATACAGCTTATTTTACTCCTCGTTCTGAGTCAAGCTGGTCTAATACCATGCTTGTGGGGCAGTCTTTGAAGCAGAATATTTTTTTTTTTTGTCCCTGTTTGATGTGCGTACAGGCGCCTGTGGACAAATGATTCGCTTCATTCTCTCCTGTCTTTGTTCCTTTTGTGTTCATTTTCGCCTTTGCATGAAGCGATTGCACGAAAACTATTTTTGCATATTCATATTATTTTTTTTCCTTTTGTCTCTTCTAAAAGACGTTGAAACAATGTAATTATCATGTGTTGGTTTGGGTTAATAATGTGCAATATACTGTACAGTGTGATGTTGGGGCGTAGCATTGTATATGATTAATTAGTTTCCTTATTCTATACGAGAATCAAATTTATACTTCTTTGAAATAAACTTTATATAGAAAAGCTGTATTTGTAAGACCTACAATTGAATTTTATTTTATCAAAATATGCAAAGCCCACAAAAAAGACATTTTATTCTAATGATGCACCATAGTTGCCTTGGCACCCAATGTTGTTAGACTTGCAGTTTAATGATTTAGACTTTTGCTCAAGTAACGCCTTTTTAGTTTATGAAATCTAACTCTACTATACTGGAAACAACTAACTCATATTTTAAAATCTATGAAATATTTGGGCATGTAGCACTGTAATGTATTCACCTGAGTAAAGCAACTCTTTCATGCTGTGAAATGTGGTGAAATCAGATTAAATCGGTGTTGCTATTATTGTTATATCCATCTTTATGATGTGACTTTACTTAAAGGTCCCATGTCATGCTCATTTTCAGGTCCATACTTGTATTTTATGTTTCTATTAGAACATGTTTACTTGCTGTAATGTTAAAAAAAAAACTTTATTTTCATCATACTGTCTGCCTGAATATCCCTGTATTTACCCTCTGTCTGAAATGCTCCGTTTTAGCACATTACAACGGAATTGCATTGCTAGGCAACAGCTTGGGTCCATGTTTACTTCCTGTCAGCTGATGTCGATCACATACACTGCAACAGGAAATAAATCGGGACACATTTAGAATGTTTACGTTTAAAACCGTGTAATGGTCTAAATATTGTATATTTGTGACATCACAAATGTACAGAAATCCTAACAGCTTGTTTCGAAGGCACAGTTTCTGAATACAGGCTGTGTGTATCTCTCCATGGATTGAGGGTTTTGATACTTTCACAGTATTTATATAGCACTTAAACCGGCTTTATGATAAAAAAAAAAAGACATGAAAAGCTCACTTTTTACAATATGGGACCTTTAATAATATGTAACACAGCAACAACAGTCAGAAACTTGATTATTAAAATCACGCTCTGTTATCTGTGATGTTGTTTGAATGTGTGAAATGTTACAGATCATTGCCTTTTAAGGTAATTCGTCCAGGCACAAATTATTCAGTAGAGCAGATGACAATGCTATCCTCTCAAATGAAAATAGGAGTTATTAATGGAGCGGAGGTGATTGACAAGTAGAAAACAAAACTTCATCTGACTCACCTAGTCACAGCTGTGGTTTGTGCCACACGCTCTGCTCGTAGCAGACAAACCAGATAATTAGTTAAAGATGGCTAAAAAAAGTAAAGTCAATGAGTGCTTAGTGCTATAACTACTCTTGGTTTATGGCAGTGCTGCGACATAAATAGGTGAAAAGCTTTCCAAAAAAACCTGTTAGAGCTAAAAGCAGCTACAGAACCTTTTTTTGTCTTCTCTGTGAAGTATTAGAAACAAAACTTCAATACAATAAAAGCCACATTTTCCTGACCTGTAGGGGAGGAATGCTTTACTATTTAATTTGCTGCAGATTGTAAGAACACAGTGACAGATAATAGTGAATGAATAATAGAGAGCCCCAGGTATAAATCTCCAGAGGTGAGTTTGCCCTTCTCACATTAGACACGATCCAACAGCTCCACTCTCAGGGTGTTTGTCGGCTCAGCTTATTCAGAGCAAATGCTGCGTGAATAAATGTAACTGTTAATGGGGAAAGTGACACGCAAATTTCTATTTCTGCCATTCGGGGCCTGTTGAAGCGCGGTCAATGGTTTTGTTATTTTCCTTAAAGATGCATTATTTTTGCATGACTAAATTCATCACAACAACCTTTCTTGTGCTATATTTACACGAGTTACATCATCTGGAAAAGTTGTTTAGAAGTTAATCTTTACCAGTTTTAATATTAAAAAAGCATAATCAGTGTCAAATAATTACTTATTTATTCAGGTTGATAAACTTTTGACCATGTGATGCTCCTTTACTACAGATACTACTGAGCTTCCTGGTTAGGCCACTTGATGTCAGTGTTGCCTTTCAGGTCCGACTGGTTCAGTTCAAGCAAATCACTAGTTGTACGGTTTAACCTTTAAATCATTAGGTCTTGAAAGTGAAAATGTGAAAAAAATGTTAATTAATGTGGATCAAAATGTTGTATCTTCTTTATTTTAAAACGTTCCTTTCATAAATGCCGTGTCCTTGAAGAGTTCATTCTGCTTCACTCTCTGCTGATGCCAAACAAAAAAAAGCCTTATTTGACTCAGTGGTCACCTTTCCTGTTCGCGGCAGCTGAAGGATTCTCTTTTGAGAGGATTTCAGGAACCATAAAGTGGGAGTATGCTCAGTGGCCTTAGCATAATAGCCTTTGTGAATGTGTGTGGCTTTGGCTGTGAACCGTTTGGCCTCGGACTGCTTCGCTCGGGGCCAAATTTCTTTGCTCAGACGTAAAGCGAAGTCATGTGGACCACCTCGCCTCGGGGTTATACAAAGAGCCACGAACCACTCCTGACCACTCTCTAACACGGCCTTGACATACAGCTGCATTATTAATAGTCAAATAAAGTACAGAAGGCAGTGTGCAGTGATTATAAGATAACTAGTAACACTGAAAACCAATTATCTACTTTTACCCACTGAATAATTTAACTAAGACTATTTAAAGTAGCCATTAAGTGCGGTATCTCTCAGTACTGCTGCATTTAATTATGCGTCTGTCTCCTCTGTCCAGATAACCAAGTCCTGCAGTTTGGGAAGCTAGTAAGCACCTCCAACACCTACGAACCCGTCGCCCCTGGAAACCCCAGGAAGCCTGTAACCGTGACAACCGACAAGCCTCTGCTCTGGAGCATGGGCATCCGTGAGGATGGGTAATGACACAGAAGAAATCCTTCTTCTCGGGCAGCATTTGACTAATCAGAACATGTAACTACTTTGCTACGGCTGAGTTATGGCTCACTAGTCTTATGTTTTGCACAGCCTGAAGTAAAATAAGAAAAAAAAAACTGAAACACGTGGCCAAAAGTCTCACTAAAAACACTGAGTGTCCTCCTGTGATATAATGATCGAGACGCGGTCAGCTCTGTAGGAATATTCCAAACTGACCAAATAGAGCTGATTACTATTTTTAGTTTTTATACCAGAGTGTTGATCTTCGTCAATGATATTTACAGTATTCTTTTAACACAGATTTTATGCAATACTTGGATATGCTTCTACACTGTGCAGGTGTAAATTCAAGTTGGACCATATAGAAATGATGAATATGCACCATAAATACGACCAAAATCCAAGCCTTATTCTATGCTAACATCTGGTTCCCTTCATTAAAACACATTTTGATATCTTTTGAGAAGGACCGAGATGACAGCTTGTATGCAGGTATCTGCTTTGTATCACAGCCTACACTATGTGCCTTTGACGTCAATGCTCCACTGTCCATTTGTAGCTACCATATTCATATCTACTAAGCAGAAAATACTGTACACACACCCAGCTTCCAATTCTCTGTGCCTTTTGATGATGACAGTACTATATTTCTGAAAGTCAGAAAAGGTAAAAGCCAAACTGTTGTATACATGCTGCAGCGATAGCAAGGCTATTTGTATAGACGGGACAAAATCAGTGTGTGGGTTTCCATTTGTTTTATTTACACATCGAAATATAAATGTTGTGCACAGAATGTAAAAATGACATCCCTTCAGTCCCCAATCACACCAGCCCAATAACACTTTGCATCGTCGTTTCCTGTCCACGGGTATTGAAGTTTGTGTTTTTTCTTGTCCAGCATTTAACCACCACTAGATGGAGAAACAAGAAAGGCAGTGTTAGTGACTGGAGAAAGCTAAATGGGAATTTAGATACACAAAATACACCGATTGTGTGCATCAGTATCACTTAGATTTAGTATTGTGCCACAACATTCTTCCATAAACAGATAATCCTACTTCTGCACTTTAGGATACTGTATATTCTGACTATTAGGATAACAGCCTGAATGAATATTATTTGAATGTTTTATCCTACTGTGCACAAAAATTAAATCATGAGTGCTACCAGTTTTTTTTGCCCTCGTCTTTTATGTAGTGAAAACTATGTAATTAACAGTACATAAATAACCAATGATAAATGACTATTGTGTGGTAAATGTAAATAACTTTTGGTCCTTATTTGAGTTAATGGTATTCTATCAATTATGTAATAAAATTAACTTTCTCCCTGATGCAAAAGCTAATCCTAATCAGACATTTAAAAATATATATATATAATAATTAGTGCTCATGTTAATTATAGACGTATTAAAAAGTATTTATAAAATTTTGTCTTTATTAAAAGACTGTTATTTCTGGTAATTTATGCTTGTAATTGGTCAATAAGAAACTTGTTGACACCATCTAATGTTGGGTGACAACTATAACAGATAAGATAACTAAGATTTATTGTAGTTTGGACTGTAAATCAGTGCTAGAGTTATAACAATACACAAAATCCAAGACTCAATAAATGTTGCCATTTTGGGGTCATAGATTGGTATTCTTTTAAGCCCCATCATTTTATGGATATGTAAGATTTTGCTAATATTAATCCAATTAATTATGTAAATTCCATCTGCCAAAAAACTTGGATTGTTAAAAGTGAGTAATATCTCAATCTTTGTTAGTAGGATATCGTTTTCAAAATGTTTTGAGAAGTTCCTCTGTAAATCAAACCAAATAGATGGAGCATGAAAACAATCTATAAACACGCTTAATTAGTATTATACAAAATTAAAGCACTCCAATGGGGGATCTAAATGATATGAGCCTCTTCCAGCTGTGGTAAATAAGTGGTATTTAAATTAAAGATTATTTTTTTCAGAGCTGTATTGGACTACAAATACCTGAGAAAACAAAGCCTGTGTTTTTTTTTTTTAAATTGAGAGTAAGACACTGAATAAACTTGCCATAATGTACCACTGCTGGACAGACAATACCAGTGAATTCAGTGAATTTTTGCTTTCCCAATTTGATTTATTCACACATCTTTGCAGTAAGTAGATAGACAATAAAGCAGTTAATCAAAACTCCCTGAAACTCTCTGTCTATCACTGATATCATTGAGACACTTAGATAATGCTTCCCTGGACACACAATCTCTAATCAAGAAAACCCTTTTTCTCTTCTCTGTTCATCTTATAATGTCATTAACAATTACCCTTTTACCCTCTTTTAACTGTAACTTAAAATAACAATCAACATAACCAAATTGTATGATACAGTTACCATGTAAATAAGTTATGAGTCACTGCTTAATACTTACACAATGATGTTGTTGATGGGGATGTGGATGAGTTTAACAAAGAAACCGATGAAACCCATGATGGCAAACCCAATTGCTGTGGCCATGGCAATCTTCTGAAACTCTGAAGAAAGGACAACAAATAATCAAAATATAAAACAAGAATCTCATGATCTTATTAAAGAAAATCACTCATATTGATCTTTTAGATCCCAAAATCTGTTAGCCTTGAAATTGGGTTAGCTTGATTGACACTGTTGCCAACGCAACAGAGAGACTGAGGGCCACATTAAACATGAAACCTACCTTTTCTGTCAGGCTTTGTGCATCTCTTTACGAGCCTGATGGAGTCTTTGACGAACTGCCGGCTGGGCTCAACAAACTGCATTACCTGATCCATGTTGTTCAAGCTACAAGACACAATATAAAAACACAATGCTAAAGCTTTGACTGCGTCTCAGTGCTGACGTCGACTTCAGCATCACGACTCCCACAACGTTATAACTCTTAATATACTATTTCTCTCCATCAAATATTACACTCCAGTTAGTAGATTAGCTTTATGTAACAAAACAAAATGATATTGAATAGAATAGCAGCTAGATTACCTGTTTGTGAGGTCGTGTTTGATGAGAAGACGAGAAGAGGAGTGAAGGCCACGTAACTGCTGCGCTGCTAGTTAGTGAAGAAGAGCTGACGTATACTTAACACCGCACATGCGCAGTGGCTTCACTCTCTTTGCTCATCTGAGCTTGCATTGTTGTCCACACTGACACCTACAGGTGAGGAGGTTCACCTACAGAGAGAGGCTGCCAATAGCATGGGTTAAGTTCAAGTTCAGTTATGAGAATAAAGTCACAATATTACTGTACGAGAAAAAAGAGAATAACTTGTAAAATTACTACTTTAAAATATTGACTTTATTCTCATAATACTATGACTTTTTTCTCTTAAACTTATGACTTTATTCTCATAATACTACGACTTTTTTCTCTTAAACTTATGACTTTATTCTCATAATATTACAACTTTTTTTCTCATAAATTTGTGACTTTATTCTCGTAATATTACAATTTGTTTCTCGTAAAGTAATGGCTTTATTCTCGTAATATTATGACTTTTTTTTCTCATAAAGTTCTGAATTTATTCTCGTAATATTATTACTTTTTTTCTTGTAAAGTTCTGACTTTATTCTCGTCATATTACGACTTTATTCTTGTAAAGTTATAATTTTTTTCTCGTAATATTATTACTTTTTTCTCGTAAAGTTCTGACTTTATTCTCATAATATTACGACTTTATTCTTGTAAAGTTCTGACTTTATTCTCGTAATATTATTACTTTTTTTCTCGTAAAGTTCAGACTTTATTCTCGTAATATTACGACTTTATTCTTGTAAAGTTATGACTTTATTCTCATAATATTACGACTTTATTCTTGTAAAGTTCTGACTTTATTCTCGTAATATTATGACTTTTTTTCTCGTAAAGTTATGACTTTATTCTCATAATATTACGACTTTATTCTCATAAAGCTATGGCTTTATTCTCATAATATTATGACTTTATTCTCGTAAAGTTATGACTTTATTCTCGTAATATTATGACTTTTTTTCTCGTAGAGTTATGGCTTTATTCTCGTAATATTATAACTTTCTCATAAAATTATGACTTTTTTCTCGTAATGTTACGACCTTTTTCTCATAATATTATAACTTTATTCTGGAAATCTCAGATGTTTTTTCCCTCAATGTGGCCCTAATACTCCGTAGTACATTAGCTCTTTGGACCTCACTGCATTAGACTTGTATACTATATACTTAGACTATAAACTGTGTTACCTTCATCACAATGCTCAAATGTTTTGCAGCTCCGGACAGATTTTCTTTTTTTTATTTTGACTAAAAATGTCTCTTTTGATAGTAAAGGTTGCTGACCCCTGGGTTAACCCCATTCTACTCACTTTCTTAAAGATATCCAGATTTATTCCAACTCCTTTTAGTTGGGCAGCAAAATAGAAAAGCACACAAGACTTGAATTATTTAAAAGAATTAAAAAAATTACAGACTGAAATTATTTGAATATGCACTTATATCCTTTTCTTTTCCCACATATTATTGTATTTCTACTGAATATAAATATATAAATAGCTACCTGCACTATCCTATTAACTGTGCCTCTGTCTGTGTAATCTGTATAATTTAATAATCTTGTAATAATTTAATCATATGACACAATGTTTCCTCTTATTGTTCTTAAACATGAAAACACGTATGGTTGTGTCACAGCAGGACAGCTGTGGGATCAGTACTGATACAGGGGACGTCAATTTAATAATTTGAAGTATTCATTTTTGTATCTGATAAAAAAAAACTCACTCTTTCTCTTACTGTACTAACAAACTATGTAGCTCAATGTTGTGAAGCAAATAAGAATATTTTACTGTCAGTTTATTAGAATAATGTAAGAGAACTGTTTTTCAAAATAGAGTACATCTCTGGAAACAAGACAGCAGACCGATGGGATATATTTTGTTCGGCGAGTGTGATTATAAATCTAAGTTGTAATACACACATTGCTTTGACGCAGCGTTTGTCCTAGACTCCTCGTCGCCACTCCTCTTGTTCATGCCACATTCCATCAGTCTTAAATAATCCGTCATGTGATTTAGATTAAGATACCGTTTCTAAATAGAATAGTGGCATTTTCTCTTGTTCCACATTATACTGATTCTACGGTGTAACAAGACCCACACTTACAGTAATACTCATGTCCAGCCAAAGACAAGTACATGTCCTGCAGTCCACTGCACAGTTTTCTATCCATTATTGGGGCCTTAAGTATTATTCACTATTTTGCTATCAGTACTTTCCTATAGGCAGCAGGATTCCAACATTACTTTTTTACATTTTAATGAATCAACCATGGAGTGATTCACATTGAAATACATGTGCAGTCATCTGTTTGGGTGGCATGGCTAAGACTTTAAGACCCTCAATTCTCTCATTGTTAATACACTGAAC
This sequence comes from Sebastes umbrosus, assembly GCF_015220745.1. Taxonomy (NCBI): domain Eukaryota; kingdom Metazoa; phylum Chordata; class Actinopteri; order Perciformes; family Sebastidae; genus Sebastes; species Sebastes umbrosus. Next base: position 15,006,636 of record NC_051289.1, read on the forward strand.
TTACCTAATCTCTTTTAAATCTAAAAGGTTAAATGTGTCCCATGTGTCACATTACTGCACCTGAAAAGGTCAACCTAACAGCTTGGAAACATTAACTAAATACACTCAGAACTCATGTACACAGTCATTTTTAAGCAAAAGTCGCAGACAAGCAGATATGTTAAGCCAGTCTAGTTTAATTTTTACATTATGAACATGTTGTCACATAAATAGAATTTTAGGTTTTTCCTTCCTCGTCTAACACAAAGGCATCTGAGACTGCAGATCACGTGATACTAGGCTGGTCAATGAGAAAAAAGGAATCATTTTAGACCAATGGTTCATGTTTTTACTGATCAATAAATGCACATTATAATACTTTAAGTGATACAAAAGCTGAACAAGTGCTTTAACTATCAACCACAATAGTGTATGTGTTCACTGATGTACATAAATGTTACTTTGAAAAAGTTCTTTTGGAGACAAATTATCAGAGACGGAAAAAATAGTCTGAAGAAGAGCTTGACACTTTTTTTCCGTCTCTTCCATGCTCTTCTATCCATTACCTAGTATTTATTGTCTGTATATGTGTGCTTTTGTAAACTTTTAGAGCCAAATTGTTCTCATCAGTGCCGAAAACTGTCCCACTGGAAGTCAAAGTTTGTCAGGGGCATGTAGTGTATTTTCATCCAAAGCAAGACCAAGCTGGCTAACGTCTTTACAAGCTCACAAGATAGAACAGCATCTGCACTCAAGATACAAAACTGACTAAGCAAAGAATTCCCACATGGGTTGGTAAAAGTACAGTAAAAAGACGTAAAGTTTTCATCATGCAATCTTGTCTCATAAATACAATTTGACTAAAACGTCTGATTCAATTTGATATTTTACAAAATAAAAGAGCTCTCGGTAGTGATCCAATGACTTTTGTACTGCTCTGTTATAAAACGCACTTGTTTCACAACATTAACAGTAACATTAATACCTCTATATAAAAGTGCGTAAAAGTGCTCTTTAAAAGATGATACGTAGAATACAATGTCCTCTCACTGCACGGTTAATTTGCCGCTGTTCACTGCCAGGTGATGCCAAGCAAGTTGCAGCTGATCTCCCACAGCTTTTGGGCCGAGTCGTCATCAGAAGCCGCCCTTGAGCACCTTGCAGGAGCGCAGTCACTGTCAGGGACAGAGAGCGACCATTACACACTTGAGTGCTGCATTTATGTGAGTGTTGTATAAGAATAAACAAACTGTTAACCCTCAGCTACACAAGTCTGCCCTCTGAAAGCTCTTGTATATAACCAATTGTAGGGTGGCTGAAATACTGCGTGTACCTGAAGTACCCTCCGCTCTGGCTGTCCAGGCCTGGCTCCACGGCACAGTAGATGGTGGTCTGTGCTCCCTCCAGTGTTGTCTTGGTGAAAATCCTGAAGATCTTCACTGCCACCTGGATACACTGGTGCTGGTGCCTCCACAGGTCAGACTGCACCACCCCCGGGTGCAGGGAGAACACACTCACCCCTGTACCTGCAACACGTATACACCTACGCAGTCAACTACACACATACTGTATATATATATATATACTGCATATGTCCATCTTATTAACATTTGCACACTCTGCTATGATTTTGCATACAATTTACACATATTTCTGTGCAAATAATGCTTCTTTTTCAAACAACAGCTGTATCAGTGAATGAGTAGAATAGCCATAGTTGTTCTTTCTCTTTAATGTCTTATCTTCTATTTTTTTTTTTTTAATTTAAATCTTAATGCTCCTAGTTTTGATAGCTATATTCCAGATCTAGGTTATCAACCATTAGACTGTGGGGTTGTAATATGAAAGTCATTTCTTTCAGTTCTTGGCCATTAAGCAGAAGAAAGAACAATGGATTGAGACGACCAAATGGCTCATTACCAGCAAAAAGTCTGATTGAATGAAATGTAATTGCTGCACTTCTTCAGAATGAGAAAAGAAAATGAAATTAGAACGAACACTTATGCAAGCTATTCAGTGTGAAAGTGATGGTTAGCTTGGACTTGCTTACGTCAGTCTTTTCAAATGTAAAACTGAATACAATGCTGCTTTTCGGATTTTGCAAAGGCTTTTCAACAACATGAATTTGTGAGTCAAATTTAATACCAAATGTGTAACTAGGTAATTCTTTCTTTCTTTCTTCCATCCCTTGAAGATGTGTGCTTTATGCATGCACCATCTCACCTCACCTTGTAACCGTTTGGCGAGTGAGCGTGCAAAGAGGACGTTGGCCAGCTTGCTCTGCCCGTACGCCTTCATGGTATCGTAACTCCTCTCGCTGTTGATGTCATCCAGTCGAAGCCCGGTCCAAGTGTGGGCCACCGACGCCACGACGACGATACGGGCAGGAGCTGAACGCTTGATGAGGTCCAGCAGCAGGTAAGTCAACAGGAAGTGACCTGGGGAAAGTTGTGAGACACACACTTTCAGGCTATTGTCTCACGTTACCCAAACAGGGTTCTGTGTCTGTCAGACGGTCTGAAGGGGATACAGAGAAATAACAAAATGCATAGCAAAGGGAAGGCAGATTTTTTTTTTTATTATTCCAACTTCCTTCTCATAATATTACAACTTTTTTTTTCTCAAAATATTACAACATTATTCTCGACTTCCCAGAACCCGGAAGTATGTCATAAAAACATCATAGTATAGTATGTCATAAAAAAAATCATAGTATAGTATGGCATAAAAAAAAGTCATGGTATAATATGTCATAAAAAGTCATAGTATTGTATGTCATAAAAAAATCATGGTATAATATGTCATTAAAAGTCTTAGTATAGTATGTCATAAAAACATAATAATATAGTATGTCATAAAGAATCATAGTGAAGTATGTCCTAAAAGAAAGTCATAGTATAATATGTCATAAAAAGTCATAGTATAGTATGTCATAAAAAAAGTCATGGTATAATATGTCATAAAAAGTCATTGTATAGTTTGTCATAAAAACATCATAATATAGTATGTCATAAAAAAAGTCATAGTATAGTATGTCATAAAAAGTCATAGTATAGTATGCCATAAAAAAGTCATGCCTGAATGCCTGAGAGCCTTACTGCATTATATTCCATTATATTTTTATATTTATATACAATTTTTAAATTATTTATATTCTGAAGTTTGTTTATCTTTACATAAGTAAAGTCATTTCGACCATAAATTGGTGCATGAACATTCACCAAAATGCAGGAAATGAAGTGTTTGTCGCTCAAAAGTCCTCAGGGAGGTCCCCCAAAGCAATGTGTCCCCACCAATGTTGAAATGAGTATTTTTGCTTTCCTTACTATTGTTCTCTTTCTCCTGTTTCACTGATGACCTAAGCAGAGTTTGTCGCTACTTAAAGTACACATGCACATGTAAAGAATGTTTTTGAATGTACAGGTATGTATTTATGTATGTGTGCGTGCGTGCATGTGCGACTGTGTGTGTGTGTCTGCGTATGTGTTCGCATATGTGTGTGGGTGACCATGTTCGAGCACAGACTGTTCCTCTCTCTGTCAGCCCGTGACAAAAATACCACCGAGGAAAAGATCATCTGGAAGGAAGCCATAGTTCAAAACACTGACAGCTTGAAGGAAACAGTAACTCTGGTTCATTTTCCTAACTGACACGTTGGCCAGCTGGGTTGTACATGTGTTGTGCGGCTCTGTTAATACCAGCTAATATGGATTCAAATATTTGTAACTTCTTTAGTAGGAAAATCCCTCATATCACTATGTAGTCGTATTAATAAATCCCTCAAAGACATGAGTGCCAACTGTATGTTACATCAATTACCAAGACTGAGCAGTCTCTCTTTTAATTATCTCACTAAGCCAACTAAACCACTTCACTGCATTTACTGCGTATTGACAGATTCTTGTGTGAAAATGCACGTTATCGTGGATTTAAAATCCAGGTAGAGACGACAACTTCATGTATGACTTACCCAAATGATTGACACCTAACTGCATTTCAAACCCGTCAACAGTCTTGGAGTAGGGACACATCATGACGCCTGCATTGTTTATCAGGATATTCACTTGTTTCTCCTCTGAAAAGAAGATACCAAACCAAAGAGTTAGTAATAATAATTTCCCATGAGTATCATATGTTAAATTAACGACATAAATGCAGTTGATGTTTGGTAAGTAGACTGCATTTACATGGCGCTTTTACAGTTTACAGCCTCTTATTAACCCATGCATATATGCATAAATAGTGGTGCAGCTGCAGTATGCAAAGCAAAATCAGGACTGACTCTGCCATTTACGGAGATATAAGCGGTTAGTTCCCTATACCTTTGTTGATGAGTTCAGCAAACACTCTGATGGACTTGGTGTCCGAGAGATCCAGTTTCCTGATGACCACATTCTCATTTTCCGTGTCTTCCAAAATATCCGTCCGAGCCTCCTCTGCTCTCTCCAGGTCTCTGCACGCCATGACGATGCGTGCACCTGAAAAACAAGGGCCAAAGGTCACAACTTGATGATGATGATAATGGCATGATCCCCCCATTACACACTACTTTCCTCCCATAGGAACTCGAAAACTTTAAATTGTCCCTAAAGGTACAAGTTTGTTTATGTGTTTCTGAGAGGCTCCAGCCCCCTCAAACCCAAAACCACAAAAGCGTTGCTCATTCCCAGGCACACAAAGCTAACTACGTCAATCAAGGAGGAAGCACGTGAATCTGCCTCAGTGTACTTCTGAGCTCATCCTCTAATGTTCCCCAACCTCTCATTCAGTATCTCATTTAGCCAGCTGCTCCGCTCGCATGAACACAAGACCCTCTCAACTGTGTCATTCTCACTCGCCTCTGACGCAAATTACGATGCATTCGCCTTAATGAGCCCAGAAAAAGGGGCTTTGAGGACACATACACACGCACACACACACACACACACGCACAAAATATGCATGTATTCCCACACAAACTAACAAATAGAGAGACAATTCCCCCCCACCACACAAAATAGCTGCTGTGCCCACCAATTATGGAAGAGGAGAGCCATTAATCAGTTGGAGCGTAGCGTCTGTATCCCATCAGTGTCTTTGTCCCCCCCCTGCTGTTCCCATGTGGGAAGACCCAATTGTTCCCACATTTCCCTGGTAGCCAAGTTCACTCAATTAAATAACATAGTAAACAAAAGTGAGAATGGAAGGCCATACTAAGTCAAGTTAAAGATCATCCAGCACATGGTTACACTGTTATGCATGCAGAAATAATGTCAGTAAAGGACAAAATGTAAATAATGGCTTAAGTCAAACCTGATCATATTCTATATTATTCAGATTCAATAATATGCACGTTATGACCAAACAAATAAACGATTTCAAAGGTTGAGATTCAGTTTGGATGTTACCTGATACAGCACCCAAAGGAACCACCTTCTGTTATGAATCCTCGCTAAATCTAATCACGTTGTCATCATGTCATTACATAATCTCATTTACTGAAAGGTGATACAGCGATCGGACGGTGAATTCTCCAGAAGCAAAGACCACAACAGGAGTGTTATTATTTTCCTCTGGCAGTGATGGTTCTGTTTGTGTCCTCTCTTTCTTTTGTCACTTCTCACATTATGCTGTATTTATCTTCATTTTTATTTCACTTTTTTATTACAAAAATGTGTTAACATACAGTGGTTGCCCTTTCATTTACAAAATAAAACACACATGTGCACTCACACAATGGGTTGTTTTAAAAAAAAAAGAGGATGTAGATGCCATGCTGAGCCTTTTTAAGTGCAAACCAATGAAAAAACTGAATCACGCATGCGTGTGTGTGTGTGCGTGCGTGCCTCCAATCTCTCTTTGTTGCCTGTCTGGCTCGAGCAGACCCTCACAATGCCCCCTCTGTCCCCTTAATGCATCGTCTGTCTTCCATCACTGCCACTTGGATTGGTGAAGTGTTAACCAAGGTGCTCATTTTGGTTATCTCTTTTTCCATCTGCCCTTTATTTTGCCCTTGGAATATGTAAAAAGGTTACGGAGACAATACAATCACTTGAAACAGCCTCTGATAGTCCCACCAAAACAAGCACACACTGAATAAGCACAAAAGCAGCAGGATTAAACCTGATTCTCTGGTGGAGGTCTGCGGACAGAGGGCACAGTCAAAGATCACGCTTTATAGCTTTAAACAACCCTCAAGCATTAGAGAGTGCTTAATTCCAGGGGAAAGGGTTGGAATGTGTAAGTCACAGTTTGAAAGTCAGTGAAAAGAAAAGAAAAGAGGCAGGTACACATTACAGAGGAGGGGAGCCAGAAATAGACCGAGGCAGATGGAGAGAGACAGTATACCTCTTCTCGCCAGGTCTCTGGCCGTCTCTTTTCCAATACCAGTGTTGGCTCCGGTGATGATGACTGTTTTCCCATCTAACCTCTCCTCGGATGACCAGCGGTTACAGCACACACTCCTGAACAACACACAGCAAAAAAACACATGTTGGGAAAAAAAAATAGTTCCCTTCATAATAAGTATTATAAGTTTCCAATCCCCACTGCTATTATTGCTGTATAATCTACTTTGTTTAGCACACACATCATTCATTCAGAATATGTTAACAGGAAAATCAAAAATCCATAAATTGATGATTACAGAAATGTGACTTTTGTTACATTTAAGCACATAATATGTATGTATGCTTGCTATATCCTGTACATATAATAGGTATTTATATTCCCTGATTATGATTATGATATGAAAACACCTGGCTATTTTTCTGTAAGTATTAAAGAAAACATTCAGATTGACAACAGCACACACTCCTGAACAACACACAACAAAAACAAACACATGTTGGTAAAAAAAGATAGTTCCCTTCATAATAAGTATTATTTTTTACATAAGTTTCCAATACCCACTGTGCTATTATTGCTGTATAATCTATACTTTGTTTAGCACACACATTCATTCAGAATACGTTAACAGGAAAATCAAAAATCCATAAATTGATGATTAAAGAAATTTGACTTTTGTTACATTTAAGCACATATGTGTATGTATGCTTGTTATATCCTGTACATATAATAGGTATTTATATTCCCTGATTATGATTATGATATGAAAACACCTGGCTATTTGTCTGTAAGTATGAAAGAAAATATTCAGATTGACAACAGCACACACTCCTGAACAACACACAGCAAAAAAACACATGTTGGTAAAAACAATAGTTCCCTTCATAATAAGTATTATTTTGTATAACTTTCCAATCCCAGCTGATATTATTGCTGTATAATCTACTTTGTTTAGCACACACATTCATTCAGAATAACAGGAAAATAAAAAAACATTATCCATAAATTGATGATTACATTAACAAAAGATTGTACTTTTGTTACATTTAAGCACATATGTGTATGTATGCTTGCTATATCCTGTACACATAATAGGTATTTATATTCCCTGATTATGATTATGATATGAAAACACCTGGCTATTTGTCTGTAAGTATGAAAGAAAATATTCAGATTAACAAAAGCAAAAACATTCAGAGTGGTTACTTCAACTGTTTTTTCATTTACTAATGACTGATGATGATGAATAATTTACAAAGAGCAAAGAAATTGGGTCTGAATCGATGTTATAATTACACATTTGTACACAGGTCTAATCAGATCCAAATCTGCTGCTGGCACGGTCTAATCTAATCTCCCTAAAATCACTAACATTCCTGTTAGAAATAGAGCCAACAACCTAACCTTTTGAGGTATTAATAGCGGTTGTGTGTGTTTTCCTACCTGCAGTACATTCTTCCTGAAGAGCAACAGCTTCCAATCTCAGGACCAGTGAGCCACTTTGGCAAAATGAGGGTTACCTCCTGGATTCAGTCCTCCTCATCGTGTCTGTGTCTCTCCCCACCCCGCCGCGACAATAACACGGCTCAGCCAATCAGAAGCGAGCTGACGCATAATTGATTGGCAACTTGCAGACTGTGGATCCGCCGGCTGCTGCTGCTGCTGCTGCTGCTGCTGCTGCTGCTGCTGCTGCTGCTGCTGCTGCTGCTGGAGAGACTCAAGTTACAGACTGAGCTCACCACAGAGAGAGAGTGGGAGGAAATCTATTCTGTCAAAATAGAAGAGCTTTTTTGTGACACCACTGAGACAGTCTCCGTATATCCTCCTGGAAACCAAGTAAAAAAAGTCTTCCAATTTCTTTTTTTGTGTGATTTCCTTCCTATTTAGGGTTAAAAGAAAATCTTACAATTTAGACTTTTTAAATTTGTATTTCTAATTTTGCAATATGTCCACTGTAGTGGACCACAGGACCATTTCAGTGTGAAAAGACAGCCGCATTTAGAAGATACACAAAATAATGGCTATAGAGTGATATAAAACCAAGAAACACATGACATATCACTGGAAAGCCCATGATGTCCTCTTTACAATACCCCAGGGGTTGATAGAGTAGGTCAAAAGAGTAAAAGGAGATGCACGTGGACTAAATGTCCACTACATAGGACACATGTCAATGGGCTGGGTTTCAGGAGGATATAACCTACTTCATGCTGTGATTTTATCATGATATTATTGCAACATTGCTTCCTGGCTACTTGAGGGCCTCCAAAGTCAAACTGGACCAAGTTACCAGTCATGAGGATTTCTAAAATTAGCTGAACACTGTAAGAAAAAAGAAAAGAAAAATCATAATCTTGTTAAAGGACCAATATGTAATATATTTACCGTAATAAATTATAAAATGACCTTGATATGTCATCAGAGATTAAAGCAGCAGTAGGTAGAATTAGAGCAAATATGATTACAAAAAGTTATTTTTATAAAACGGTCACTATATCCTGACTGTTATATTTAGTTTCCCACAAAACATTTAACTGGATACATTAGTATTTATATTTCTGTGTGTGTGTTTATTTGTATGTGTGCATGCATCAGTATTACATTCATCAATATGTATAGAGCTAAAGCATCATCTCTTAAAGCAGCAGTAGGCGAGATAGGAGCAAATATGATTACAAAAAAATATTTTTTATAAAACAGTCACTATATCCTGACAGTATAGTGCATGAGACAGGTAATCTGAGAAAAAATCATGTGCCTCTGTGTCTTCCTCTGCAAGATTTCACAGACGGGAGGGAAACAACCAATCAGAGCCGAGATGGAGCCTGTGCCGTCTCTGCTCTGAGCAGCTGTCAATCACTCGCGAACTCCGATCAAACCGGTCAAACTAGGCAGCGCTGATCGAAAATGAATCAATATTCTGTTACCGTAATGCCTATTTCTCACCTCAAATGTTTTCAGAAACATCTTGTAGTGTACTGTTTAGCTGTAAAATAAGAGAGTTTGTGACCCGACAGCCATGTTGGGATCAGTTGAGGAAATACCAAGCACCGCCCACCAGCCAGATAAACACTTTATCAGGCTTCTCAATGCTACAGTTGTCCTTTTAAATTGCAATACATGGTTGAAATGTTTTGAATTTGGACTGCAGTACCCATTTCAGACGCTAGCTGTCAGTATTACGTATTGTTCCTTTAAATATTGAATGACTCATTCAGAACAGGAGTTTTTGACACAACAGTGAAGATTTAGGAGATGCCGACATCCTACCTTGCAGATTAGCTGAGTCAAACAAAACACACAAATAACAATTGGCACTTTTGAATAGCAGTGATATTTTTTATTAGCAGCCAACAGCTTATCAACATTGCTTTCTCCAACCTATTAGCATTCCCAGCCTTAATTACCTTTTTACCAATCAAACTCTATTACAATCATTAGGCTCGTATTAGTATCCTGTTTCCATACATCTGCATAATATTTAAGTGTATCACTGTATGTGCTCATGCATAGTGCTTCACAGCATATAGGAGAGCATATTTAAATGTAAGTTTATCTCCAGCGGATGCCGAGCAGGTGGCAGCTCACAGCCCACAGCTTTAAGGCGGTGCCATCGTCCTGACCCGCCCTGGCGGTCTCTGCACCGGCACAGTCCCTGTAAGGAAAAGGAAAGACAGTCATGACCTCTTTTGCAATATGCAACCTTTTGGTTGTCTTAAAGTTTTAAAATGCCTTTTTAAACACCCTGTTTCTCTTTATCAAATCCTCCTCTATTGTAATTGGTTACATAATTAAGGAGGGAAATCAATGATGAATGATGACCGCCTTCGACATGCATTCACTTTAACAGTGTATCTCAAGAGAAAAGTACATTTTATGCATTCAGTGTACGGCCTATTGGTAGCTGGGATTGCTTTTAGACGTAGCTGTCATGTAGCCGATTAGCTTATTTTTGCATCGGGCACCAGTCACCAATTTTCCGGATTTTCTTTAGTCAAACTTGGTTTTTTTTCACATTCATTTTGGCTGAGTGTGGAGATAATTAGTAAATGATTTAGATCACCTGTTGTGCAGGGTGTAGGTTCTGGCTCCTGAGTGATAGTTGGTAGCAGCTGGGTGCATTTTCCTGTTTGGCCAATTAGGGTGCCCTTTTGAAGGCATAAAAGAGGTGGAAATGGGCCACCTGGGGCATTCTGAACTTGCTAAAAACCAGTGCAGACCTCAAACGAACACCTCTTACATATTGACAGTGGTTATGGGAAATAGGGTTGTCTGCCACTGGGCACTCCAAGTTGACAAAAGCCAGATTACTGGCCATAAGGAAAAGCTTGTTGCTGTTTTGCAATCATTCATGTGTCCTTTGAGAATATTTAATTTGGGGAAAACTTTCAAAGAGGGGGAAACTGGAAACTGAATTTATTAAAATTGAAGAGGTATTTGTTTATTAAAAATAAGGAGGCATCTTGTTCATAGTTTTCCCAGAATACGTTTTTGTTTTTGTATTTGTATTTTTATGTGGCTGGGAATGGTTTCTTGGGCTTTTCACCTAGGGCTGAAATCTGGGGAATCAGTTCTGCCACACCTTAAGAAGACTTTTTTTGTGTCCTGTTGACCCAAAAATTCTATGACTACAATTTAAAAACTACAATATCAAACATTATGCACCATCAAAGAAACGATGAGATCAGGTTGGTTAAATGTGTGTGTTGTCATGCTGCCTTTCACCTCTTAGGAGGCTTGTTAAGTGGCTTAGTTTGGCTAATTTGAACTGATTGATCTTGAGTATTGCTGCTACTTCAATAGCATTTCAGACTGACTTGTAGTATCCTCCAGTGAGCAGCTGGTTCTCAGGAGTGACGGCGCAGTAGATGCTGGTGTAGGCTCCCTCTGCAGGCGTCTTGAGCATGAAACTGAGCCCCTTGGTTATGCTCACAAAAGGGCTTCCCATGTGCCTTGTTATTTCAGTGTTCACAAAGCCGGGGTCCACAGAGTAAGCCATCACACCTAGAGCTGTAGACAAAAGGGGGGTGCATTTAGGTACAGAAGTTCGTTCAAATGGGTTGATGTGGATGCCAAACTTCCCAAAACACACACTGCTTTTCTATCCCACTGTATTGTTTTGGTCAACCTGAAATAAAAGAAAACCCTTGACAACAAACTAACACTGTATATTAACTCTAAGCTTTAGAATACAATCCTCAATCATTTCTGTAGACATGATTAGATCAGTAGTGAGACTGACAAACAGAGGTGTGATCAGTGGAGCGATCATTCCTTAAGAACAGTGTGTTTCTTTACAAACAAGTTTCTCCTTGCTCTGTCTCTTGCCTAGAGCAGTTTGTGGTTGAGGCATGAGACTCTCACGCTGGCAAGAGATGCAGATCCATTTTTTACGCACATGGAAAAGAGACACAGAGGCACAGAGAGATACCTTAAGACAGACATACATTGTGCATAATGTTGCCCTACCCTCAGTCCGTTTGGCCAGCTCTCTGGTAAACAGGATGTTGGCCAGCTTGCTTTGTGCGTAGGCCCTGACGGGGTGGTAGCCTTTCTTGCTGACCAGGTCATCAAACTGGATCTTGCCCATCGTGTGAGCTGTTGAGGACAAGTTGATGACCCGGGATGGGGCCGAGTGCTTCAGCAAGTCCAGTAACAGAAAGGTCAGGAAGAAGTGACCTGAGGAGGGAGAAAGTGGGTGGAAGTAGAGAGAAATAAGAAGAGAAATAAGACACATAGGGAGCAAAATATAAATTAGGAAGAAGAAAATAAATAAAAATGTTAGATTTATTTTAATCAATGAATTCAAGTCAAGAGACAGTTCCACCTAAACTGGTGTATTTCCTCTATATTTTAATGTCATCGTACCTAAGTGATTGACTCCAAACTGCATCTCATATCCATCCACTGTGGTGGCGTAAGAGCACATAGCCACACCTGCATTGTTGATCAGATAGTGAAGAGCCTTCTCATCTGGAATAAAACAAAGTTACCGGCATTACAGTCTTGAAAATGAAAAATGTACACTGTATTCTGGCGTCTCTGTGTTTGTGTGTTTGCGTGTGCGTGCGTGCCACCCACTGTTGTAGATATTCTCAGCAAACTGGCAGATTGATTTGGTGTCAGCCAGATCCAGTTGCCTGGCGACTACTTTGGCTCCTTTCACCTCCCTCATGATATCACGAGCTGCCTGCTCTCCTTTTGCCATGTCTCTGCATGCCAAAATCACCCGTGCACCTACGGAGATTAATAGCCTCTTAATGGTGACTGTGTGCTTGCATGTGCATTCATGTTGAATTTTGAACAAAGTAAGGAGCTTACTTTTAAATATGTATCTTTGTCTCAGTGTTTATACATCAATATATATTTATATATATATACACAGTATGGCAGGCATTAGTTGTAATTCCAGTTCTATGCTCTGGTCTCATGTTTTAAGCTGTATTTTTCATTTAATTTGGCAGTTTAATACTCAAGCCACCTCATTATATTTATTATTCTTGCATGCTTGTTAAGCTGTAAACATTTTCCACACAGGCACTCTGAGTCACACATTAAGAGAGAATAATACAAAGAGCCTATAAGACATCACATTTGTCTTTAAATGTGCGGTTCTGTTTGCTTGCCTCTGCCGGCCAGGTCTTTAGCCGTCTCTTTGCCTATTCCAACGTTGGCCCCCGTTATTACAGCTGTCTTCCCATCTAGACGCACATCCGAAGACCACTTGGGGATAAACAGAGACCTGAGGAGTGAGGCATGAAGGTGGAAATGATTAGAGAAATATTAAGGGGGATCCTGACACTAAACATGATGGTAAAATCCAGATTTAAAAAAAACTGTTAAGACAAGTGGAGAGAATAATGATTGCTTATGTTACATGTTTGTTTAAACTTACAGCAACTAAATTATAAGTTGGGTGAGGTTTACCACCTAAGGCAAAACAGTGAATACCAGAAAACAACAGTCATCGTATAAAATGAAGTTAAAAGTCACAGGCTTCGAGCTGACTTGGCAACTTCGCTTGACATTTCAGTATCTGTCTGAAATGACCTAAGGCAACAGTCTCCACCCATCTGGTGCCCAAATCGGGGTAAATAAATGTAATTTTGTGAATAGATATTTAATATGACTCAATTTGGCTTACACGATGATATCGTACATGAGAAGTTTCTTACCTGACTGCTTGCATTTCTGTAGTTGGTGACACAAAATTGTAATCCTAAAACTATGAGAGGCTCCCACCGATGTTGTCTCACGACTCAGGTCCAGAGATGTGAAAGAGAGGACGACAGAGAAGTGAGATAATATGTATTTTAGAGTGCAATACAAACACCCTACTGTTAATAGTCTGTTAATGTAACTAATCAATTTGCCAGAATTTCACTTAGGGTTCCTGAAATGCAATCACATGGTAGGTACTGCGAAGACAAAGTACAGAGAACTGTTTGTGTATTTAGTTTGCAGTTTTAATACTTGCAATTTCTAAATTGAACCTGACCTTTGGCTCAGCAGATTATTGCAATGTCATGTTTCTTACTTAGTAAAAGTAGCGACTGGATACCACGAAGAGCTCCACCACACATAAAAAACAGATTTAAAATTTTTAATTTTTTTAAAAATATACATTAACATGTAAGCAGCAGCATTTTAAAGAGGACCTATTATGCTTTTGTGCTTTTCCCCTTTCCTTTAGTGTGTTATATAGTTTTTTGTGCATGTGAAAGGTCTGCAAAGTTACAAAGCCCAAATTCCACGCCAAAGGGAGTACTCTCCCCAACAGAAACACTGCTCCTGAACTGCCTGAAACGCTGGCATAACGTGGTGATGTCACCAAGTAATACATTTCCTTACGGCTTGTTTGGCACACCCTCAAACAAAGCTAGCTAGAGCGGAGTCCGAAGAGTTTGGTTCAGGAGGTGGCAAGAGATCTAACGGAGCGTTGCAGACAGTGGGTGAAAAGAGGTGCTGCAGCACAGCTGCGATAGTTTTTTGAACATTCAAACATGTAAACATGTTCTAGTAGAAACCCGAAATACAAGTATGCCCCACGAAAATGAGCATAACAGGTCCTCTTTAAGGTCATAATCTTCTGGTCCAGGCATTGCTAAGTGACATAACTTTATTTTTTGGTAGTTTGATTTGACCCTTATAAGCTCCTCATATGTCCTGCATGCTAAATCATCATCTGTGGAGTAACTAGAAACTGCTTCTGCTGAATGAAAAACGACCATTGGGGAAATAAAAGCTAATCTTATGTTAAGTGTCTGTGCAGAAGATTCACCGCAGGTGAAATTGAAAACCTGGATCCACAGGTGAGCCGACTGTAATTTCAGCATTTCACCACTGTGGATTTTCTGGTGCTTTCCACAGGAAGGTCTAAGTTATCATCCGGCTGTATCCTACTAATTGCTGATTGGTTTGACCGTGACAGTTCATCTGATCCTTGAAGGGACTGCAGTGTGAACGCGGAACCCGGTGCATTACTCAAGAGTGGGTTTCCCCCTCCCCTTCTTCAGGAATTTATATTTCTTTTATTTAATAGCATTTAAAAAGTGTGTGTGTGGTGGGAAATGGGTTGTATTTATGTGATTTAATAAGACCACAGACTTTATCTAGTCAATGCAGGACCTGCTTATAAAAAATGTGACAAACAGAATCATTGCTTGCCTTTCACTACTTTTTAAAGCCACAATTTTTCACATTTACTTTAGATTTCTTATCTTTTTGTCATCCTAACACACCACTAGAGGGCGGACTGTAGCAACATGCAGTGGTTTAGGACTTCCTACATATCTTCAGTCAAATGAGGGACTGTTTTCTCACATGAAAGGCCGAAAAAAATAGAAGGTGAAGTCATTTACAGTCAGATTCTGTGTTGGCCGGGCAGCCAGGTCTCATGTAAACCATGTGAAAGCTAGTCATAACTTCCTGTTTTCAAAAAACAACCATAAAATAAGCTGAGACGAGATGCACACACACACACACACACACGCACACGCATATATAAACATACTCCTGCTGACCCAAACCAGGCCTAAATGAGTGCTGCCAGCTTCTCTCATGTGGTCTCTCTGTGACGCTAGCTGGTCTGACTTCTAGCTCCGTTTCCCCTCACAGCTGCTCGCCATCCACAGGCCTGATGAAAGGCTGCCTGTCTGTCTGCCTGTCCGTCTGTCAACACGGGGACAAAGACAGAGAGGCCTCGCCACATGTGTAATTAGCGTTGCTTCAGGAAGATTACAGATCATCTCGAGGAGATAAATGACTCGTTCGTTGTAATTTGTCGAAACCCAGAATAGGAAAGTTGACAGAGAGAAACCACAGAATGTAGGATAGCAGCCATCCCTGAAAGGATCAGATGCAAAACATATTTAATTTCAATCAAAATACTCTCTCAGGGGTTCATTGCATTAGGTTTGATAGATATGTACATGATAATTGAAAGGCTGCATACATATGGCAAGGTTGTAATTGAACAGTCCCTTATAACTCCTACTGTGTGTGTTTTGCCTGCTGTCAATGGCTCACACATCCACACCTCAAATCAAATGACAGGAAGCACAAAGAGAAAGTTCATAATGCTTATTTTGAAATATATACAAACATCGATCACATAATGCATCTTCTGAAATATTACATAAACAATCTACTTTGTAAAATTAATTAAAATATAAACAGGCTGACATTTTCTTCATTAAGGCTGGCACATTATGAAACAAAACAAACCAGTAATAAAATAGCTTATCAAATGCATAGCATTTTTTTTTTCTTAGACACACACTGCACTTGTGGTGCAATAAGAAGAGAATAAAAAACATATGGGATAAACAAGCGTCGTACCAAAACCTGATGTGTCTCTTTACTGTAAATTAGCTTTTGTCAAACCCTACAAAACCAGAAAAAAGGAACATTCACTCAGGAAATTGCCAGATCTTAATGGAGCTTGTAGATTGAATTTTCTACTACAAAAATATTTGCTTTAATGGCATGATTTTGTGAGAGCAAGCACAATGATTTCCACATGGTGGATATTTTGTTATGCAAGGAAATTCTTGAAATCATCCAACAGTCAAATTTAGAAACCGTTAAAGGACAGGAATGTACGGACTTTAACCTGGCTGGAAGGTGATGGAAGGTGGGAAATGAGAAAGGAACAAGACCCATCTGCAATTTACATACAATAAAAACATGACCTTCTTCCAGTCTGAACCCAGTTCCACATCCAATTCCCAACAAAATTCCCCACCATTGTCTGGAATGGAGGGAGTTTCCATTTGAAAAAGCATGAAGCCTTCCAATGGAAAATGAATAAAGGCACTTTAGCGATGCCTGAGGCAAGATTCAGTGACTAATGTGTGAAAATGGACTAGATATTAAAGATGTCGGCATAGATCGATAGCTTCACATCCCTAAAAGTTGCTCTCAGCTTCTTTTTAAGTGAAAGCCTTCCTTTCCTTGTTCTTGTCCAGAAAGCTGGTATGCTATAAAAATTCATTCAGGTATTTTTCTAATGTAATTAGAAGCTAAAATATATAAGGTGGAGTAACCAACAGAAAGGATCAGAGGCTATCTTTTCTGAGGGTTACGGAGATGATCACTGTACTGTAGGGGCAGATGTAGCTCAGTCCGGTGGGACTTGGCCCATAAAGTTCTTTAACTTCTTCTTCTGACAAACAAAACAGCCATTGGTCACTTTTCACTTCCCCGGCGGCCGCTCCTCCATCACTTCCTGGACTGGCAGTGTCTCGTCCTGCAAGGTGCTTTGGGAAACAGAGTCCCCTTGCGGCCTCAGGACGCTTTGGAAAAACTGGGCCGTCTCATTGGCCTCTTCCTGGACGGGGCTCCCGAAGGCATCGTCCTGCCCCGCCCCGTCGCTGCCGAGAGACGTCTGGCTGACGTAGACGACGATGACGTCCCCGCTGAAGTTCATCACCTGACCGCTGGAGATGAAGGTGGTGTTGTTGTTCCCAGACACCTGACCTGCACATGAAATGTGGGAGGGAGAAATGGGACATTACTTATGGATAATATTTGCTTGGTACATGCATTTTTTTTTTCGCCCTTTCTAAGAAAAAACTGCCACAAGCGGTCTGGCGTGACAAAAGCCGAATGAATCATCTTCTCCCACTCTAACTGGTATAGAAAATGACGAGTGGAAGGACACCTTATTAATAAATGTGTAGAAATATGTATATGACACTGCCTTCCTACACACAGGCAGATAGAGCTTCCCCTATTCATGATGTCGCGGAAGAAGGGACTATATCTTGGCTAACCTCAGATGACAAATGGACAGTGGGTGTAATGACCATGCAGGATGACCACAGAGAGGCCGCAGCTACATAGCCCGCCATATCATATCCTTTGTCCAGCACTTTTTAGCGTGAGAAACCCAAGACCTCTGAAAACAAGTCATTTGTCAAGAGTTTAGGGTTTTACAGACATGGCTGAATAAGTGCATAAAAAAAAAAAAAAAGTGACATTCAACTCTCTCTAACCTTTATTTCCATCCACAAGTGTAGCATGTTTCTCCAGAACATACCTTACAAACATGCAGTGATCTACGGATGTCCACGTACTGTTCATAAATGGATTCCAACCAACCAGGTGAATTAGGAAATAAACAGTTTTTGTTTCGTGAGCCATCTTTCACCACCACATTAAGCCCCTGGTTCCTATCCAGCCTCCTGTCTGAGTTTCCAGCCGACCCGCCGTGACTCACAGCTCATGCCTCATCTGTCCACACATGTGCACGCACACACACATAATCACAGAAACTGTAAGCAAACAGGCTCTAGCGGACACAAAGTTGCAAAAAGGCAAACACAATCACACACACTCACAGAAAGTGTGTCTCTGTGTTCCCCAACCGAGATCCTTTCCCGGAATACCAGTCTGAGAGGTCTAGCTCGAAAATATGTCGATCCACCACAACTTTGAAAACAAAGCGCTATGGAATCTGCTTGGGTTCTTCTGTCAAGCTGATTTTCTGGATGCCCAACAATTGGGACAATACAGTGTACTGACAAGGCTTTCAAGCCAAAGACTAAAGTTGAACTCTTGCACCCCTCTCCTGTTCAACCTCAAAGAAAATGGTACAAAATGCTTCCCAAAATCTTGCTTATTTTACCTGGACAGCTACCAGTTTAATTCCTCAACCAATAAAATATATCTGGGTCATTACTACTGTTGAAGTGTCACTGAGCAAATGCATTTAACCCTCCAAACAAATAACACTGATGTTGCATATTGTCCAGCTTCAGAAATCAATTTTGACAGGTGACACCTTCGACCCTTGCTTGACCTTTAAATAGCACATGCGGGAAGTCCGTTTAATCACATGTTATTATTGCATGATGGGAAACGGTGTTAATTTCAGGCCAGCCAGAGTGTAATTAAAGAAGCGAGTCATCAGTGAGAGTAAAAAAAAAAACTCACATTTTGTGTGTCTCTGTGTGTTTTTGTTGGGTGGGCAGGGTTCTTAAAGTATTACTCAAGCTGCGCACATCTTGCTTCAATTAAAGCTGTGGTCACTTTGCGCAACCCTATGGAACTCTGGGTAAACAGGAGCTTTGTAGATGGCATAGTTCACACTGACGCACACACACAACACTGTATGTTAGAGTGTGGTTCTGGTGGTTCGCTCGCTCATCAAACACTCACATATCTTATTCCCGCTTCCTGTGTGGTCTCCCAAAATTCGGGGTCCAACTATCAATACTGGCTTTCATAAAGCATATTTCTTGGAAACAATCACACAAATTTCTTGTTCTTTTGCTGAAACCAATCCTCTGTTATAAGTTGTGTTCACCTAATAATACCCCGGTTTGCGCTAACCACTGTCTCGATCAGACCGTTCTGATAATAGTGCTTTTATAACTAACCATAACCACTTTCTGTTTGAGGCACAATACATAAATATGATTCCCAGAGATTTTTTTTCTTTCTCTTTGGCAGCGTGTAAAGGTTTCTGCGAGAACAATACAAGTTCATCCATGTGACGGTAAAACTCGCCATTAAAACCAACATGAATTTCACTCTGTTGTTCTTGGTCGCCAATCCCACCTATTCTGCGGGAAGAGAGCGCTGCCGTGTAGTATATCAAATCGTGTATGGGTATGACCCTGTGGCAATACAGTGGTGGTGACTGCCTGCACAAACAATGAACACAGAATCCACCTGGCAAACACAACTGTGGTCCCACAGTGTTTGTAATGAGCCATTATCCCCAGAGCACACAACCACTGTGCATTCAGTTTTCATTGACGCTGCTGAGTAGTCATAGCAAAAAATATTCAGGAATTATCCAGCTCCATACTGTAGCATCTTTGTATTGCCCTAAGAGAGCTAAGAAATAGTTTGACTTTCTGGGAATCTACACGCAGAAGTATGGAAGCTCAATTCTGCCATGGAAAAAAAAAGATGAAAAGTTTTAGAATAATAAAAATAAAAGCACAAATACTAAGTGAAAATAATGAGATACTAAATCAGAATTAAGTGATTGACTTTCCAAGTCTTTTGATTTTCTTTTTCACTTTTTTTTATATCTTTTTTATGACTTACTGTACTATGATTTTTTTAATGGCTTTTTTATGATAAACAACTTTTTTTTTTGTACATTTTATGACTTTTTTATGGCATACTATAATATGAATTTATTTATGGCATACTATAATATGGCTTTTTAATTATTTTTTATGGTATACTATACTATGACTTTTTAAAAAACTTTTTTATGACATACTATACTATGACTTTTTATGACTTTTTCATGACACTATAATTATGAAAGTAAGTCAAAAATATGAAATAGCAAAACTTTGACATTTAGTAGGTAAAACTTTTTACTTAGTATCTCATTCTATTGAGTTAAAAAGTCATAATTCGAACTTTGTATTTCATAATTTTGACCTCCCATTTTATAATTTTAAGGTCTCACACTCATTAGTATTTTTCTTTTTGTCGTACCTATTATTTCATGTGTCATTTTCTCATTTTTGATGCATGGGGGGGACCAAGTGTCTTTGAGGCAGCTAGTTTTACATTTTCACCTACCTGAGGTAAGAGTTGGTTCAGCCAGCTGACTATGGAGGCTCTCAGGTGAGCACTCCAGTTCTGACTCCCCAGAAGAGAGCTTGTTTCCCCTGCTATCCCCCCAGGAAAGTTCTTGTCCTTTCTCTGGGCTCGAGGCCTCAGGGGGCTTGTCCAAGTAGAGATCTCCGACAGACGAGGAAGTCATCAAGGGGTTGACCGAGGTCATCGCGGAGGTCGTGTTGTTCTCTGTTGAGTTGAAGTCTTTGCATGCCGGTCTATATAATTGCTCCTGTTTTACCAGTAACCTGTCGGTCAGGTGGGGTTTAAACTCTGATCTCATCTGAGCCTGAGACAACGGCAGGCAGAGTTCAGCAAGTGGACTGGACGGAGGGATTACAGAGGAGGTGTGGAGGAGTGGAGGAGAAAGGGAGACAAGAGATGCAACACCTGTCTCACTCTTGGACAAAACCATCTTTTCTTGATTTCCATCTCCACCATTTTCAGCCCTTACACTCCCACTTTTCTCCTCTTTCCCACTCTCATCTCCATCCAGCCCTCCGCACGAGCAGGTTCCCGGAGTCCCCGGGCTGACAGCCTGGCTACAGTCCTCATTCTCCCCTACTTCCAACGGCTCGTGGACGGGAATGACACACACACAAGAACCTGCCAAAAGAGGAGACGCACCCACAACCTCCTCTTCTTCTGACACCTCCTCAGGTTCTCCAGAGCCTTCGCTCCGATCCTCCGTCACCGTCTTCCCCTTGGTCCCTTCTTTTTCTGTCATTTCCCTCGTGAAGGGCAGTGAGACCTTGGCATCGGGAACAGAGGTGGAATAGGTGCATGGGAGCTCATCATGTGTGGGCGTTGGGTAAATGAGTTTGGTCGTAACACAGGGTGTACATTTGGGGCCTCCAGGGCCTCCTCCTGCTCCACTGTGGTAAAGAGGGGCCAAGGTCTCCTAGAACCACAGAAACAAAGACAGGCACATTGTAAGGAACTGTTATTTTGTGCATGAATAGTAAGAAATATGTGATTTCCCAAACCCTACACCATGTAGTAATAGACATAAGAGCTGTATGTGTTCCTAATTGTTTTATTTGATCATATATTTAATAAACAATCTAATAAGTAGGTGTGAGTACATGTAATAACTTTGTGTATTTCCATGGCTTTTTAACTGAAATTCCACTTTACCTGTTGTATCCTAGACCTCTTCAGATTCTGGACACAGGATCGCAGATTTACTAGACAAAGAAACAACTTATTGTACCTTAATATTGAATAAAATGCCGAAGCAGAAATCTTAATGATTTCTGGTGAAGATGTTCTGCAAAGAGGCTGGTGAAAACAGCAAGTAAAATCTAAAGAAAGTATTTAGTTTTTATGTGCTACGATGTGTTCTTAATGTGATCAGATGTAATAGTAGTCACTTTTGTGCAACGTGCGAGTAAATGTATGTCTGTTTTGAATCAATGTCTACCATGTATGACACCTTTTTAAAATCATAAACTTTTGAAAAAGAGCAATAATGAAACATCATAGCTAGAGGAGAACTTTGAGATTAACATGACTGTAACCTACCAGAGAGTAATTTCAGTTTATCCTTGTAGCAGAAGAGGAGTAAGATGAGGAGACACAGAACAGTGATGACTGACAGCACTGAAACTATAACCCAGGAGGATGCTGTACCTGCAAGAAAGAGGAGTTCTTACAGAGAGCTTGCTTTTCTACTCTACATCTGTCAGCCATAAACGTTTGCAAAAGATACAATAACTCAGACACCTTTTCTATTATTTTCTACATTTACTGTGACATTTAAACTGTACTGCAGCAGAAATAATATTTTCCCTAGCAAAGTCTATATCTTTATTTTTAGAGGTTAAATGTGCATTAAAGGTCCCATATTGTAAAAAATGATATTTTCATGTATTTTATATTATAAAGCAGGTTTAAGTGCTTTATAAATACTGTTAAACTATCAAAACGCTCAATGTACAGAGAAACACACACACAGCCCGTATTCAGAAATTGTGGGTTTGAAACAAGCCGTTAGGATTTTTGTCTATTTGTGATGTCACAAATATACAATATTTAGACCATTACAAGGTTTTAAACGTAAAAATTCTAAATGTGTCCCAGTTTATTCCTGGTTGCAGTGTATGTGAATAACATCAGCTGACAGGAAGTAAACATGGACGCAAACTGTTGCCTAGCAACGCGATTCCATTGCAATTCCGTTGAAATGCACTAAAATGGAGCATTTCAGGCACAGGGTGAATACAGGTATATTTAGACAGACAGTATGAGGAACATAATGTGTTGTTTGAACATTACAGCCTGTAAACATGTTCTAGTAGAAACCCAAAATACAAGTAAGAACCTGAAAATGGGCACGATATGTCCCCTTTAAATTGCCTCTGTATGGTGACAGTCTGCAGTGAATGTGTCCATGTCTTACCTGGCCCACCAGAGATAGGTGGTCCACACACTGCATCAGCCTGGGCGCTGCCTGGCTGTGTTTCATTCTTACCCTCAGCCTTACAACTAGAAGAGAGGGTGAAATCACAAAAAGCACACAGTGAGGAGGAATATTTGTACAACTGGAAATACTTTTTTTTTTTTTCTTTCCCTCTACATTTTACAAGCCAACCTGCCAGCCTTTACAGTTGGATCTGCAATGATGAAGGACAGAAGGAGGAACAGATGGAGAGAAAAACAAAATTCTCCCTCCCTCTTTCCATCGTCATCATCATCACTACAGATCCGGCCGGTAGTGGAAGCTGGTATCTGGTCCAGGGTTCCAGGGGAAGTGGTGTGAGTATTACTCATAACAGCTGGCTGGTGGTGAGGCGGACGACAACCACCCAATTGCATTTTCCCTTCATGGCACCCAAAGATTCCAGGCTAAAAACTCTATGTGTGTGTGTGTGAGTATGTATGTGTGTGTGCATATCTACACTTACTTGGTCCATTGTTTGCATTGTTCGGCACTGTTGTCAGCAGAGAAGAAGCCTTTCTTACATTCAACACACGTCTTCCTTCCATTAGTAGACTCTGGAATTAATAACAAACATTGTAGTATATCTCCAAGTGGGCACTCCGCTGTAATCGTGTTTTGCGTTCGTGTGTCTCACCGGGGTCAACCTCGAGTCCAAATCCAGCGCCGCAGGTGGGTATCCTCTCACAGTACTCACAGTTGATGGGGTAGCATTGGAGGCCGGAAGAACAGCGACACAGCTCCTCTGCCACTGGGTTCTGAGGTTGCACCATAAACCCCTTACCTGGCGGTCAAAGGGGAGACTATTTCAGTGCAAAGGAGTGATCTTGTCTGTTGCATCTAAAACTCTACGCTGGAATCTGAACTTTCCTGGAGTTCACTTCATCAAAATTATTTACAGGGACATTTTCTGTGGTGATCAGAACCCTGAAATCAATACAATACAACAATTAAATACTTAATTAAACCCTTAATCTTAACTTTTGTTGAGAATGTATATATCAGAGGCCTATCTATGAGACATTGCGTTCTCCAGTGGAAGTAAACAGGGATTGACAAAATATTCAGAAACAATAATCTCATATTTAAACATTTTTTTTTATAGTTAAAGCAAAACCTTTTTAATGGTTTTTCAGGATTTTGAAATCCAAAGCTGTAGGTACTGACCTGGGTCACAGAACTTCTGCTGAAAACAGAGCGTCTTTTCAGTCCAGCCGGGCTGGTATTCATCACGATTACACTTAATACATATAGTGTGTTGGGAATCAGTGCAGTCGGAAAACACACGGAAGCCTAGCCAAAAAAAAAAAGAAATTAAAGAGATAGAAGGAAGAAGAAAGACAGATGGAGTTAACAACCCATACATAATCACAGTAACCACTAAAAACCTGATGGAAGAAGACAAAAGTAGAAGGAAATTGACAAAATTAGAGCTCTTTTTCCTATAAGTGGGTACTTCTAGTGGATGAAATGTCAACGCAAATTGTGTGTGGTTGTGAAAACACATGTGCATGTCAGAGCCATTTTAAGCAAAAATGTTCCATTTTTAAACATGGTTCCTCTTTTTCATTTAGGATCTCTGTGAATGGAAATCTATTTTTATGTTATGCTGCTTCCGTTGAGTAAACCAGATATACGATATGCTCTCTCTACTTTCTTGTGTTTTACTTTGATCCCTGTGTGTGTGTGTGTGTGTGTGTGTGTGTGTGTGTGTGTGAGTGTGCTATTACCTGGTTTACACCTCTTGCAGCATCTGGAGCCTCTTAAATAATGTGTTTCATTACACTGGAGAGATTTGGAGACAGCATTCTAAAAAAAAAAATATCAAGACATAAAATGAGTTGTCTGTTATTTTCTGCAAGTTTAGCTTTTTGTGTGACAGGAAACTAAGCAGTCTTATACCCTTTTGCAACACACATTTAGAGAAAAATATGTCAAAAACAAAACTATTTACATGAGAATTATCATTCAATTTAAAGATAACCAAATGATATCATGATTTTTTTTTTGATCAAAAACATTGATTTTTCAATCAGTACATTTTTTCCCTCACGCTTTTCTATTGCAATCCGTCTCCGTCAGTTCATCATTCAAAATCCACACGTGATATTTCGAGATGGCGGTGAGTAATGAGAGGAAGAGGATGGTTAAAATATTTCCAAGACATGCCCAGGAATTCTTTCCACACTCTCAGAAGCACCTGACCACAGCGCTGCACACCCTCCAAACCAGCAAACCAAATCCCAATAGCAACCAGTTGCACAAGGAGAACCAACTGGGACTAAATGCAATCAACTCCAGTTGGCTTGGAATTAATAAACAAATTGGCTGCAGATATTCTCCTGTTCCCCGCTGTTAAAAGAAAATCACCATGTTCTTTTGGCAGGATTGGTCAAATTGCCCGTTAAGTAAATGGTGTGAATAAAAACAAATCTTGAGGCAGCTGTTAGGCCTCCGGCTGTCATCCAACAGTGTAAGATATAGAATTAGCTTGGAATAGGGCTCCTGTTGCAAAGGAACATGGAATTGAAAAGTGAAACATCTGTGCATGTTTTAAACAATGAATGGGAACTCTGGTAAAAAAAAAAAAGCCACATAGATAAGCTATGCAGGCTCACACACACACACACACACACACACACAAACACACTGTACCCACCCTCCAGCCACCCTGAATAAGAGGCCGGTGAACTCCTAGCCACATTGCTGAATTAGAGAATCTGTCTGTTATGACAGCAACTACGCCAAAGCCTCAGTATCTATATATAAATGTAGAAAAATACAACCTATAGGCCTGACTGCACTCTGAGCTCGGACCAACCTTCTTCTTTTTCTCATTCCGCCCTTATAAAAGCATCTTTTTCCCATGAAATTACACACTAATCCAGTCATTCACGCTGTAATTTGTACTGTAGAGAAATGCTGGTGCTGCAGAGTCTCCAGTTAAACCTGCAGTAGTATATTTTTGGCATCATTGGGCAAAAATGCCATAATAACCTTTCAGCATATTGTAATTCAAGTGTTCCGAGAGCAAACTAGACTTCTGCTCCTCCTCATGGATCTGTTTCCAGGCTTTAAAAAATCTAGCCCGTGATGGGAGACTTTGGCCAATCACAGGTCATTTCAGAGAGAGAGCGTTCCCATTGGCTGTGCTCCAGCTGGTGGGCGGTGCTTTTTATTTCCTCAACTGATCTCAATATGGCTGCCGGGTCACAAACTTTCTCATTTTACAGGTAAACAGTACACTACACGATGTTTCCGAGAACATTTGAGGAGAGAAATAGGCATTCCTAGTTTGACTGTTTGATCGGAGTTTGCGAGCGATTGACAGCTGCTCAGAGACAGCGGGCTCCAGCTCGGCTGTGATTGGTTGTTTTCCTCCGGTCGATATCATGCAGATGCCATTAGGAGCACCAGAGGACACAGAGGCAAATTCTTTTTTTTTACCTGTTTCATGCACTACTGTCAAGATATAGTGACCGTTTTATAAAAATAACTTTTTGTTAATCATATTTATGCTCCATTTCTACCCACTGCAGCTTTAAGTGAAATGGGACAAATCCATCTCCCGTGCTCTCCACACAAAAGTCTGTCTGTCATCATACTAATAATAATAGTTTCATGTTAAAATCTTAGGATACACAATAAGATTAGTTTAGATTAAAACTCCTCCTCTCTCCCTTATTTCTTTGCCTCTCGTTCTCACACCTCCATGTTAAACTCTGTTTAGTCTCAGTGTCTGTCTGTCTGTCTGGCCTCAGGCTACAACAGCACAATAAGAACGCTGCAGCATTTAATTACCTCCACTAACCCTCTCACACATCAGCCAGTCTTTGTTTTTCAAATCTAACCAGAGGGATAATGATGCACAGCGCTCATAGCTCGGACCGCAGCACTAATGAGGACCATGTGCTGCAGCAGACACAAGTGACAGAAGTAGGAAAGATTCCCATGCTAAGGGGTTCATGTTTGTGTAGATAGGTAGACAGAGACACAGACAGACGTGTGGAGACACGGAGCCGGTGGTGGTCAATCCGTACAACTGGGCCAGAGTGCACGGGAAGCCAAAAGAATGCTGGGAATTGTATTTTTGTTGCCGCCACATCTAAACACTGGGTCTCAGTTATGTGAGGCCGTATGTTTCACTAAATATATATGTAAGAGGAAAAGAGCTGATCCACCCTATATGATTATAGGTTATCATGACGGTCAAGATAGAACATCCAACCTCAAAGCTAACTTTATCTGCTGTACGGATTCAAATATACACTTATGTTTGAGTGAGTGTGAGTTTAAATGAAAGAGATAGGGGAGGGAAAAGGTGAAATAGTCAAACGGCTGGATAGAGCGGAGGGGCATTGAATGGAGAAAATGAAATATGATATTCAGTAACTTCCCTTTTTTTATCATCTTTTCCTAGCTGCTTTGTTTATCTCTTTAATGCGTGATCCCATCAAACAGGAGTGGGATGCAGAGTGCATTCCATTTAATGTCAGAATACCAGAGAATTTGCATAACGGCCGCAGCAGCCGTTGGGCCCGAGCCAAGAGAAGCACATCAGCGTGACTTTATCCAGTATCACCTTATCCGCGATAAGGTGCTGTAAAAGCTGTAATGCACAATGAATCTTTGTGCACTGTTTGCATCTGTGATTAATCCTTTAAAAGCCATAAAAACAAATCCTTTGAAGTGCCACCTGCAGAAATCTGGATATTTGAAAATCTCCTGATTAAAAAAAAAACTTTAAAAACTTTAACCATTTATGAGCATCTAGAAGATGCAAACACAGTTTTTCTTATCTTTAAAAAAAATGGTTGTGATTTTCTTGCTATCCAGTCAAAAATAAAATGAGCAACAAGTGGCACTGTAGGTTTTTCCAGGGAAAAAAATGCCATGTCTAGAATTGCAGCAGGAAGAATGGCTCAATAAAACATTAAATAAGAGCTGGGAACTCAGCAAAAAGACAGCTCAATGACCAGAACAGATACTGCAAACAGATGTAAAACAAGTCCCTAGACAACTATAATCCATGCTAATTGTATTTGATTGAAGACAGAGGGTGTGTTAGAGACATACTAAAGGTCTTAAAAAATTCTAATCCAAACGTCTTCACACAAAGCTCTATTGTCACACAAGACTACAAGCTTTATCTCTTAATTGAATGTCTCTGTTGTAAGAGGCTATAGTTAAATCAAGTTTGGATCTGCAAGCCTGAGGCAATGTACTGTTATTGCTCAATGGATGGATGGAGCTACAGGGGGTTAGAAAAACACACTTTGATGAATAAAATTATTAAAATGAAGAGGCGTTGTTGGTTGAATATTAGATGTAGAGAGTCGGGAAAAGAGGTTGCTGATGGAGAATTTGAATGAAAGGTGGCCAGATGACTGAATGCATGGCTGGCTAATAAAAAAAGTACAGGAGCCGTGTGGGTAGACATGTAAATGAATCCACCGAAGCTCAGTTTATTCATGATGTATCGACTTTTAAGCACTCCACATCTTGAAGTAATCTTGTATTGCTCAATGTCACACAGACAGTTTGAAATGAATTTGGCGTGGACTGGATGAAGCGGTCGAAAACCAAGAAAATGAAGGGGAATTCTTTTGGGGATACTGTGAGTCAGTAATGGCAAGACCACGGTGAGAACAAACCAAAGCCAACGGTTTGCAGTGTCACCTTAAAACGTAGATGAAAAATATTTCTTCCAGTCCACACAACACTGACTTGTTTTCCATACTCTTGTTGCCACTAACTTGCATTTGACAGTCTGTGGAAAACATCTTCTGTTCTGTGCCATTTACCTGTCTGGAGCTCGGAATGCAGTGCCCTCAATGAGCACTATCTCTTCTTGCAACACATTCCGGTGAAGCAGAGAAGAAAAAACAAGAGAAAGAAAGAGCATCTGTTCCAGTCAAAGTCATAACTGGTTTATTACCATATATACAGGCAAACAAGGCAGTGATAGATCACTGGTGCCCAGCAGTCCCACCACTGTGACCACAACTTTTAAACTACTCCACCTGGACAGAGTTAGGCTACTTGGACTAAACAACAACATGGTCATCAACATGCCCTGGGACATTCACTTTTTTTCTCCTTCAAATGAATCAGCTGAGACATTATGTAGCTCTTATAATGTCAAGATACAAGATAAAGTGTCTTGATACAGTGGAAACAAGAAAATGATCACAAAAAAGGTGATGCTTTCACATTCCTGCAGCCCCCAACTCTCTCTCTCTAGGGAATACAAATCCTAGAATATTTCTATTTTTAGTGGCCACCCCCTTTTGATCTCTGTACGACCCCTTGTTGGACTCTGCTTCTCACTTTGGAAGCCTCTCCTTTGGCAGAGCTAATGAGGCTCCTGATGAATGAGCCATTTGGCCAGGTTCGAGAGAATGCTTGGTAGAGGGAGAAGAGCATCCAGTCGCCAGCGTGCGTTTTTGCGGTCAGAACAGGCGAGGTGGACTCGACCCAAACAAAACTGTTTCCAGTCAGCGTCCGGGCGTAAAAATGCACCCCCCCTCCCCTTCTCCTTCTCCTTCTCCTTCTGACCGGTTCATACGAATCATCTGATGTGATGACACATAATCTGGTTCACTGTTTCATACCTCCTATTCCATCTACTCACAAAAACATCTGGATTGCCAATACTTTGCATTGCGCGCTCATTCGAATAAAAGTCTAATTCGAATAAAAGTGGCAGCTCGATTAAAAAAAAAAGGTGCACAGGAAACAGAGTATAGAATGAACTTTGACTATTAAATGCTTTCCCTAATTTTGTTATCAGGGAAATAATTAAAACCTTTTTAATACCCAAAAGTGTGTGTTTTTTACCTGTGCGTAAAAGGTGACGAGGACGCATGTTATCCAGCCTCGGACTATCCAACTTGTAGACAAGTTAAACCTCATCTCTGCTGCTTTTATGAAGACAACTTCTGTAGGGGAAAACTTTTTGTTCTTTTCCTAACACCAAGATCCAATTCTTCTTCTTCAGATCCACCTCACAGTAAATCACTTCTTCTCTTTAAGTGCGTAAAAGTGGTTGGTCCTCCACACCGTCTCCAAGGGCATTCTTGCGCCTTCATTCCCGGTTAGGCTGCTGCAGTTCCCAGCCGTTCCTCTCTTCTCATCTTCCTTCTGCTTTCACCCACGCGTTGTGGAGTAAGCTGCGTGCAACAGCTTGTAAAAACTGACTGACTTGACTGAGGGAGGTAGGGAGGGAACTCCTCCCACGTTATACTGTTTGCAAAAAAAAAAAAAGTTCAGCCCTCTCTCCTGGCTCTAAGCAGTGATATCTCTCTCTCTGAATGAATGAATGTGTATGTGACAGACCAGTGTGCCTGATTGTTGTCAGTGATGTAAGATTATCATGGTAATATGATCCTTTATACACTGGAGTTAGAAATACTGTCACTACATGTTTTTCTGTGATTCAACTTTAATGTTTGGCTGCACTCCCACACTCTTATTTTGAAAGAGTTTGTCAAGTGGCACTTCTCATGTGATCTGCCAAACAAGTTGGGTTATGACCTCAAAACTTCCCACAGATGACCCCACACGCTGAAGGCAAAGCATGTGGTCACTTTCATAGATCTCACTTCCTACATTTTGCCATTATACCGTAGAATCGTGTGGGCCGATCCCAGCAATAGTTCCTGGAGCGTGGGTCCAGGAATAAGCAATGACCCTTTTTCTACAGTCTGTAAAATCCACTTATTTAAAAAAGTATCATGCACTGCCTACGGAAAACAGCTGTTCTCTGCCTCTGGGGCACAAAGTGAGGAACATGCACTGAATTTGCATGGCTGATTAGACCCAGCCCACCTTGGCAAAGTCAAGAGAAGGGAGGTTTGAGAGAGTGGAGAATATGTTCTCTTCAAGTTGACAGTTATGCAAATATTACATCGCATGTGAAGGCCCCGAATGGATGTAATAGGGTCGATTGGCACGAGAGAGGAGAGGTGAACAAGGAAAACAACAGATGTGAAGAAATGAAACTGGAGAGATAAAAAAGAAAAAAAAAGTGTGTCTATTTTAAAGAGGACCTGTTGTGCTTATTTTCAGGTGCATACTTGTATTTTAGGTTTCTACTAGAACATGTTTACGTGCTTTAATGTGCAGTGTAACTCCCTTTGGCCTGGACTTTGTAACTTTGCAGACATTTTACATGCACCAAAAAAACTATATAACACACTAAAGGAAAGGGAAAAAGCACAATAGGTCCCCTTTAAAATAATAAATCAGATATGTTAATGTGCAGCACTGATATTCCAGATGTTTTCATAAAAATAAGCACGCATTATGGCTAAAAATCTACAGTGACTGATGTTCAATTGAGGTGTGTAGATAGACAAAGAACTGTTTTAACCCATAGGAAGTTCAATGGGTGGAGAAAGAGCAACACTAATGAGGGTTTTAAGCTGAGCCAGTGGAGGTAATGGGCTCTGTCCTCCCTCTCCCCTCTCTTCCCGTAAAAACATGCTGAGAGAAGCTGTTCTGTGGTGGAGCCTCTGCAGCTCGCACAGTAGCAATTAAGAGCCAAATTTGACTCTTATAGCAATCAGAAAACCTCAGCTTGACTCTGAACGCACCCCTAACACTCACACCGAAAAGTCAGCCCCCCTTAACAACAAAACATGAACTGGAAACACATACAAGTCACTGTTTAAGGCTCCACTTCAAACGCAGAAGTTGCAATGTAGCTTGTTTTGATGTATTTAAAAATGTAGATTCACAGCAGGCCGGACGCCACGCCGGTTTACAAGCAGCACACTTCAAATGACCTGGGTCGGAGCACAGTGTAGCTCTGTTAAGTATGTGGGTTTGCGTTGCCTAGCATCACTTACAACAAGTCAAAGTTCATGCCTATTCCACACAGCTCATGAACACACGCCATGGGCCGCTGAATGGTTTCCATTAAAGTGACACACACACACACATACACACTCGGATCTGCAGAAGAAAGCAGCCGCAAGCCTGTTTTGGTACCACGATTTTTGGAGGAAGCTTCTAAGGGTTCGGCACGGTCTGCCTTGAACACAATGAAAAGCACACAGGGTTGAAAAACATGCATGTGGCCCTCACATACACACACAACAGAGCGGATTCAATAACATTAAGGCTTTAGCCACCATGTTCCGGTGGGTTTAAGGGTTGGATCGGTATTGCTTCTGCTTGCTTTGGAAACAGATGTGATCCGTGAGTCACACCAAGTCGCCAATGTGAGTAAGAGCTGCCTGCTGACGCCATTTGGACACTAAATCGCCAGGAGAATTTTTCAGAAATATACACATACTGAAAATACAGGTTCACACCCAGATGTGCAGATATTTGCAGAGCGACACGCACCCACGCTGCCAAGCCAAACAAAGGGTCTTGACAAGCAGAAAAGTTGTTTTGACACACAAAGAAAAATACTATTCACTAAGAATGCAAATCACATATCAGGCATCTGTCCCTGCACACATATCTACAGATAGAGATACGCAGACACACCCACACAATGCTGCCATGCCGTGTAGTTCCACCGTGTCTTGTATCAATTATTTGTCCACCTGGCATCGTTATCAGCGATGACGGTTGAATATTAACCCGAATATGCAAATCCTGTTCTTTATCAAGAAGTGTTCGTTCACTCGCGTATAATAATCAACCACTAAATGAGTGCTCTGCTCCACAATGGCCTGCCTGACCCATTTCTATTTTCAAATCTACTAGATTGCGCTACAGGTCAATCAGAACTGTCCAAAACCGGTCTGTTATTGAAATTGCAACTACATTTCCTGTTACTTTACTTCAATATTTTAAAAGATGGATTGAGCTTTAATTGTCCAGTTGAATTCCTACGGGGGTCCTCCTGAGATGCACACGTCTTTGACTGAGATCAGTTGTCTTCTTTTGATGATTTAGGGCCAAAGTTAACCACGTTATTGATAGTAAATCATCCTTTTCTAAAGGGAAGATAGCATGGATTGAGAGGTAGACTGTGGCGCCCCCACACTTATTCATCATGCTTTAACGTTACCAGAAAATAGTAATTTAGTGCCATGTGTAAAAGCGTGTTAGGAATATTCCATGGCCCAAACGTACACACACACACACACACACACACACACACATTGAGACAGCCTTTAATCTAAACCTTGAAATATATAGTCAATTTAGGGATTTTCTTGGTGTTCTTTCAACTGTTGTGCTTTTTGTTTTTGTGCTCCGTGAACATACTTTCATTTTACCACTACGCTGTCCAGTAGTGACGTATTTTTTGAAAACCAAATTGACCTTTTGAACCTGGTCACATCATGGGGCCAGGTTCATAAGGTCAGCTGATTTGGTAGATGAGGGCCACATCTACTGTTTAATTTCTTTAATGTTTCTTATGGGGTAAGTTGTTTTTTTCTCTGAAGTACATTTAAATAATTAAAAATAATCTGGAGCCCTGGCTGCAGCCTACAGGCCAGCCTGATAGCGCAATCTTGACGGCATATCTGAGCTTTTACTTCTGTGCTCCTTTGAAAGAAGTTGTTGGGAATGTCCCTTAAGATGGACTTTGGTTTGTTGTACTAAGCAGACAATAGATCACATCAAAGGGTTGGATGTGAGGGGCAGGGACACAGAGGAGTGTGTGTTTGTCTGTGAAATGACTTCGTTTTACAGCCTCCAACACCTGTCGACACTCGGAGCCATAATCAGAACGCCAAGAAGTCTAAAAGCATGCCGACATTCAATGAGGCCTCCGGACGTATATTTTTAAGTACACAACTGACCTCCAACTTTTTATTACACCATGACACCGATTTCAAATATACATAGTGAGTACCATCCTCCTCAGTTCAGTGTATGATACAGTTATTTACCGTTTTCTCGTATAGAGCATATCGAAAAAGAACACCAACAAAAAAAAATAGAACCAAATACCCACTTTAGAAAACAAAAAAAGTACAATTATCAGAGACACTGCAACACAGAGACAAGATGCAACCGACAGAGAGGGAATAATCATGATCAGTGTTCTCTTCAACTTCACATTGCCAAAACGGATAAACAAAATCCATAAACAGTAGTGATAATGTTCAATGTATAAGACTCTGAATTAAAACATATTTATATATATATATATATATATATATATATATATATAAAATAAAGAACAAAATAGTAAAGTGAAGTGCAAATTTCT
Source organism: Sebastes umbrosus (assembly GCF_015220745.1). NCBI lineage: Eukaryota > Metazoa > Chordata > Actinopteri > Perciformes > Sebastidae > Sebastes > Sebastes umbrosus. The sequence goes on from NC_051289.1 coordinate 15,040,658, forward strand.
TTGGAAGTTGGAATAAGGTTGTTTCTTTTTTTTCATTAAGACATAAATAAGTTATAAAACAGAAGCTGTCCAAACAAAAAAAACAGTGACAGACTTTGAAGAAATAAAGGCAAGACAATTCTTTTTATAGCTTCAAGTATGTGACACTTCTGAGCCGTACAGATACCCTGTACAAGGCGTTCTTACGAGAGACGTTATTCCGTAACGAATGTTAATGCATCTATCGCACAACTCTTTGCTCCAAGATGGCGTTTTTAAAATTCAAAATGAAATTCCAGCAGGCCGCGCTCAGAGTTTTGTTTCCTAGAGACGAGTGAAGCTCTTCTGATGAAAATCAAATTAAATTCTGTGATACTTTCGAGTCCAGACAACGTCCAAGAAACAAGTCCCTTACTATCAACTCTGGGTGCATCGCAATACCGCTCAGTGTCTTCCTCCCTTCTCGCCTCTTTCTGAAATGACAATGTTGACAACACTGATTCATGAACGCAAAGTCCTGGACGATGCTTTCGTCATGATTTAAGGAGAGGAAAAATGAGCAGAGGAGAAAACCTTAGCTGTCACTGCAAAAAAGAGTCCCCGCTGCACTGGAGATTTTAAAATCAACTTTCAGCAAACCTTCACTTCTTGAAATTGAATAAACAATACACGTGGTTTTGTTCTACTTTAAGCCGAACCCAATGCTTTTTCCCAGTAGAATGAAATGCTCCCAAAAAACAGCGGGGGATCGTCAGTTAGTCGCAGCAGTCGATTAGTCAGTGTCGTGATCACTTCTTTCTCTGGAAGACGTTGGCCAACATGGCGCCGGAGGTGGTCAGCTGACCCATCTTGCTCAGGAACTTGGTCTTGGCGTCCTCGCCCACCAAACTGGAGGCGATGGACATGGAGCTATGGAGGGGGGAAAAAAGGGCATACATGTTGAATTTGGCCATGATGAAGCAACAACATATACTGAAAGACCTTTACTCTACTTCTTTAGAAGGGAAATGCTGTTTGCCAATACAGCCCCTCCTGGTTTTTACAGTCAAACGGCTCCATCAGTTCCTCTTTTGAGTTAGCTGAGATTATGACTGATACAACACTCTGCCAAGCTGCTGCATTGCTCAACAGAAGGACAAACATCACATTTTAACACTGAGCCAAAGTCAATGAATTTGGAGTTCACACTCTGTTGACTGGTGAACACCTTCACATGGCTTCTATATGAGTACAACTTCACTATTTGTTATCAAAATGGCTCGTGTTTTGTGGCATAAAGGCCTCAACATTCCTGCGAAAAGTTAGTTTACTGTTATCACTTTACTTGTTCTATTGAAAGTATGTATAGAAATTCGAGCAATTGCATATACCTTTCTGAAAAAATGCAAATAAACATGTGAAATGTAATACACTGGAGTATTATTACACCAATGTTAATGTGTCTAGGACTGCAACTAATGAATATTTTCATTGTCTATTAATCCGTCGATATTTTTTTTTTTTTTAATCAATCGAAACGGTCAATCAGTGTTTCCAAAAGCCCAAAATGACGTCCTCAAATGTCTTGTTTTGCCCACAACTCAAAGATATTCAGTTTACCCTCATAGAGGAGTAAAGAAACTAGAAAGTATTCACATTTAAGAAGCTGGAATCAGAGAATATCAACTTTTTTTTCCTTAAAAAAATGACTCAAAACTGATTAATTGTTGCAGCTCTAATGTCTAATGCCACTTCAAAGAGTCAAACTGAATGCTCACTAAGCTGCGATAGCCACAAAATATCACGATTTCCAAATTTATTTCATACTAGGGAGTAAAATGGGGGGAAAAAAGAACATTCTACAAGGTCAAAACACACATGCTGCGGGAAATAAAGATCCCAATGATCAATTATAGTGTGAGATTGTCAAAGAAAGACTTGACAGACCAAAATGAGAGAGGAACAAAAATGTCTCGGCACAAACAGAGATTTTAACCTCACAGTTTAACTGAGGGTTTTCTGGGGGGGGAACACACCCAAAACTGAGCATATGTGCGCAGAGAGGAGCAGACATATACGCACTTATATGCACAGTGCTCCTTTTAATGAGCCCCGAACACATGTTAACAAGATGGGGGGAAACATCTTTTGAAAAAGACACCCACAGTTTGGCCGGTGTCCCAGCTCTCTTAGCTTTACGAAAACAAGTCCTCTCATTTTTATGCTCTCTCTCTCCTCTCTGTGAAGATACCCACATAATGAGTGTGGTTCCAACACTTTTAAATGCTCTTCTCTCCCCTGGGGGAATAAAACCCACAATGCAGGCCCACTCCCAACACTGTTAAGTGACCCCTCTCCTCCTCACAGTACGACTACATCTCCCCCCTCCGAATTCTTCTCAACTACCACTTTAAAGCTATCACTTGTTGCCTCTCAGGCAATAAAAAAAAACAATATTTCGCAAAGAATTTCAGAACTGATGGTGTGGACGGGGCTGTTTGTTTGTCCTCACCCTTGTGCATCTGCCATTCCTCTGTTTTCCACCTTGATTTCACACTCCTTGATCATAGAACTCAGAATAACCTGTGGAGGATATGACAAGAGACAGATTGAGCTGACATGTTGCCTTTACAAAACTATCTTTGAGTGCATCTATACAATACTTAAACAGCTTTTTTACTACTGGAGTGGTACAATACAGGTGGTGCGTGGTCTAATTATGTCCCCAGCATGACAAAATAAAATGTACTTCTCTGATTTAATTGCGTGAGCGTTCCAGTTTGGAAAATACTCCCTGTCTCAGAATCTGGTATGCATATACTTCACAGACAGAGCGGATGTGTACAGAAGGGAAAAGAATCAGCTGATCATTAGTCACCTTGGGAAAATGCTCACATGAAATGGTCCACGTGAGATTTTCTGAGACGCAAATAAAAATGGCAGAGGTGTGAGTGTATGAGTGTGTCTGGGAAATAGGTGAAGAGTCAGACTGTCTGTCAAATATCGTGTGAGAAAAAAGAGATAGGAAGAAGGAGACCGTCTGGTCCATCAGTGTGTGAGTATGTGGATGAAATACTGTGTCTCCTGACCTCGTGTTCAGGAGAGAGCTGCTCCATGTCGGCGCGGAGACACCTGAGGCCAGGCAGGAAGTGGTTCACCATCACCTCCTCGGAAATGACTGCACAGCAAGTTAAGGACTGGAATGGGGAAACTAGTACAGTTTAAAATGACAGTTGATCCAAGAAGCACCTTTGCAGCACCAAGAATGAGTGTATTACTATTCATACAGGCTCCCGTGCAGGTTTCATAAAGCCAAATGTGGGTGTTCACTTTAAAATTGAATAATCTGGGAATGAAATGAATGAAAAAAGACAACAAAACCAACCTTTTTCTCACTACATGTATAGACATAGAAATGAAAAGGTTAGTGTTTTCACACCAAGCAATTACAAATACTGTTTGGATAGTGCTTCCAGGCATTACCAGATGGGTGCAGTTTACTTCAGGATAATTCAAAATGTTCTTTTCTTGAATAAAAGCAGTTTTTCTTTTTAAAATGTTTTCCTTTGATTGTACAAATTCTTAAAAATATATGTATTGCAAAGTAGGTTTCAGCACAAAGCTACTTTGTCCAGGACCGTATGAGTTCTGCCACCTGTCAGAGCCGGTGGGGAGCTATACGGGACACAGAGTGAACAAATCTATATTTTTAGAAGATGGGAATGTACAATTTCAGAGCCTGTCACACTGATTACACGAGAACGAAGTGCAGTGGGAGGTAAAGCCTCTGAGGTTAGGGCTATACCTCCTGGACACTACTGCACTGTGAAATCACAGCCTGACAAAGATCCACAGGAATGAACCTCAGACCAGCTGTACTCTATGTGTGTGTGTGTGTGTGGGGTGGGGTTGACAGAGTAGAGTAAAGTAGAGAGGGGAAAAAAGTGTGTGAGTGTGAGAAAGGAGAAATAGTAAGGGGAGAAACAATCACAGAAGAGACGGGTGACAGAGACAGAGCAGAGGTAATGTAAACGTGGGTCCTTTCCTGGGAACTGTTACTAACAATTGGAGTCGATGCGCAGTCCTTCCCTTCGTCTCACGCTCTTTCTCGCTCTCTCATCCTTTCCTTTGCTTAACCAACCCTGTAATTACCTCTAGCCCCAAAATGGAGGCAGCTTATTTTCCCTTTCTCCTCCTGCCAAATGACAGGCACACTCTGCCAACACACACACTGAACCACACACACTCATGCAACAGGGGCCACGCTACTACGTACCACACAGTTACACAGGCACATTCAGGAGCTAACCGGCGCAGCTATAGCGTTTGTCCGGTTATTCTAACGGCCTTCCCACACTGACTCACTGTTACGACAGCTAACCCTGGACCCATGCCAACCTTGACACAGACTTCTAGTAAATCAATTTGGTAATACCAAACAGTACAGTAGTTACAAAAGTTGACTTCTTGGAAAACGACTGTGCTGCACATTTTCCCCCTAAGCTTCACAAGGCTATCCATCTGTTGTATAGCTAATAGGGGTGTCACGAGAACCGATACTTCGGTACCAAGTCGATGCCAAAATTAAAAAAAAGTGACGGTACTCTTTTTCTACAGTACCGAAGGTACCGTACGATGCCTGTAATGGTCGTTGGTAGGGATGTGACAGTGAGGACAATTTTCCACCAGTTAATAAACTTGTGACAACACCGGTGTTACCGATTACACCGGACATTTAACAAGAAAGATGACGGTCAACATGTGCAGAGCGTTGACTCTGATCTGTACCGTCGGGTGGGGGTGTGTCTGGCCTCTCCGGTAGGGCTTTTGTTGCGGGGCTCTACCTGGCGCCGCTGCTCTGTGCACACTGGCTGTGAAGGCTCCATCCGACCCCGCGGCGATTACCTCATTAATGTTATTGTTCCCTTATAGCATTGGGATTAAATTGCCAAACAGGTGTGTTTGCTTTTCGCTTTAACAATAAATCCTCTGCCTCCTGCTCCTACTACTCTGAGTGGACAGACCAGATGCGTTCACGGTCAGTATGTAGTGTCCGTCGTCTGACTATACATTGATAACATGATACGCCAAAATGAACAAAATGGGTCTAATATTTTCATTTATTACTTAAAGGCTACATGCCTCTGTTTTTTTGTAATGTTCAAATGTTTTTAATAAAAGAGTACGTGTTGAATTACAGGGGATTTATTGTTGTTGTTGTTTTTTTTTTACCGTGGTATCGAATTTGGTATCGAGAATCGTGGAAATTTACTGGTATTGGTATCGCTACTAGATTTCTGGTACCGTGACATCCCTAATAAATAATATTAGGAATATAAATAAAAGTCCTCCCAAAGTATATAGCCCAGCTTTCACAGACCATCAGGTATAAGCTATGGAAGGATACAGCAGCAGGAGAGGGCGCTGTAGGCCTCAAACAGCTGGGTAGCGATGTCGATTCTCTTGTTCTCCACCGTTTGGCTGTTGTTTCCCAGCGCCAGCTTGTGAAGATGTGGCAACACAACTAGAAAAATAAAATAAAAAAACACTAAAAGTTAGTGCACAAAAGAGGCAAATAAAATAAAATAAAATAAAAAAATTAGACATTAGAGTTGTCTTTTAAATGTACATATGTGTCCATTACATACACTCGTCTCTAAAGCGTGGCTCTGCATTGGGTCCAACTCTTCCAAACGTCCTGATGATCTCCATGTGCAAAGAGTGCTGATCTTGGTACTGAGGGTCTTCCAAGAACGATGCCAGCTGCATTTTTACACGCTCCAGCAGCTACACACACACACGCACACAGAAAGTACATGTTTTATAATGATTTGTTAAATGATTTATTTAATTAAATGTGTGCAGCTAGTTTTCCTACCTCTTTCTGTGTGACGGTCTCCATGATGGTACCAAAGGCAGGGATAGTAGATATCCTCACTGAGCTAAAAGCAGCAGGAAAGCAAGACAACGGTTTGACCATTCATAGTCACTGTATCCCTATTTTAGGTATTCTCAAATTTCCCAATAAGAGTGTCTTTAAGTAGGAATCAGAATGAGTCAAATGTTATCTGCAAACAGTTTGTAGATTTATTTGGAAATGATTGAATCGTAACACAGAGCAGTCTAGCCTGACATATCTTGGAGTCGATAACGTGTAGTCACAGTCTTGTGGTTTTAACAGGTGGTATCTGTTAGAGGTAAGTCACGATATTGTGTCCTGAATAGTTGTGATGCAACCTTTATGTGATCCATTTTGTTTTTGTATTTTATTTAATTGTACTCATATCACCTTTTTATTTTATAAGTAGGTGTCTGAAATTATTTTATTAATTACTTTTTATATATTTATTATTATTAAATTATTAGTATAATTTATGTTTTTATTTAAAATTTGTTATTATATATGTTTTTATATATTTTATTTTATATTATTGTTATTTATAATTATTGCCATTTTTCTCCTCCCTTGTTCTTGAATACTTTGTTTTTTGATTTACAGTTACTATCTGTTACTATCTGTATATATTACTGTATTTGTTAGGGTTTAGGTTATGTTGCAATCATTTTTCTTAAGGAAACAATAAAAAGCACGATTAAAAAAAAGAAAAAGAAAATGTTTGATTCATCAGATTGTTGGGTTTTAACCACATTAACCACATTTTAGATGGCTTCAGGTTATGTCATTAGTCGGCTGGGAAGCATAAATCAGGTTTCCTCAAATAATGCTACGATGAACTGAGTCAAATTTACTGGAATCGTCTATTGTTTTTGCATATTTGTTATTACAATGGCACATCAAGTTCCAAGTAAGCATTTATCCTAAAACCACAAAGAGTTAGCACTAATTTGGTTAACACATGTTCTAGGTTTTATACAAATATAGTGATTACATGGTAATGACATGCTGGTAACCACAGTGAAGACTGAGGTGGTTGCTCCCGTAGTAGACTTCCAGTTTAACAGCTAACAGCCTTGTTGATCTAGTAAGTTTATATTTGAATGGGCAGTTGCAACGATGATAATCTGATAACCATTTATCTATATAGATCAGTTATTTTCTTAAAATCTGGTCCATCAATTGGTCGACTCATCAAAATATTATTATACAGATTAGATCAATAAGGTATATATATTCATCACATCATTTCTTGAGCTAAAAGCTAACAATCCCAAAGGTAAAAAAATATTTTTAAGTGGATCATTAAATTCTCAAAGCCGTCATGAAAAAAAAATACAAAAACAAAATAATGCATAATAAAAAACATCTGACAATACTCAATGATTTATAATGGACTGTGATAAGCAAGATTAATGGGGTGCTGTTAGAGTGATGTTAGATAATCATTCCACCGTCAGTAGGAGCAGGAAAGACCAAAAGATACACTTGAGCCATCTTGGACTCTACAGTCTGCTGATCGTTGACACAGCAACTTAATATATATATATATATATAAATAAATATATGTTCTACAAGTTGGGTCAAGTGTGTACCCATTAGCGTGTGAATTTCAATACAGAGAATGATGAGATGAGAAGGGCTGCATTCCAACAGTGTCACCACTAATTTTGTCTAATCACAAACATGAAAGCTGGGTGCACATCAGCAGCCCAAAAAAATGTTCTTTTGTTTGTAGGAGAGCTGATCTTTGAATAACTATCAAAGCATGGCATGTTTATACTGCGATGAAAAGGACAAATGTGTGCCACAAGATTGAACTAGGGGGAGATTTCACAAGTATTCATCCAATTTAGCCAATCACTGAGAGGCAAATTACTTCAAATTGCTCGAATTTTTTCTTCCACTGAATGTTTTTCGGGGGTTAAAGAAGCTGCCACTGATGTACTTCAGATGTACTGACGGGTAACAAGTTTTTTTTTTTTTTTTCAAGCTCAGCGAGACAAATTTCTTGGAGGACACTGATTCACACTGTAAGGATGCAGCCCACAAAATGACAATGTTTACAGAGAGGTTTTTTTCTCGTGTCGATTGACTCACAATTCAGGCCCACTGCACAGAGTTATAAGGGCCGGAGCCGCACGGCGATCTACTAATGCTTCACTCATGCCTCGGAGAACCAACTGCAAACCCACCACACAGCAGGATGAGAGAGAGGGAGAGGCAAGGGGAAGGGGAGGAGACAGAGAGAGGAGGAGGAGGAGGAGGGAGGTAAAGATAGAAGATAGAAGGGGATGATATGAGAGAGAAAGAGAGGAAAATAGAGTGACAGGATAAAACCGAGAAAGACGGGTGAAGATAACCAAACCACCGGCCAGGAGGAGGGGCCCCTGCTTAAACGGAGTTAGGGTGGGGAGGAAGAGGGAAAGGGTTACAGATGAGCATGCTGGGACTGTGCTATTGCCGCATGCAGGCAATGTGCACGCACACATCTGGACTGGTAAAGTGTTGCAGACTGATGAGGTGACGAGAGCTGGGTTAGTGTTGCGGATTGATGATGCGCACATGCGTGTTAGTGTTAACAGTGGTTATGCTGATGAACCACCCCATGGCCCAGCCTCGACCTACACAGGAGCAACTCCGCACATCCACTGAAAAACCATCCAAAAAGGAGAATTATAAGGAAATACATTGAGAATCGGAAATTGTAAATTTGATAGGAAATCAAATGAGTTATTTAACAATGAAGTTAGTGTCTTGAGAAATTGCTCCTGGCTGGTACAGGCTTGTTTCAAGTGATGGTTCTCAGGCGGCAAAGAGAAGGGGGGAGAGAGAGACGCGGCGCGGTTTACTGTTGTTGTTGTTCCACTTACATTTCAGGGTCGGAGGACAGTGTGATGAGAGCCGGCACCACTCTCTGAGCTACCAGCGTCTCATTCACCCCCTTCACCAGCAGCTGATCGGATTGGACAGAGCCAGCCGTGATGTCACAGAGGTGGGGCGGGGCATTGGGACAAGAGCGAGCAACACCGCCAATAGATAGAGAGAAACAAAAAAAAAAAAAAAAAAAAAGCAAAAAACAGAAAAGGGGGAGGGAAAAAAGAAAAAAAACAAACACAAAAAAGATAGGAAAGAAAGTGATATACAATGACAAGAACCATAGCTGCAAGGCACGGAACGGCACTGCATGTATCAAGCATGTGTGTACACGCACACAATCACAATCACACACACGCACACAAACACACACACACGTGCACACGCATGTATGCAGAAGGAATGGCGAAGCCAACATAGCTAAACTGCACAAATACTTTTTACAGTATGGTGAGCGTAAAGCTGTGGGCTCTTTCCACAGACTCCAGGTCAGAATATTATTTCATTCACTTTAAATTGATAAAGTAGTTCTAGATCTGATCTGGGATCTGTGGCAGAGGATCACATTTCAACCCACAGTTTCGGCAATGGTGGACAGCTATAGTCACTATGGAATGGTGACAGTGGGGTGTGTTGGGAAAGGGCAAGTACTTCACAAAACAGGGGGGGGGGACATGAATACAGCCTATCGCTCCTCCTCCCCCAAGTTTAGCTCAACATAGGCCCGGTTTTACTGCTATATCTAGATCCTCAGTCCAATATTTGACCTAAAGTGTGCACTGATCTCAAAGGACGGGCTGATTTGTTATGGTTGTTTAGGCCAGGACTTTTGCCTTGGGAACCTGACAAGGACAAAAACAGGGAGTCGTCTCCCTTGAAAAATAGTGGTAGAATTATATTTCAACAAAACCTGAAATACTCAAAAAGTAAAAAAAAAAAATGTTCACGAGAAAACATTTCTGATTAAATTATATTTTTCCAACAACACTGAAATAGAACAGGCCTTGAACCTCTTTTGACTTTCAGGGTGCTGACTTCAGCCTTTCTCTGACATGCAGCAGATATTTATGTAGTCTGTCCTGAGACCAGTGCACAGCGAGAGGTCTGATGTTAACTCTAGGAGGGTCTAGTCATACAGCCGGAACCAGGGGCGCCTTATACGCTACAGTACTCACACTTATAAGACAGAGTAGCTAAATATAAATGCATGTGTTAAAACAGCAGCAATAGCAAGCAGAGCTAGCACATGTACAGCAAATAGGTGAACATGAATATAGTATCTATAATGTAGGACTGCACGGTTGTGTAAGCCTGCAATTTCAGCTCAATAATACAGAATGTTTAGAATGTGTTGTCTAATATAAAGTTAAGGTGGTTTAACAGGATCATTACAGATAATCATAAAATGCAACAAATCTATCTGAATTACCATTTATTAATAATTGTGCAGACATGTTATATTCTACTGTTATGAGCTTTGTAGTAGAGCAGTCATTTATTCTTATGTAAAAAAAGAAAAATTGTATCTGTTATTAGTTCATTAATGTGCGTGTTTTCTACCTCAAACATCCGCGCTGCAGTACACCGGACCAGTGCAGAGGTATGGACGACTCCGTACCACAGAACAGTGAGCAGCAATTCATGGTACACTGGGTTGGCGCTGAAAAGAGAGAGCATAAGATAAGATACTGGGTAATATTGTGGCAGCTGTCAACCAACAACTGGCTTTCAAACTGTGAAGTCATTTTTTTCCACATATTATATAATAACAGCAGCACCGCAAATCAATTAGACTATACAGAAGAAAGTGTGTGTCAATGCAAGTCATATTTATTTTAGTGTTACGAAAAAGAAAAAGGACACGAGCAAAATAAATAAAAATGCAACTTATACAATCTGGTGTTAAGACGTAATTTTAATTACCTGGACCATTGTTAATGTGTGAAGCTTGAATCTATCTATCACTCACTACTAAAAAAAAACAAACTGCTAAAGTGTTTGTTTGTTTTTTTCGACATATTATATATATCATATTATATTACATTAAGATTTTCCGAGCAGTAACAGTACTCAATCATGTTACAGTTTTAACCAGCACTCTTTGAAATCATCTGCAATAGTTTATATTAAATTAATTTTCTTTTTGATACTTTCTCTGCTGACATAGTTAACATATCAGCTACTAGAATTAACCAGCTTTTATGTGGGTCAGCATCTGTTTTTCTCAAAGATGATGACAGTTGTTGTACGGATATTTGTGTCGTTGAACAACCGTTATCAGAGCCTGTTATAAGAATAATGCCTGTTAATGCCTAATGTGAATATTGTCTGTATATTGATGTTTTTTTGTGATTTTATATGCCTCTTAAGCCAAACTCCACTATCTCCATGTGCAGCTATGCGCATGCACATGCACGCACGCAACTCTAACACATTGAACGACAACAAGGACCACAATGGAAATAAGTCCTGTGACTTTTTTGTGTTATCCTTGATGTTCTTTTAACTGTGCATGTACATTGGTGTTGTAACCGTGTAAGTGTCTTTTTAAAAAAAATGAATTGTCAAATAAACAAAAAAAGAAAAAGAAAATGATATTATTAAAAATGACCTTAAAATAAAAATGTTCTATTTCATTTTTGCTTTTTCTAAATGACCAGAAACGATGGTCCCCACTGTAGAACAATAGTCCACCTTTGGTAGTGTGGCAATGTATTTGTGTGTGTGTGTGCGTGTGTCTATCTCACCCTAGCTCTACAAAGGAGGCCTTCAGGCTGTCGAGAGGTGCATGGGACAGAGACAAGGTTGTCATAACATCCTCCAGGAAACCCACCAACAACTTGCGATCCTCGTCCTGTACAGAAATGATATAAATGTTTATCAGTTACATCATGTAGACAACAAATACATTAACATCTACATTTTTAACATGAACATATGTGTGCAAATTTCTACACATCAGTCAGAGCATTTTGGGACAGCAAACATCTTTGTCACTTTTAACATGAGTTGAATGTGCTACTCTGAACACGTTTTGTTGTTCTTGTGTTGTATTGAAAAGTAAATCAAATACAGCATGTTCTGTCCACAGTCTTGTAAGTGCTATATAATTTTGTGAACCTAAAAGTCAAAACAAAAACATGTTTGCTGTGTTTTGGGGTGGATTTCCCTCGTGACAAAGAACGATAAAATGCAATGCGGTTCACATTCTATACATTAACACACATGAAAGTATAGGGTTAAAAAGTAGTCAAAAAGTCAACTACACATGTACGTACATACATATATATATATGTACATTATTACATACATATTACATATTATTATTTATTTTTGAGATGTTGGGATCGGCTTAAATCAGCTTAAAGAGCTCTCTTCGAGTGTTTTCCAGTCAGCTACTATTTGGCTGTGGTCTGCTATTAATTTACCTGGTTATAACAAGTCAGCACTCCAGTGGCGTAGATAGGAACTGTAGCTTTGCAGAGAATATCGTTCCCTTCTGACGTATCTGACAGAGGAATAAAAACAGAACAAACTAGGTAAACATTTCACTGTATGCACAACTATGGGACAAGATTTGACACTTACACTCTATTTTTCTGCTGTTAAACACTATTACAGCTGTGCTGGACATATCGTGTGAGTAACCATCATCCGTTTTTACCCAGTTAATCAGGGAAATTAAAAAAATATGCCCATACATTTAAATATGACAGGACTGATGAGGTGCAGTCTATTATATCGTGCTAAGGCATTTGGCAACACTGACTGTGTGTCACAATGTGTTTACAGCGTGCATTACATCGCTGTGGTTTTTACAAAAATCTATTGAAAAGGACAATTGCCATGTAAGGTCACAATGACCTAAACACAGACTGGGACCCAGTGCAAAAACACATTTCATAAATGGCCACAATACCAAAAGCTAAATCACTTGGCAGCCAACTGAGACCAAGCACCTCTTATAACTACAGAAACATGTCCGGAATAAAAAAAAAAAAAGAAGAGGGGAACACCCATACCGGACTCCAAATAGCTTGTTTACATCAACAGTGTCGGCGGGTGAACTCCACCTACCAGCGTTCTCTTGAGAGAGCTGAGAAAAATCTTACAACAAATGCACATCTGTGTTTATGTGTAGGTTTAATCTGCACTCACCGACATTCTCTTCAGATAGTCGGAGGATCTCTTGGAACTGTGGTTTAACCTGAAAAAGGTCATGAAGATAAACAAAATGTCATCATTACATTTATAAATACCACTGACATTTATTGTAAAGTACTATTTTACAGTGGTTCTCAATACCTCACATGGATTTTTGATAGAAATCAGAGACACATTCATTATTCCCTACATGATTAACACTGAAATGGATACTCTATAGTTAGTAGTAATAATAATAATAATAAATTCAACTTATATGGCGCTTTTCAAGGACTCAAAGACGCTGTGTAGTAAACAAATATTTAAAGAAAAACTACAAATAAACAGCATTTTGCATCATCACTGACAGGTCTAATGTTGCATAAGTGCACTGTACACATCAGTAGCAAGAGTGAAGTATTGCTTAGTGAGATTTTTAGCAAAAACTTGTGTGAATGCTAGGACATTACATTTTTTGCAAGGCACAAAATAGTGCACATACATCTCAAACTTAGAATTTAGACACTCAAAATGTCTGAAATAAATTTAGTAGCAAATGGATTAAGGTATTCAGTAAAGCCAAAAAACAGTTGTTAAAACCAAAGTGTTGTGGCAGCACATTTTTACACACATGGTTGTACCTTAGTGTTGGTGAAAATCTTGCCGAAGGTGCGACAGAGCCTCCAGAAGAAGCGAGAGAACTCGTGTACGCAGGTCGTTGACGTCACATTGATACGACTGACGATCTCTATGAGCTGCGGAAGGCTGAAGACAGAGCAGACGGATGGAAATATCAGTGCGTGTGACAGTTTGTGTATGCTTTTGTGACACCATGTACAAAGCTGACTTTACACGTGTGTGAGTGGGTGTATGTGTGCATTTCTCACAGTTGATTGACCACCCATAGCAGGCTGTCCCAGCCAGTGGTTCCTTCATGCTCCAGCTGGTAGTCGTAGAGCAGCAGCAGAGCACTCAGCATCTCTCTGCTGCCGATGATGGTCGCCACGTCCTGGAGGGGAGAAGCTGGCCTGGGGAACCGGGTCACTGCAGGAAACAAAAGACACAGGAACAGGAATAGAAACTCAGGAAATGTACTGCATTAAGAATTACTCCTTCTGCTTGTTACTTCTATGTCCTACCCTCTATTGCAGGTATGTCTCCGTTGAGTATGGCTCTGCTGGTGAAGGGTGCGTTCTGCAGCACCACAGCAAACAGAGGAGGGATGAGCGACTGCAGGGCCGACAGGAACACGTGTAGCTTGTGTTCATCCAGACCGTGTTCTCCTTGCTACAGAAAGAGAGAGACATAGAAGGGAAAAGAGAAACAAAGAAAGCAAAAGTGAGGAAGTGCAATTTATTGATTTTGTGTTGTCTCGAGATCTGTAGCCATCAACACAACTTAAATGCTTTTGTAGATTTTGCTCATATGCAGTAATGAGATGGACCAAGATGGACAAGAGGTTATTCATATGGTGTGTCCATCTACTTCTTTATAGGGTAGACATATTCAAAATGCACATACCTGTATTGTTATGTGTTGTATTGGATAGTTTTCCTTACAATGTTTATCTACATGAACAATGATTTTCTGGTACATATTCACAGCATTTTTCTATTCTTTCACACATTTGCTCTGAATATTCTTCTGAATATGTCTTTGGCTCAACAAACTACATTTTTACTATCGAGAGGGGGTGAGAAAAAAATGCACAAGGTCACTTACCATAAGTAGTTTCTCTATACGTGCCAACAGAGAAGGAATGAGTGTAGTTTGCAGGCTGCCCAGCTCTGTGGTCCAGGCAGCAAAGGCAGGAATGAAGACCTGGTGGACTGCACTGACCACCCGCTCTGACGGGTCCCCAAGTGACAGCAGCATCAGCTCAAAACCCTGGACGACACACACATATTGATGAGCATGAAGATTTACCCGCAAGCATTTGTGTTATTGCTAAAACACTGTTTAATGAGAAAAAAAAAAGAAAGTAGAACACTTTTTATGTTAAGTTCTGTACGCTTTCCTCTCATAACACACAAACCTGGGAGTACTTGTCAGCATCATCTATGTAACCCATGATGATACCCAGACTCTTGACCACAGCCTCTCTGACCATGTCAGCCTTATCTTCAGCGAGCATCTGCTGCAACATGGACAACACCAAGGAGCTACGGATCTCCTTCTGCAGACACATAAAGCAAGTTGGTCAGAGACAGAGGATTAATTTATATTTTAATCATCTATATTCATGTAAAATCTCTTTTTTTAATTTTCTTACAGGCAGGTATGGTGCTAAGGCTCCACAGGACTCTGCCACTAACAATCTCCTCTCTGGATATTTGTGGTTAATCTGCAGAGGAAGAGAGAGCGAGATTTAGAGGAAAACAGGTTTTAAAAGAATTACAGAAACAGAAGTTGAAAGGAGGAGAGAGGTAGACTGGAGGGCAGCCACCGTGGAATGGAAACAACTTGAGTATCATCAACACGCTGACCCTGTGGAAACCGCTATTAGTCTTTCTGGGCAGATTCTCAGCCTTCTGGCAGCTGTTGTTCAAGTAAATGTGTTGAAAATGAGGTGACACAGGTGGCAATGAAAACAAGACTGCTATCATAAATATGTCAGGGACATCATGGAAATAATGATAGTGATTTACTGTGTAAGAATATGCAATCACAACAACATTGAATGCTCACTTAATACTAGACACAACTCAGATTTGTTTCTAATATATCGCACAAATATTTTTTGCATTAGAGCTTTGAGCATTTCTTGCAAAACACGAGTCATTTCCTTTATGTCAAATCTACATACGTAAGAGGCAAAGTGGAAACAACAAAAATAGTCGTGGTTAATATTAATGCTGTTGTTTTTGTACTGAAATAGAACAGAGAAACATCCACCATAAAGTGGAAATTAGGTGTCACAGAAAGAAAGAAGAAATGACTCATAAAAAAAGTGAACTAAAAGGTTGAGCGCGTGTGTGTAGGTGAAACCCTCTTTGTATTACCGTTGCAGAAAACCAGTGACAGCATATTCAATAAAAAAAGGCCACCTGCATGTGTGTGTACTGTACCTGTTCCCAGCACTGAGGAAGTAGTTCAGCCTCGACACGCGTGGGACCCACGTGCCTCGCAAACGCAACACACCCCGTCAAGATCATTTGTCTTTGGAAACACACAGAAACATATGAGAACATACATATCTTGGATGTTAAACAATGGTATCCAACCAGCAGAATAAACTAATAAGCATATTGTTTGATCTAAATACCTCTGCTCATCATCTGGTCTCTTGATGAGGTTAAAGAGGATGTGGAGGAGCTGGTCTCTCTCTTTAGGCTCTGGGTGAAGGCAGGCGGTACATAAGATGAGTGGGATCAACTCCTAAAGGTGAAACGATGAGAGAAAGAAACAGAGATATCAGTTTAGATTACTTTGATAAAGGCGAGCGAGGTTGAAACACACAGGGAAAGGATTATCGGTAGCAGTCAAGCAGGCCTGGAAGTCTATGGAGGACGGGGAGAATTAAATGTGTTTATAAAAAAGAGGAGAAAATGGGAGAGTGACAGGGAGAAAGAAATACACGGGGTCACCTTTGAAACCAATAGGAGTCTTTCAACACCAGTGAAAACATGCTTACCTTCAATACCTCGTTGGTGTTATACCTTGACTCATTTGGCTTTGGAGTCACGCACATACAATTAGAGCCACGTACTGCGGAAACTTAAATAGTGCATGCACACACCAGGACACGGCTGCATTTAGAGAGACACACATATACCTATTGCACTAGTTCCCCTACTTTAACACAGCTCTATCCCAGAGTTCAGATAGAGTTTATGGACCTTCCAGCCAGAGGGGAGAGAGCTCAGCCGCCCTTGATACAGGGCCTCCACGGCCAAATTGTGGTCGGCCCTAAATTCCCGCCACACACACCCAAATTAGAGAGTGCATACAGAGTTAAAAATATGTTTTTTTTTCAAACAAACTCTGTTTTTTTTTTTCCAGAAAGATATCATAGTTTCTTGCCAAGCGCTGGAAGAACGAGCAAAACCTCAACGCTGGACGGACAGATGGACCCGACAGAGACACTTGGGTAAAGATAGGCTGCGATGAGTCACTTTGCTCAATGCTGGACCAGCCCTATGAAGTCGGTGCCATGTTGGCTATCTTTTAAAAAGTAAAAATATGACATTGAAGTTTAAGAGGGTCATTTTAAGTGGTTTTAAATGACGACTTCAATACGGGTGAAATCAGTTCAAGCATCAAAAAGCAGCAAATGAAATGCATTCAGGGAAATTTAACTGTCACATTCGATAATATTCTGCCCTGGCCTCTAAAAATACCATGCATCCTCACAAAAGAGACATTTGTTGGAGACTTAACAGCACTGGCCTGATAAAACAAATAAAGGAATTCAGCACACATCTGAAATGCCAGAAACCATGCTGACCCCGTTCTATTTCTGTGTGAACTCCTGTGCTTCTGATGTGAAGACTCCTTCAGGAGGTTAAACATCTGACCAGTCCTGGATAAACATTGTGGGCAGGTAGAGTGGACAGCACGACGCCAGGACCCGGAGGCTTTACTTCAAAGAGCAGAGCGACTGCACATTCCAGTCCGAGGAGGCAAAATGTTGATTTCCACATTCGCATCCTACCTTAACAACTCCTATCAAATCTTTATTAAAAAAATGTAATGTATTTGTAACAGTTTTCTGCCTGTTCTCACATTTAAATAATCAAATGAAATGCGTATAAGTGCTGGTATTAACCTCAGGGCTGTCAAAGTTAACGCGATAATAATGTGGTAATTCAAATTTGTTTTAACGCCACTAATTTCTTTAATGCATTAACGCAATTGATCTTTCAGAGGTTGTAGCGGGCTCAGTTTTAAGGCTAGTAGTGAAGATACTAGCATCATATGAAACTATAAAACCTAAGGAATCCATTGGTTCCAACTATGTTATACTAGCTTGTAGCGAATAAGGTTAAATAACACTCCAAATTTACACTAAATTTTGCAGTGGAAAAACTGTCATGGCAATTTTCAAAGGGGTCCCTTGGCGTCTGACTTCAAGATATGTGAATGCAAATGGGTTGTATGGGTATTGGCTTTATCGTGTTATGATTTCAGCATATTTTTTATGCTAAATGCAGTACCTGTGAGGGTTTCTGACCAATATTTGTCATTGTTTTGTGTTGTTAATTGATTTCCAATAATAAATATATTCATATATTTGCATAAAGCAAGCATATTTACCCACTCCCATGTTGATAAGAGTATTAAATACTTGACAAATCTCCCTTTAAGGTACATTTTGAACAGATAAAAAATCTGTGAATAATTTGTGATTAATCACGATTAACTATGGACAATATTGCAATTAAATATTTAAATATTTAATTGCATGAGTCCACATTGTTACCATAATCAATAAAAAATAGAAAGTGACTATCTCTTTTGTAGCACAAGTAAATGTCCATATGGACTTGCATTTCTATACATACAATGCGGTATCACTATGCCTTACAATATTCTGTGTATTATGATTTTGTTTTATTTTAATTGTGACTTGCTGAACAGGCGTCTCTCCTCCAGGTGCCTATTTTTTTCAATCCTTTTATTTTTAATCCACACTGACTTTCTACTGTAGTGTCAGACAAACCACAGCTTCAGAATGTAAAAAAACACCTTGTCATTTGAGTTGTAACTTAACTCCTAATCTTTTTTCTCGGAACAGCCCTGATAAAACTGCCCATTCTCTTTGTCTTGCTAGTAGTTCGTTAAAGATCACAGTTAATCTTGTCAGTAGAAAAAAGGAAGTCAATCGTTAAAGCATATATTTACTCTCTTCATAGTGATACCACTTCTTGTAAAGCCTGGACACACCCTTTAATTGTATATTAAATAGAATTAAGAAAATAGCGTTGTAGGAATTGACCATAAATCAAGTCCAAAGAAAAGGAGAATATACAAGCACATTGCATTATGCTACAGTACAAGCACAGTATTTAGAGGAAAAACATCATGTTTAATGATTTACAGTGTCTGATATTACAGCCAGGTGGCAGGCAGAGTTACAATGCATCGTTCCACCGTTTGTTCTTAAGTGGGTGTCACGTTCAGACACCTAAAGGCGTGTCTCCTCTCCAGGCTTAGAAAGCTTCAAGTTGCAAGATGGAAGTGCGAGCAGCTGTGTGTGTACGCAATGTCATGGTCGGTGAATCTAACGGATAGAGTACAAAGTCCACACCACTCAGACCCAGAGGCTTAAACGTTCTAATCTTTGTCATCCTCTCCCCCCCCCCCTCTATCTTGATTTTGCAAACAGATTACGTTTCCCATAACTGTGAGAGGTTGACTAAAACAACATATCCATTGTGATATGCAAAGCAGTCCCGACTGAGAACTACTCCAACCAGACTTACCTCTTTCGAACACTCACATTTTGTGTCTAATAAAGTTTCAACACCCTGTGTGCAAAAAATGCAAGCGCGTAGGATTTGTATACGCACGGACACACACAGGCACAAATTGCATGCAAGCAGTTATGTGTGGACAGAACACCTGTGCAGGTGTCTGCATTATAGCAAAAGCTTGTTAATGTCTAATCTATTTTAAAATCTCCTTCCCTTTGCCCTCTGTTGTTAGGAAAAAGCTGGTTTACAGTTAGTTACCTGGAATCACTGCACACTTCAAAAAACAAAAACACTTTTCTTTGGTTTTATTTAGCCATATTATAGCATAAAGCCACTTTTAAATAGCTTGCTAGAAAATGTTATCAGATTAATTAAAATCACAGCAGAATCTCAAAAGCCACAGCAAATAAATCAAGACAGGGAACCAATCAGAAGTAAAGATACACTGGGTTTAACAGTACATGACCCACCTACTGTAAGGCTAAAACTGCATACCTGAAGCCACCTTTACATATTAGCTCATATTTTGGCTGTAAATCAATTTTTCAATTTCCTTTTATGGCAATGCAATAACGACAGTCATTAGCACTTTACAGAAATTTCAGCGCCAAAGTGCTAATTAAAAAAAGTGAATAATTATGGCAAGTCAGACTCTAATGTGGCAGCAGTTGTAGCCGACAGGAGCAGGGCGTTAGTTATGTATTTTTAGGGTCATACGTATGAGAACCATGCGGATGAGTGCGTGACAGACTCACCTGGCAAAGATGTGCAACCATTCTCTAGAAGAGAGGCATGCATGAGAGTGAGAGAATGAGTGAGACGAAAAAAGAGAAGAGTAAAAAATAAAACCAGCGAAAGGACAGCAAATGTGAGTGGTGGTGGGGGACAAAAAACAGCAGAGGAGAAACAGTGATGATGACACTGGTGAAAAAACAAACACCATCATAAAAGAAGATGAAATTCCCAATAAATAGATAGACACAAGTCAGCTGGGTATTTGAAGGTTACGAAAGTTTTGTCACTGCAAATGTCTTAAATGAGCTCTTTATTCATGCAGCTCGCTGGCAGAAGACACAATCAGATCTGGAGGTAACAAGCAGAAAGGTGCTAAGTGCAGCATTAGTACATGACAGTTAGTACAAACACTAAATAGACCACTGCCGAGAACACTGGAAGCCTTTATACGTTGTGTAACACTACACTGACATGTTGGATTTTGGGAATGCCCTGTGGCACTAACCAAGAAGAGGTTGGTGTTCTTTCAAAGCAAACAGAACTCTTCCTGACAATAGCAGATTGTGAAATGGGTGAATCACCAAACAGAAAAATCATTTCCATCCTGTGGATCTCCTTCAGGAAGAGGTTAAGAATTGGTTACGAAAGACAAAGTTTGGATGGGAATTTGCAAGCTGAAGATGACCATTCAATTTTCACCTTGTTTAGCCCTGCTGCTGAGTGTGTATCTATTGGATCCTACGAGCAGGAGCCTGTGATGATGACACTAATGAAGGGGCTACAGGGAGGAGGAGGAGGAGGAGGAGGAGAAAAGGAGCATCAGAAGTGGGGTTACCTCTCGTTTGGCCAGAAGGACATTAGGGACGATGTGAGGGAGGCAGCGGCCCAGCATTAGCATCACACTCTCTTCGCTGTCTGCTATACGAGACACCTGGAAAAGAGAGGGGGGACATTATGGACCGTACTGTATGTTATCATAAATGTACTGTTTGTAAGTCTGCATGAAAATGTGCTGACCTCTACTCCCAGGCGGCTGTCGGAGCACATTCTGCAGAAGGACAGCAGGGCTTGCAGGAAGGCCGGGGACAGCTTCCTGCGACACCACAAACGACAAGAGACAAAAAAACAGTCACTACAGTCCGTACCACTTAATCTATACTGCTCTGACCACTGAATGATGGGCCTTCCTGCCAGAGAGCATAGTGCCGCCACTCTCCCATGTCACTGCTGTGCATTTCAGTGGAATAAAAAAAATAAATCTATAGATAGATGGAGTTTGGCTACAAGATAACACAGCAGCACTGGGACCTGTTCAATAGCAAATGATGGCCAACTGTATTTTGCCACTATTTGTTTTGGAACTGTACATAAATCTGATAAAAGTATAAATATATGAGAATAAATAGGAACAGCCTGGTGTCCTAAAAATTACATTCCCATACAACAAAACGTGAATTACGTTTAGAGGGAAACGTATTTTGTCGCGGATTACGCTTGTTTTGACATATCACAAATATGCTTGAAGTGATAGTCCGCGTAGGTAGGAGGATGGGTAAAGAAAACGGTCACTTATTTCAATCATATTGTGTTTTTACTAAATCTCACCAAATAGTTGTTGCATTTTGCTTCAACTTACAACGTCAACAACATGTCTAAAACTATTTAAAAGTGCGCGCGTAGTCCAGGAGGAAATACGTTTCCCTCGAAACACAATTGTGATTGCAGTTTAGTTTTATGGGAACGTAATTTTGTAGTAGACAGGGTTGATAGGAAACACAGTATTCCATTGACTGGATGATTCCCTAGATGCCACTGCACTAAATATACTACAGCATGGGTGGGACAGTGGTAAGATATGTTTATACATGAGCAAAAGTCAAAAGTTCAATTCCCACCAGGACTGCTATGTGCTCTGAGGACATTATGTAAGTACAGATACTGGCAAATAAGTGCTGTTGCATTCTCCATTGTGGCTGCATAGGCTGATAACTACCGCCATCTAGTGGTAATATTTAGTATCTACACTGAGAAGGGCTGTTACAGGCTGTTACAGCATACTGAATATCATTTTCTGTAGTCTACATTCAAGTACCTCACAGAAAATCTGTAAGGATTTGAGTTACACAATCTAATTTATCATTATTCTATACAGGAGGAATATACAGAATTTTCACCTGTTAGGCTGATCAAACTGGACAGGAGGCCGACTCTTAAGCTTGTTGTGGGACTGTGGGTGAGGCTGTGAAATGTTCTGAGTAGCGGGAGGGTCCGGGATAGTTTCAGGCTCTGAAACCCCCCGGATGTCCAGATACTGGCCGTTATCTGTAGGAGGCTGAGGGTAAGACGAGATTAAGTTAGAATGAATGGGTGAAACGTCTGGGTCTCTGCCAAACTACATCAAGAAACGTGCAAAGGTTCACTTTCTATCACTTTTTTTTATTGCAGGACACTGGTTCTATTAACATAAGTCTGTGCATTATACACTCAAATTGACCACATACCACGGAGAGAGGGTCAGTGGTGGTGGTGGAGGAGGAGGGGTTCGATGTATTCTGGGAGCCCAGGTCCAGAGTGGCCGGAGGTGGGGAGGACACAGTCCTCTTCAGTGTATGAATCTCACTGTTATGTAGGGGACAGGAGACATGAAAGGACACAGTCAGAAAACAACATATAATACTTCTTAGTGAAGAAGTGAGTCAACGAGACCAAAATCTTCCATCCAAAAGTAGCGGCAGAACAGTTCTGTTAAATGCCTCGACAATTTTGGATTGTGGTAAAGCCGATTTGTCTGAATCTTAATAATTCCACATGGAAGGAAAATAGGTTCTCAGAGCAGGGTTTCCTCTGTAATTTTGTGCTTGGGGGACATTTCCATACTGGTTCTACCTCATGGCCTGTTTTGGTCACAGTTATGGTCTGAAGTGCTGAAAACATTTCCAGATTTTCATGCTTCTAATTTCCCCCCTAGTGGTAAATGTTCTTTTTGTAATGGCATAGAAATAGATGTGTGTGAGCATCACAGCATTCTAACAGCAGTCATATGATTAATAGGACATATAGCCAAAACTATAGGCAGCGTCTTACTAGGAATCCCCACTGGAAGCGAGATATAAGAGAGAGGTGAGTGGCGCGTGACCGTTCTGTCATCCAATTGACATTGACTCCGCCTTCCGTAAACACCTCTGCCCGTCCATCAGTAGCAGCTCTTTGGGAGCGGAGTGGACAGCAGCTCATTAACCTGCCTTGACCACGGTGACTGACAGCGGATGTTTACTGAACCAAAATAGTTTTCATGTCGGCTCCATGAGAAGAAATCAGACCTATGTATTCATTAATTGATTTTATTCCGCCGCCCACCGTAGCGAGTGACTTTGTAGTGAAACAGGCGTGCTCACAGACAGACTGGGAGCCTTGATCAATCAATACAGATACGGTTAATAAGTTCAAAACACATATACAGCAGGATATATGTGTGATTTAAACAGCTGTCTACGCTTCACTAAACAAAAATAGAATTGATACATTGAATAAAATGGAAGCGTATCTGTTCTGTGAGACGCTTGATTGACGGACATTAAAAAACCCTTTCATTGGGCATTGACTGTCCCACATACTGACTGAGTCACTTGTATATTAAAACAAACATGCACTCAGGCACACACCTCTGCAGCTTCTTGATCTGCTCGGCTAGGCTCTGCTTCTCATTGTTGAGGAGGCTTATCTGGTATTCCAACTCTTGGACGACT
This sequence comes from Sebastes umbrosus, assembly GCF_015220745.1. Lineage (NCBI taxonomy): Eukaryota > Metazoa > Chordata > Actinopteri > Perciformes > Sebastidae > Sebastes > Sebastes umbrosus. The sequence goes on from NC_051289.1 coordinate 15,064,429, forward strand.
TCTGTCTGTTGCTATAAAGGGACAAAAAAAGATCATACAGACACTTTATTAGCTCAGCTTAAGAGTGGGTACTCCCATAAGTCAAAACTTCTTCATCAGTTTCTCAGACTTTATTGAAGGAAGCAGACACTTTTCATTTAGTTCCACAGCCTTTTACTGAAACAATGTCAATGTAGAGGGGGCAATTAGGTTTTTCCATCATCATCATCATCACCATCATCATCATCACCATTATCATCATCATCATCATCATTCATGCTCTGTAGACCATTTCCAATAATTAGCTGTGATGAGGCAGAGTAATTGACCTTCAGGGGAAACTGGCGTTGTCTCTCAAAGACAGCTGTCCAGTATACAACTTTAAATCATGCAAATAAATGAGGGTTAAAGAGTGACAGCGAGAATAACCATCTTTACTTTGGAATAGGTACAATTTTCTGATCACAAAGCTTTTGATGCAGCCAAAGGCAAAAATACCTGACTGACCACAATCCAACATTGATGGATGGAAGGTACAAACTCAAGAAGAAGCACTGTACATCCATGAATTACAAACCATACGTGTACATACACACCGACACACAAACCTGATGTGAGAGGTCAGGCTTCTTTGGGAGCTCTGGGGCGATGCAGTTTCCCGGAAAATCGCCGAAATCCACCCCTACCGACACTTCGACCGTGTCCCGAGGAGAAGGGAGGGGGGTACCGCAGTTCCTGTAGAGCTGTAACAGGTCGGGGGGTTTGGGGGTGTTGAGGCCGACGTCATCCCACAACTCGAAGTCCTGGAACGAAATAAAAAGCAAATAATTAAACAAAACTCATTTGTGGCAGAAGTGGGCGTGCCCCTTGAATAGATAAAGCAGGACACCATGCAGGCTCAGAACAAGGACAGCTGATCCGAGTTGTTGAATTTATTTATGGTCACATGACCCTACCACGGCTCTTAGATCAGTGTCATCATGCTTGCAAGTCTCCTATTTTAGCCTTAGGAATAAAAAGACTTTTAAGAAGTAGGCAGAAATCAATGATATGAAAATGGTTAACTCAACTTTCAAAATTACAACAGCCAGAAAAATCTTTACCTGATCATCATTTTCATCAGAGAAGGTGATGGATGAGAGTTTGTATTCGTTTTTTAATAAATATTCATTCACAAGGAAGTTTAAGGCTCTTTTCTCCAGTGGGCGTATGGGCTCCTGAGGCAGAGAGGAAAGAGAAGCTGTGAAATGATTTACTCAAGGTCTCGCAGTAATATCATCACAGGTTTTTTTTAAAAAGGAACACATTTATTCTTTATATTCATTTGAAAAAAAAAAGGAAAAGGAAGTCACAAATCTTTTCATTCCCAACACTTAAATTTCCCACCTGAATTTCTGGACTGGACTTGAAGTTTTTTCTCTCCTGAGAGGGCACTTCGCTCTCTGAGAAATTGAGAAGATTTTAGATGAGTTTGAAAGGATGCTGAGAGTTATTCATCTAGAGGAAATTCTCTTAGAAAAAAAAAAAAAAAAGAGAGAGAAAGCTGTAACAAAAGAGGGTTTCAGGTGGAGAAGAAGTTAAAAGTACGCCACACCTGCTGCCTGAGTCAAGTTGGCGCGCAGAGCCTGAATGGTATCCTTTGCTTTCCGTAGCTCAAACTCCAGCACTGGACAGGAAGTGACAACACACACACACAGGAAATGCATCCAACCAAAGACAGGGAACAAACAAATAAAACAAAGATGGGCATGAAAAACAAAACAACCACACACGAAAGATTGTAAGAGTCATAAAAACAAAACAACAAAAAGGGATACATGCAAATCATGGGTCTAAGGAACGCATGCAGCAGAGGATCATGGTAAAGCCGGCTGGATGACAAGTGTGTGTAATGCATTGAGACACATCTCAATGGTAGGGTTTTCCTGCCCTCGTTTTCCTCCCATTAACTTTTACTTAAAAAAAATGGGAGTCCAAAGTTACTTCAATCGTAGCTGAGGTGAGCAAATCTATTCAAGCTACTGAAATGTAGCCTTGATAATCTAGGAGCTGTCTGACAAAGGATTTTTTCCAGGCAAATACCTTACTGCCAAGTAATTAAATCATTTGGTTTCAAGCCACTCAAAGGACAGCCACTGCTCAGGTTTTTTACTTCTTCTAGGCCATCATACATATATGAACAACACAATCCAAGTCGTTTCTGACGTCTTATACGATCAGAAGCAGCAGACATTTGGATAAAATTGTTGATTTGTACATTGAAATTTGAAACTAACACTGAATAAAGAAAAAAGAAACACACAGGATTCTTAGACACGTTAGATTTAAAAAAAAAAAAAAAAAAAAAAAACACACGCAAAAAAGTAAGAAGCGATGGAGCAGGAGAACTATGTTGCATAGCTGTGCACTGAAAATCTGCCATCTGATGGGATCCTGTTGATGTCCCCTAATCTGTTATCTAATATCTAGGAATGTGGTTCAACAGGTATAGTGAGAAGGTTTTAACATACTAGCATGGAAAGTGCAAAAGGCATGTAAAATGTTCAATTCATCAATCTTAAGTATAATAATTTCCTGTTTCCACAGATTTAAGAATACTAAATCCCTGCAAAAAATAACACATTAATTGGACTTTTGCTGACCAAATCCACCCACTCTCACTCCATCAATCCCTACCCTGTCGAGCAGATCAAGAGTGCACAGGATGCAAGCGCAACAAAATGGAAAACCAAGAACTGAATAACGGGGAGAAGGTAAAACAAAAAAAAAAAAAAGCAAAAAGCTAGTCTGGATGGAGTGACTTGTCCAGTATTGTTCACTGGGGTTTGATCAACGTCAGGAGGAAGCCAGAAAACCCAGAGTCAGACAGCTGGGGGCAGGCATCTTGGCAAGAAGAACAGGTCGTGGGGATGAGAGTGGGGGGTGGGTGAAGAGGGAACAGAGGAGGGGCGAGGTGCCAATTTGGTGAATAATAGTCTTTTTTGTTTTTTAAAGATGCACAATTTGTAGTTGGGAGAATGGAACCAACATCTCTGCTGCATGGTTTTTACTGTGCCCTGGCTATACATTAATGTACAGTATGTTTTCATAAACTGATAAAAGCCCCAAACCATAAAGCAAGCTAACTCCCTGACATTTATAATTAATAGACATCTAAACAATCCTATTATAATACAGAAAGACACTAATTTTCATGCTTTGCAGTGATGTACAGTACAGAAAGGAAACATAAATTATAGAATATGCCATTAGTTTGTTCACAATTCCATACTGCCGTTATGGATTGGGGCTTTTCAGGACTCCTTGACTAACACTTACCGACCAAATGGGTGGATGACTACAGAAAGCTGGTAATGGATAATGTTAACCACTGAACTATGGGGGCTAAAAAGTTATGTTTTCATGTTGGTGATTATAGAATAGAAAGATGAAAACACAAGGCAGATTAAGTTAACATTACAGGATAAAGTCCCTGCTCCTTCTGCATTAATGTTTAAAGTAAAAGGCTGATTCATCTTGTTTTGTTTTCCTTCAGTCAACAGTGTAAAAATACTCACAATATCTGAAAACCAACAAGCTGCTCGTAACCGAGCAGCTGCTCTTAAAACCAGCGTTCTGCGATGAGGCGCCATCGGCGTCAGCCTTAACTGTTAATGTATTTGGTGAAAACCATGTGATGGTGTGTCACGACAGAGCCACAGGGGGAAGGGGGTGTGATTTGAAACAATGCTGAGACAGGTCCTGTACCAAAAATACCACAGACTGACTCAACAGTGTGAGAGTTGATGGGAGGAGGCGTGAACACCTCTAGTTAAAAGTTAAAGAAAGAAACATACAGCATGTTGGAAGAATACAATGTTGATCCAATATAAGGCTGCACAATTAATCGAATATTTAATCTTGATCACGATTTTGGCTTCCCACAATTAAATGAACCTGATTGACTACGATATTGACGTTTAAAAATGCATGCTCCGCTGATAGAAACTCTGCTCCATATCTAATCAAGTGCTTCCTGAACTAACAGCCAGTCACCAGGGAGCGATCTAGATGATTTGGCTTCATTTTTGGGGAGCTGTCATGCTGCTGCGCGCACACCCTATACAGTGGCAACCTGGGAACATTTTATTTATTTATTTTGATGCAAAAATGTGTAGGCTACATCAGCAGGAATGTAGCACAACATGGAAATGAAAGCAGTGCTAATGTGAAAGTGCAATAAATATATTTTGTCCCTAAAATCAATGATTAATCGTGATCTTAATATTGATCTAAATAATTGTGATTATTATTTTGGACATAATCGTGCAGCCCTAATCCAATATTTTTGAAATACATAGTCTGTTGATTAACTTAGTCCGACCTGGCTAGTTTAAAAACTCAACAAAACAGAATGATAGTGTGAAAACACAACAACACTATTAGTTTAGTGTGGGTTCTGACATCAAATGTGTTAAAAATAAATATGCTTATTATTTTGTCATCACTACAAAAGCAGCTCTTATACAGCTGTGCCATTGTGACAACATCAGAATTCATACATATTTCAATTTTGTGGTGGCTTGGCTCACGCTGACATCACTATTGGACAGTCTTTGATGCAGCTGTCAGGTGTTGTTCTCTTTGTTTCTATGCCACCCTCCCATTCTGTCGTTGCCTATTCTCCAGATTTTTTTTTTTTATTTCTCTGTGGTAAGCCGGGTCTCTCGCTTTGAGCACCTGGCAGTACGGTTCATCTTACCTGCCACCCGCTCGTCCGACTCTCGGTTGCCGTCGTCGGAGTAACGGGCAAAGTCCAGAGAGTCCAAGGTGCTGATGCTGCCTGCTCGATCTGAACAGAGAGACACAGAGACGAGACAACAGTGAGACAATACGATCCACACAGAAAAGTTTAATGTCAAGCAGCACGGAGAGCTTAAGAATGTGACAATGCACTGATGCTGATCCTCTCTGAAGGGGACAGGGTCAGCTACACAACAGTAGCCCCACTGCGGTAGGGATGCAGTATTTTTCTCTTAAGGACTCCTAACCAGGCTGGAAGCGTGCTGACACTGGGCTCGAGTTAAAGGATGGTGACTAACCGCTAGGCCACTCTTCTACAGAACAGATGGAAACTTTATTAAATTCAGCTAAAAGCAGAGACCTTTAAAAACTATGTGGGAAGGTTATGCTTTAGCCAAGGAAACATATGAGTCACTGCACATGTGGGAAAACAAATCAATCATAAAACGTTCACTTCGCCCATTTCCCAACCCAACACCTCCGACCCACAACCTCACATCTGAGTAGGTATTGTTCACTCAAAGAACAGATGAAGCTGATATACATAAGCATACTTGTGCTCCTATTTCACTGAGGTAGGCTGGTCTTGTAGCTTAGCCAATGGTGTTAGTTTCCCCTCCACCTCAATACAAGTGCAAGACTGGACTATTTGTTCTCTGATGTCTCTGATACGGTGGAAGGTCATGTCAAATGTAGCGTGTAGACTAGCTTTAAAACCATAGCTCGGTTTGCTTTGCAACGGGTAGTGATTCAGTGAATGTGTGAGTAATGAAGCTGAGAATAAAAGCATTGTTGGTGCAGAAGTGGATATTTTGTTTTAACCTTGAGTAAAAACACACACACACACACACACACCGCAGGAACTTGAGACTTTCTGCTTTTAGGTCACATTAAAGAAAACAAGTTTTAAAAAAGATCTTTCTCAATTAGCCTCACACCAATTAGTGACCTTGACTTTCCTGGGCTTACCAGAGAGTTCTGTGTTTTTTTGTCTGGGTGTGATGATTCATATCAATTCATGTTTGCCTTGCAGACTTACATTATCAATGCTCCTTTCTTTTCTGGAAGTGTCCTCGGAGTAGATTATTATTTGGTATTATTCAAATGGCCTAGACCTTTCAAAAAGGAAAAAAAAATGTTGCTCTTGTAGTTAGGGCAAAGGGAAATGTCAAAGGAAAATCAGTGTGTGTCCCTGTGTGTAATGCTTGACAAGATTTTTTTTTGTTGAAAAGTGTATAAAGTAGATGCTTATGCTTTGAGTGGTTGTGTGTGTGTCACATGTTCAAATGTATGAGCATGCAGCGTCACAAAGCACACACACTCTCAGTCCTGTGACTGTACAGTGAGAGTGGTTCTGAGCTGGCTGTGAGTGCGATAGTGTGTCATTGTTCTGTCATGCTGAAGTCAGGTTATCACGTTTTTTCTGCGGAGAACGATTCCAGCTATCTTTACTTCCTTGTAGTGTTGTCATGATACCAAAATTCTGACCGATACTGAAACAATAACAAGGCAAATACCTAGGGAACAGTAATGGAATAATATATGACAAAACATGGAAATTAAAATTATTATTTTTGTATTAATGAAAAATGTATTCATTAGAAAAAGTAATCTAATGTCCCCTATATTTTAATATAATTTATTTGATAGCTAACTTAGTATTTGCAACCAAATATCACTTTTTAAACATAATTGTTATTAATAAGGCTTTTTTTGTGAAACAGCGCCCCCTCCGGCTCATCGGTAACAGTTCAGGCAGAGAGTGGTACTGCAGCAAACAAAAAACCCACAAAATGATAATAAATTCAGAGGAAGTTATGTGAGAAGTTGATGTGGGGGAAAGCTGCTAAAATCAGGAAGACGCCACAGTAACTGTAGAAAGTACCGTTTTGTTTCGAAGTGGTGTTTGTGAAGAGAACGTCACTCTCGCTCAGAGCGGGAATGTGCAGCCGGTGAGCGGTTCATGACCTGCTTTAATCGATTTTTCAACTTCATTTGTTGACTCCATCCTCCTGGTTAGTGCTAGCTAAACCTCGGGACCCGCAGTTCATTTTCTGACCGCTTTCTGATAGGAAATAGCCTACGGCTCGTATTAAAACACTGTCTTTCTTTTAAAATATCGGTACTAATAAAATGGGGTATCGTATCATTTTACACGGCAGGGTATTGCGATACCTTTCTAGCATCGGCATACCGTGCAACACTACTTCCTGATAATGTGTGGGGATGTTTGCTGCAAGTGGCTGAAATCTATTTGGTGAATCAGTGTATAATTTAGTGTTTTATGCATGTGTGTGTGAGGGTGGAAAAAACCTGTAATTCCACAATGTGCAGGAGCATGCACAGATCTCTTTTGTGTGTCTGTGTGTGCCTAAATTGCACAAAACGAGTATTTCTTCCCGGCTGACCTTTTCAGTTCTGTGCCTGTGGCGTGTATTGTCTGGACTGTGATAGATCTGACACTTCAGACTGTCACCTCTTCACTGCACTCCTGCCGTGCAGCTTGTGTCACACACACACACACAGACACACATCCATGCATAGTCTCTCTCTCTCTCTATGCTCTGGAGTACATGCGTGTCCCCATCTCACATTCAATCACACGCTACAAATGAGCCTTTATTTGTACGCTGAATGAAGGAAGCCTCTTTGTCTCTCTGGTGGTTTGTATTGAAAATACTAATCTTTTTCTTCAATCGGGAGGCCAACGAGAGCTTAAGGAAGAGGGAAGACAAACATGGTGATGGATATTTTTTTTCCGCTTTGGCAAGAATACAAACAAAGCAGATCAATTGGAGACAGGAAGAGGAGCAAGAGTTACATTTAAAAAGAGCTGATACAAATAGAGACAAGGAGACAAGAGTAGATGGATTGGTCAGGAGGTGTAGCCAACAAGCTCTTTTAATGGGAAGGATGTTTTGGCAAGACTGTCAGTTATTTCGGAAATATAAATAGGGTGAAACAACAGGGAATGAATTATAGAGGATGCGAGGCAGGCACACAAACCTGTACAAACTTTTGTCTAACAATATCAAAATCAAGAAAATACATTCAATGAAATATAAAAATGAATCAGCCTGTGTAGAAACTGCGCATGATTGTCACCTGGTTCTAATTCAACACCGCACTAATCCCATGTGTAACTGAACTATAGGCTATATATTTGCAAATATGAATTCCATGCATAGATAATAGTAGTAATTGGTGTAACCACACTGTAACGCAGTTTCTGTGGAAAATATTTAGTATGCTGTGCCAATTCTCAATGAAAAAGCACCACACGATAATAACCTGCAATGTGATTTGCTCCGCCGCTAAGACATATGCACATACACATGCACAGAACCACTTGCATTCATTCGCAGACACACACACACACAGCTTAATGAAAGACAGAGAGTTATGAACAAGCAGCCAGTCGGTGCTTCGTCAGAACTACATGAAGCAAAGCCAGCACTCCAACAATATCATCAATCGCCTTGACAACTCCTTGCCCCAGACAGAGGGAAAGGATGGAGAGACATTATAAAGTGAGAAAACATGAGGAAAAAGAGAGAGTGCACATCAAAGCTGGGCCAACTAACAGGATTGTTTCAACAGGACAGTGGTGTGTGTGTTTGACCTGAATTGCCATTGTGCCAGCTTTACAGATTTGTAACAGGCGAGAGCACATAAATAGTGGTTACAAAGAACCTAACTAGAACTTATCATGTGAAGCTACTCTATGGCCTATTTGAAGTAACAGATGGTTAGTTGCCTGCAACTACAAATTAACTTTCAGATCCATGTCCTGAGTCACTTTCTGGTATACCATATTATGTCATGTGGCAAACCACACCAGCTTCTTAAATGTGGCAGCTTAACGTGAACCTTGTACATGGTACAATTTAATTGACTTGCATGCTACCTCGAAAGCTCCTCGCATGATATGAACGAATAATTACCTGCATAGACAATGAGGGGTGGAGAGAGAATCATTCATGCCTGCTTGCCACAAATTAGCAAACTGGTGAGAGATGCCTTGCTGTGCCATGTGGCTCAGAGGAACAGCTGCAGGTATGATGCTGCTTGTAACACGGTCATTATCCTGCACAAGCTCGCTGCAATCGACTGCTTACAGCTAACAGTCACTGGTTGTGTGTGGTGGATACTTTCAGATTATCAGAAGAATCAGAACCCTTACCAAAGGCTATTAATGCACTGTTTATAGAACTATTAGGCTAAAGCATAGACCAGCCAAGCAAACCATAATCACACTCAGCCAACGATGCATAATTTTTTTGTATCATGCTCTTGGCTGGCTGGACCGCTAACTGTGTGGTTACCACGCCGTGCCATGTCACTATGACTTGTACAGTCCATGCAATAATATGAAACCCCCACGCATCCTTTCCACACCTTCTGAAGGCATAACATTCTGCAGGTCAAATTTAGGTTGCGTCGGAAATTCCACACTAACATGCTAATTAGTACGCTAAAACAGTATATGAGATATTTTAGTATGTCCGAAACCTTAGTATGAAACCAGTAGTAAGGGAATCGCATACTATTTAGGGTGAAATATTATAGTATGCAATGCTGGACACTACGTTGGCATAAATATCCCGCAATGCAATGCGGTAGTGACTAAAACGTCAATTTAAGATTTCACTTTTCTAGGCGTAGTATATATATATTTTGAATTAATTAAGACTTTGATTCTCACAAACCGTCGTTTTGGTCACATGAGGTTAACACGGGTTACCATGGTTACACGTCTCCAACCGGCAAGGAGGCTCTCAGGAAGTGACGATGTAAATTACTGCTCAGTGCATCCGAAACGATACACACTACTGTTAATTCACACATAAGTATGTTGATAAGTATATGTATTGGGTATGTAGTGCATAGTGTGCGATTTTGGATGCAGTCATATTCTAACGCAGTAAGTACACCAAAGGTAGAGGTTGTTTCTTTTGTAGGGCGTTGAGTCAAAAGCAAGGTATTAAATGTGTTGCTACTCTTGGAAAAATCATATTGGAAAACTGGCTGCCTAACAACAACAGAACAGTTGACAACAGAAGACATTCGATCAGTATCCCTTCCTCCTCAACAGCTACTTAACTATATATCTTTCACCCTTCGAACATGACGGAAAAAGATCATTCCAGTGATCACATGAGGTCTCGGCTCATCAGATAATGCTCCCTCAACAACTTCCATCAGCTGCTCCATTTCTTTTCCTTCTATGTATGGTAGATTTGACTCATCAGGAATGCAGGGTTATCTAGTCTCACCAACCTAATAAGACTGAGATCACTGTTTCTCTCCGTGACCAGTTTGTGCCAGTTTCACAACAGGGGTGCTGTCAGTGTCAAGTCCTGTCATGCGTTTCGAAGACATCATCATAAACACATTTATTCTGTTACCGACGTGCTCCTAACCTTTTAGGGGTTTGTATGATAATGCAACCACCAGACCTTGGCGACTAACACACACACACAGCTCACAGTTTGTGTTCACTGCTGCGGTCTCTAAAACGTATAAGTCAGTCTACGCATGTATTTAATTCTACAGGGTGGGGATTCATACTGTCAGTGCATCTGACTGACTGCCATCTACTAAAGCTAACCTCAGGCCAGTTGCCTAGACCCACACTAAAGATTATACAACAGCCTCCTTAGACACCAGGTTATTGTCCATTGCTACTGCACCTAAATGAGGAAAATAAATCTTTTGGTTATAAAACCAGATCCTCTCTTTCTTCAGCATTTATTTATATGCTGTGGTTTCCTTCAGCTGGAAAACTGCCAAATGTTTATACAATGGAAATTCATCATCTGCATGGGCTTGTTGCTCATGCTTGAAAAAAAATTACAAATGCAGTGCCACTGTCATGACATACTGTAAATTATGTGAACCGTTCAGAAACTAAAACACTGATTTGAATGCTGGAATTGATGAGGAGGAATTCCTCAAATGAATGACCAAAATTAGCCTGCACGTCCTCTAAAAAACTGACAGGAAACATTTCCAATTCACTCTGCCTCGAATCTGGTAGCATGCAACACAGACAATTCTTGGCAGACACTGAAAGCCATATGTATTTAGTTCATTTGAACTGAGTCCAAATGGCAAATCACATCCACTGGTGTGCTATTGCACTTATAATATTGACAAGATGCAAAGAGCATCTGCTTTCATAGACACTGATTAACGGAAATAAATACCAAATTACCTATTTTTTTCAGTGACCGGTAAATGTATGAAGACTCTGGGGTGTAAAGATCTGTTAATCTGTGTTGAATCTGGGTACTGAACAAGGGATGTAGAAGTAAATTCAATTCACACAGCCTATAGTGCTTCCTGCGTGTGTGCCTCTTGATTGTTTCAAAGATAAGGTGGGTGTGTAAGCATCCATAACGGTCACTGGCATTGTTTCTATCCTGTTTCTCTTGGATCTGATGAAGATAAATACACTTTAATAAGACAGATCCAATCACTGCAGTGGAGAATACCGAGCTGAGTCATTTCCATTAAAACTTAAGAGTCCTTAAGAGGATCCAATTAAGAAAATGTACAGACGAGGGCATTTTATAATAAACATTATCAGTTCATATCCTTATACAGGGCCTTTCAGAAGCTCAATGGTATAAGTCAAAATATCCTCACGGTGTAATTTATACCTTTCTAGCTCTCTTTGAATGTAGCCACCAGAGGTCTGTATGTTAAGTGTGAATAGATTTGTTTCGCTCACCTCATTGAATTGGGGCCACAAGAAAAAGGTTTTGTCACTCACATTTTCCTTCAATGCCATGCTCCCTTTCTTTGCTATACAGTTGAGTTAAAGTTTATGGTAATACTACTCCTGCTGCTCTTATAGCAGGCTCTATTTATGTGCGGCTTGGGCTGTCACCATGGTTACAATTTGCATAGCATGTTTGTTCATGGGTCCAGACTTCCAGTCACCATATAATGCTGCAGGTTATTCCCATGCAGAGGTCCTGTAAATGGATGAGGGTTGGCCTGTCCGCTGCATTTTGAACCACATGCAGGCGATTTAAAGCAGATTGACTGAGGCAGGTGTAGAGGGAATTACAATAGTCTAGACGGGAGAATATGAAAGTGTGAATTAATAGTTCAAGATCTGTGGAGGATAAGATGCATCTGATTTTAGCAATGTGTCTTAGTTGGAGACAAGTTTAGTGACATGATGGTCAAAAGTCATATTCCGGTCAAAGATGATACCAAGACTCTTAGCTGTAGGACTGATATTGGATTGAAGTGGGCCAATAAACTTAGTTCAATGCAGTATTGCAAATGCAATTTGTACAAGCCTTTCTCTTCTTCTATTGGCTCTCTTTTTTCCTTCTCTGTAGCTGATCCTGACCTCTGACATCCCTCTCTGGCCTAATGAAAAGGAGAACGTGCATCTCCCTAAAAGGCTTAATTACATTTTTTTACCATCACATTTAATGAATGATGTCTAATTATCTTTTGATATGTTTAGATATATTTTCTTTTCTTCTGTTCTGTTTGTTGTATGTATTTCATTGTTTTTATTGGATTGTTTTCCCAATGTTTGGTTAGGTTTTTCTGCACGTTGTGTACTTCTTGTTGTTGTTTAACTAAAATGATGTTAGTTTAGATCTTTCTTCCTTTCTTGTTATTGTTTTTTTTTTCTCCTGCAGGTTGGGGGGGGGGGAGGGGGGGGGTCCTTTGTGTATAAGCCTGTGGCTTCTTGACCTCTCCTGACACATTTCTTGTTTTTTTTTCATTGACTGGATTTTGTGCAGTTTTATATATGTGCAAATAAATACAAAATAAAAAATAAAAATAAAATAAATACATTAGAATGATTATCTGTCATAGTATCACTGACAGTGTGATATATAGCCTTAAAACATTGCTGTGATTATGTAGTCTGTCTTTTCAAGTCCTGCAAGTGGATGAGGGTGCAACAGATATACACCCTTGAACCAATAAACCAAAGGGATATTTATTTCCCTGTCTATCTAGTTTCAATGCAGTATTGCAAATGCAATTTGTACAAGCCTTTCTCTTCTTCTATTGACTCTCTTTTTTCCTTCTCTTTAGCTGATCCTGACCTCTGACATCCCTCTCTGGCCTAATGAAAAAGGAGAATGTGCATTTCCCTAAAGGGCTTAATTACATTAGAATGATTATGATTATGATAGGTCCCATCCAGCTAGACAGTGTGATATAGCCTTATAACATGTCTGTGATGATGTAGTCTGTCTTTTCAGTCACCATATAATAATGCTGCAGGTTATTCCCATACAGAAGTCCTGTAAGTGGATGAGGGTGCTAAAGATATACACCCTTGAACCAATAAACCAAAGGGATATTTACTTCCCTGTCTATCTAGTTTCAATGCAGTATTGAAAATGCAATTTGTACAAGCCTTTCTCTTCTTCTCTGTAGCTGAGCCTGACCTCTGACATCCCTCTCTGGCCTAATGAAAAAGGAGAATGTGCATTTCCCTAAAGGGCTTAATTACATTAGAATGATTATGATAGGTCCCATCCAGCTAGACAGTGTGATATAGCCTTATAACATGTCTGTAATGATGTAGTCTGTCTTTTCAGTCACCATATAATAATGCTGCAGGTTATTCCCATGCAGAAGTCCTGTAAGTGGATGAGGGTGCTACAGATATACACCCTTGAACCAATAAACCAAAGGGATATTTACTTCCCTGTCTATCTAGTTTCAATGCAGTATTGAAAATGCAATTTGTACAAGCCTTTCTCTTCTTCTCTGTAGCTGAGCCTGACCTCTGACATCCCTCTCTGGCCTAATGAAAAAGGAGAATGTGCATTTCCCTAAAAGGCTTAATTACATTAGAATGATTATGATAGGTCCCATCCAGCTAGACAGTGTGATATAGCCTTATAACATGTCTGTAATGATGTAGTCTGTCTTTTCAGTCACCATATAATAATGCTGCAGGTTATTCCCATGCAGAAGTCCTGTAAGTGGATGAGGGTGCTACAGATATACACCCTTGAACCAATAAACCAAAGGGATATTTATTTCTGTGATGATGTAGTCTGCATGTGCAAATCAATTTAAAAAAAAAAAAATACATTAGAATGATTATCTGATTCATCCCATCCAGCTAGAGACAGTGTGATCTAGCCTTATAACATGTCTGTGATGATGTAGTCTGCAGGCCCTATATAGACCAGGAGGGCAGGTGCAAGCAAGAGGATAACGTTATCTCATGATCGATATGGCTTCCAAAACCCCAGTGTTTTTAAAGCTAACATTACCTAGAAAGTGTAGCTACCCTAATGCAGCATTTACAGACAGAACTACGTGACTATAGCACTGTGGAGCAGCTACTTACTCAGTGGTCCTCCAGGTCCGAGTACCTGGTCCTTGGCAGGCGGAGTGCCGCTCTGTCGCTCGAAGTTGCCCGGGTTGGAGAAATAATCCCTCAGTCTGGGCAGCTCTCTGCCAGCCTCCAGCAGCTCCGTGTGAAACTCCAGGGCCGTGAGAATGTACTGGTCCCGTATTAACTGAGCGGCGATACCATCCACAGATATCCGCGTCTCCGCAGCGGCCATAGCGGAGGTGGTGGTGTTGGTGTTGGCCGCACCGCTGGGGCTCGTGCGGTTGCTAGACAGCAGAAGCGTCGGAGCCTCGGCGTCCGCGGGCGGAGAGAACGGGTTACCTGGCGACGGCCCTGGAGCTCCATCACTAGGGCTTCTTCTTCTCTCCGCTGTGTCAACTGTTTCTTCATCATTAGGGCACCGTGATTCAGCCTCTTCCTCTGAATCACTGAGATTAAACGGGTTGATCGACGCCATCTTTTTGTGTTGCACTGTATAAAGATTTGTAAAGCTAGCTCGAGCTAATGAGAGATCCGCTCTTCTTCCTGAGTGCTAGCTATGATTTGATTGGTTGGCTTTGACAAGAGGGGAAAGAATGCGAAGCTGTGATTGGTCGAATGGGAGAGATGTTATCCCAAGTCCCGCCCCTTTCCTGGGATACTGGAAAATGATTGGATGATGGTTTTGACAGGAAAGAAAACTGGGCAGGGCACATTTGACAGCTGATAGCTGCTATGCTACCTAGCTACTAGTGATGGGAATTCCGGCTCTTTTTAGTGAGTCGGATCATTTGACAAGAGAGTGCATGTCACAGCCTAAGAGACAACCACAACAACAACACATAACAGATGTAACTCACACTCTGCCTTTTATTTGAAATACATAATTCATACGACACCTTCTCAAACATATATCTTATACTGTATATACTGTATATGTTCCTAATATTTATGTTCTTAATATGCCTGTATATATTCTTAATATGCCCTTGTGCAAAGTATTTCTTCTTTATAATTGTAATGTAAATGTAATATAACTTATTATTTTAATGGAGCTTCCCAGCAAAAGTATTTCACACATTTGTACCTGTACAACCGGCGTGACAATAAACATCTTGAATCTTGAATCTTGAATTTACTCCTCCACCTCATGTTTTTTGTTGTTGTTTTTTTACATTTATCCTTTGATATTGCAATATATTGTTATTAATTGTTTTTTATTTGTTTGTTTGTGTTATTGACACAACAAACATAAATTACTTATTTATTGTTTTCTTCCATTTACATGCATGTTCTTTTTAAATATCTTTATATTGTAATTTGCTTAATGAATTGTATATATGTATATATATGTTGTTTTTTTTGTTTTTTTTTACATTTATCCTTTGATATTGCAATATATTATTATTAATAGTTTTTTATTTGTTTGTTTATTTTATTGACACAACAAACAAATTAATTATTTATTGTTTTCTTCCATTTACATGCATGTTCTTTTTAAAATATATATATATTATAATTTGCTTAATAAATTGTATATATGTATATATATGTTTTTGTTTTTATTTTGTTCTTTTTTTATTTATTATTTATTATTGAATTGACGCTTTGGCAATATTGTTCACCTGACAGTCATGCCAATGTCAAATCATTTGACATCATTTGACTCGGCTCACCAAGAAGAGCCGGCTCTTTCGGCTCTCTTCATTTTACCACTTCTACCTTTTTATAATTCAGCCAATGTAGCTCTGTTTTGACCTATGATTAGTATGTGTGCACATATATCACTTAAATTATTCAATATAATTATACTAAACCTTATAATTTCCAGAATACCATCATTTTACATGCTGCTTTGTTTCCGACTATCACTCATCTTGTCTGCTATTCACGCACCGCACTTCTTTCTCTTTCTCTCCTCCTCTCCCTCCTGCTCTGTACCTGTAGACAGTCAGCACACCGTGCACCACCGCCCCTCCCTGCTTGATGGTATGATCCTTGTCTGTCATCACGGTCGCACGGACGTCATTAACACAACATTCAGTCACAGTCAGTGCATTGAGTGCCCATGGCGCGGAGAAAATTGGCATATCATTCTGCTATGAATTAATAAAAAAAAAAAAAAAACGTCTATCGGACAGGAGCTGGCTCTTATCGTTCACTTAAAAGAGCCGGCTCAAAGAGCCGACTCGTTCGTGACCGACACATCACTAGTGTTATCAGAGAACCACAAGCTGTGAACATTTCAAGTGAAACTGCACTGTGACCACAGTCTATGACTGTAACACATATATCTAGATCAGGGGTGCACACACTTTTTCAGCATGCGAGCTACTTATAAAATGACAAAGTCAAAATGATCTACCTACTATAAAAATGCAAAACATATATTTATTTATAAATATATTGAGTATTCTTTATATGTACAATATATGTTGGTGTACCTTGCATAACTGCATGAACCCATATTGTACAATATAACTCTGTACATTTTTTGTCATTACCTTACTCTGATGACTTGCACTGAATGGAATCAGCCAGGGAGTAGCTGCTGATAGCCAGCCTCAAGCACACTTCCAAATGATCATCAGTCAAGGTGGAACGGTATTTGGACTGAATAATCTTCATGTGGGAAAAGGCTGACTCGCATAAATAAGTGGAGCCGAATAATGCAGTCAAGGAGGTAGCACATTTCCTCATGTTGGGGTACTTTTCCTCTGTGAGGAAGTTCCAGAACTGTCCATGAGCCCTGGACTTAAGCTGAATGTCAGCTTGTAGTGTCAAAATCTCATCTTCCACTCCAGATGAGTTCAGGTGAAACAGTGTTGCAATTTGTTGGCTGACGTCTATTTAAAAAAAAAAAAAAAAAAATTTTTTTTTTTTTTTAATGCCATGCGATCTACCCACACTACCTTTGTGATCGACCGGTAGATCGCGATCGACGTATTGGGCACCCCTGATCTAGATAGTAAAACTAATTTTTTTAATTAGAAAGCGTGTTGAACATTTTAAATGAAAGCTCGCCGGGAAATAAATATTTTTTATTATTTTACATATATATATATATATTTTTTCAGTCCAAACATGTTTGTGCAATTGATTGTCAGAGTTGTATCAACACAATTCAGAAATAAACTCTGTTTAAAAAAGAAATACATATTTTAACTACAGTACCCAGAATGCACCTGCAAAAGGACACACGTCAACGTCAGTACCACAACAAGGAAGTGGATGCTCATGGTGGCTGAATTTATTGTGCTAATCTTCTTAGAAAGAGACGGCACAGGTGGTTTCGTAAAAGGACGCACTTAAAGATTACGTTGATCTCGTTTCGCACAAACAAAGCCCTTCATCTGTCGCGTTCTCTCGACTATCTACGAAGATAGAGTGGCACTAAATCAGGTGAATGGGGTGTTTGTAATGTAGATAGTTGCTGCTCTCATTCATTCATCAACAGAGACAGCGTCCCACCGTTTTAAT
Organism: Sebastes umbrosus; assembly: GCF_015220745.1. Taxonomy (NCBI): domain Eukaryota; kingdom Metazoa; phylum Chordata; class Actinopteri; order Perciformes; family Sebastidae; genus Sebastes; species Sebastes umbrosus. The sequence continues at coordinate 15,082,007 of NC_051289.1, forward strand.
GGGCAGATTCCACTGACAGGTAATACTTGTTGCATTGCCTAAAGTTGTAAGTGCCTCTCTCTCTTGTAAACATGCTTTAATGACTGCTGGCCCAATGGGTAACTTGTCATTGTATATATTAAAGGCATTATTTCTGCTCATATGGCTCATGGCATAAGGTGACAGAAGGATTACCCCTACCTACTAAGCAGTCTTTACATGGCACAAACTATGGCTTAAAGGTCCCATATCATGCTCATTTTCCAGTTCATATTTGTATTTTGTGTTTCTACTAGAACATGTTTACATGCTGTAATGTTAAAAAAAAAACTTCTATTTTCCTCATACTGTCTGCCTGAATATACCTGTATTTACCCTCTGCCTGAAACGCTCTGTTTTAGTGCATTTCAACGGAATTGCGTTGCTAGGGCCATGTTTACTTCCTGTCAGCTGATGTTATTTACATACACCGCAACAGGAAATAAACTGGAACACATTTAGAATGTTTATGTTTAAAACTGTGAAATTGTTTAAATATTGTATATTTGTGACATCACAAATGGACAGAAATCCTAACGGCTTGTTTTAAACACACAATTTATGAATATGGGCTGTGTGTGTGTTTCTCCGTATATTGAGCGTTTTGATAGTTTACCAGTATTTATATAGAACTTAAACCTGCTTTATGATATAAAAGACATGAAAATCAAACTTTTTTACAATATGGGACCTTTAACCCGTCTATAATATACTGAACCTTTCTAATACCTCCTTCTTTATTTGAACTAACCTCTTAATCCTTAACTGCATAACTTTATGTTTGTTCATATTTGCCCCAGTCATTTTAATCTTTATTTCTGTCTCTTATTCTTCTCCAGCCCCCCCTGGTTGTTCTGCAGACCCAGCTTGGTGTTGACACTCAAAATGAGGATGATCACCTTCCTCCTGGTTGGACTAATAGTCCACGTGGTCTTCTTCCTCTCTATCTTTGACATCTACTTCACCTCTCCCCTGGTTCACGGCATGACACCCCAGGTCACACCGCTGGCCCCCCCTGCCTCCAGACTGGTATTAGTGGTCGCCGATGGTCTCAGAGCCGACAGTCTCTTCACGCTCCTCCCGAACGGCTCATCCAGGGCCCCATACTTGAGGTTGGGAAACTGATGCAGAGTAGTGAGCTTCGATGTGGTGTGTCTGTCATGATTATTTTTGTTTTTGTGTATGTGTGAGACTGTTATTCGGGTCTTTTCTTCTTATGCTTCATAACTGCTTCATAACAGGTATTTGTGTGCACGTCTATGTGTGTGTTTCCCAATATCAGAGATGTGATTGAGGAAAGGGGTACCTGGGGTGTGTCACACACCCGCGTGCCCACTGAGTCGCGTCCCGGTCATGTTGCTCTCATCGCTGGCTTCTATGAGGATGTTAGTGCTGTTGCTAAAGGTAAGTGTACACTTGTGCATGTTGATACATAAAAGGCTTTTGTTTTTGACTCGTATACTTGTATTTGTGTCTGTGTGGGTGACTACTTTTGTGTCTGTTTGTGACTGCAAGTGCATTGACCTTTTTGTGTGTGTGTGTTCAGGGTGGAAGGAGAATCCTGTGGAGTTTGACTCAGTGTTTAATGAGACCAGGCACACCTGGTGCTGGGGCAGCCCTGATATTCTGCCAATGTTTGCTAAAGGTACACATGCACACACTCACTCACATTCACACGAACAACACAATCAGAACCGCCAGCCTAATCAATACAAAAAAAGCAAAAGGTCACAGATAAAGACTGTATCAAAGATCAGAAAATTTCAGCTTAGTTACTAATTTCTTTTTTTCCTCATCGTTACTGCTTAAATGTTTTGAATATTTTAAAATCCGTTTGTAATGAAAGCTCATTTCGTGCTGTGGTTCTTCCAGGTGCCAGTGGAGACCATGTGTATACCCACACATACCCAGCAGAGCAGGAAGACTTCGCCTCCACAGACGCCTCCAGGCTGGACAGCTGGGTGTTCACTCAAGTCAAAGTATGGTAGTGGAATTACTAATGATAATGATGAATGTTGTGATGAATCTGTTGATGAAAACAACCGATTAAAGGAACAGTGTGTAGCAATTAGGGGGCTTTATTGGCAGAAATGGAATATACTATTAATAAGTATGCTTTCTTTAGTGTATAATCTCCTGAAAATAATCAGGCTGCCATGTTTTTACAGTAGCCCAGAACAGACAAATTAAACACTGTTAACTTTTCCTGCTTGGGCCGGAGTCGATTACTCTCTCCAGAGCGTCAGCCACCAGGAAACAAGACACGGGAAGCCTCTGTTGGTCCTGAGTAGTTGTAGCATTTATTTCTGCACAAACTGCAACTTCCACTGTACATTCACTTGATTTTCTCAACGCTAAACTAACTCTGTCATCTGCTCCACTAGCTCATTTGTTTCTCACACACATTCGCCGCCGCTCTCTCTCTTGCTTCTCCACTCACTTACCACATACACACACTCCACGCACCGGCTCTGCTATTCTCCAAGTAACCTACACTACTCTTACAACAGGCTCAAGATGGGGGGCCATTCGCGTTGCTCGGTCACTGTAGTCCTCACACTCACTTGGCACGCGGGAGAGGATTAAATTGGTTGAAATCTGCAATCTAACCACTAGATGTCACTAAATCCTACACACTGCTCCTTTTAAGTCATAGAATTTTAGATAGATTATTTGCTTGTGTGCAATATTTTCCACTTTCATATTCATTGTCACTTAATTCAGCAAGGTTGGCAGGTTGTTTATTTACAATGTCATGTTTGTGTTATTTGTGGTCAAATAATGCATTTTCATGTCGCAAAATATGATGCCACGTGGAGTCATTACAATAGATTATAGTACGACTGATACAAGCTTTATTTGAAAATAGTGGTTGTGGGGATTTGCACATTGCCGTCTTCAATAAATCAATCAATCTATGTTTGTTTTTCTTTCTGCTCTAGTCATTCTTTCAGTCAGCAAAGTCTAACTCCAGTCTGAGGGCCAGTCTGCTTGAGGACAAGAATGTCCTCTTCCTGCATCTGCTGGGCATCGACACAAACGGACATGCTCACAGACCAATGTCACAGTAAGAGACATGTTATTAGGATTCTTGTTGTTTTCATTGCATTCCACATGACATAAAATTAAATTGACATCACCTAAGTAGTGGTATCTTTATCTTGTATTTGTCTTTTGTCAAGGGAGTACCTAGAAAACATCGGTCTAGTAGACACTGGTGTAGCTGAGATGGTGTCTATGGTAGAAGACTTCTTTGGTCACGATGGCAGAACGGCCTACGTGTTCACCTCTGATCACGGCATGACAAACTGGGGTAAGACTTTTGTTTGTGTATCCGTGTCTTTTTACTGTCTGCAATAAAAGAAAAAAAAAAAACCTGTTCTTCAGCATATTAATTCACTGGCGTCTTTTATCTCATCTGTTGTGTGTCTCCAGGTTCACACGGTGCAGGCCATCCTTCTGAGACTCTCACCCCTTTAGTGGTGTGGGGAGCCGGAGTTCATAATGCCCACAAAGTCACCGAACCCCAACTATACAACGATGGCTTCCTGCAAGGTGCTGAACTCATGTGCTGTGCTCACAGCTGCTCGCTTCAATGTCTCTCAAGCAGGTTTTTAGCTTCAGTTCAGTTTAGGATCCAGGTTCTCCTACACCCATTACATTCGTAATAAGTAATCTTTGTTATATTTAGACCAGAATTTATTCGCAAAAAAAAACAAGACAGTTCTCTTCCTTTTAATTTTTACACTATATGTTTTATTGAGTCTACATTGTTGATTCCTGTTTCTTATCCCTATTGTTTCTCTCAGATTGGAAACTGGAGCATCTTCGTAGAGTTGACGTCAATCAGGTAAAGACCCATGTCCATGTTACTTTTTAATGATGTCATTGTCTTCAATTATTACCCCTATATAAAATACATGACAGTAGAGATAGAACAACAGGTAGTAAATTGAAATATTGTTTATTGTTTTATTGTTGCAGGCAGATATCGCTCCTCTCATGGCTTCTCTCATCGGTTTGCCCTTCCCTGTTAACTCTGTCGTAAGTCCGGAGATAAACTATTGAAATATTCTAGTGTTTTTATTATCTTAGAAAGTTGTATGTTAAGTTTTTTCACGGCATCATTAAAGTTGTCGAAAATGGATTTTGAATGTACACTCCAATGGCTGCCTGTGAAAATCAATTATTTAACAGAAGTTATGTGCCCACACATCTTCATCTTGTGTATTTGTGTCTCTTCAGGGTGTGTTACCTCTTCTCTACCTCAACAACAGTGACCACTTCAAGGCAGAGAGCATGTACACAAATGCTATTCAAGTACTGGAGCAGTACAAGGTATGAGAGCATTCAACTCTGCTGTTACTGACATGCTGATCATTAGTATGCAAACAATCACTCGTCACTTCATTGTTGAACTTAAATAAATATGCAGGTATTAATGATAATACATTAGTAACAATATTGTCAGTTGAAGTTATACTAATGTTGATATTATTAGATATCTCCAGTACTTAATTATTTGATTAATAACAATAACTTTAAACACTGTGTCATTTTTCTCTTCTGAGTTGTGGTAAGCCTTTTGCTGCACATGTCTTGTAATATAGTAATTTGGTTACCGGTATATAAATCTATGGTGACTGAGCTATATATGTTTTTATAGATGAAAATGACCCAGAAAAAGGAGACCACCTTGTCTTTTCTCTTCACCCCATACCAGTAAGTACAATTGACTTGTAACAACAGTGAATACGTGGATTAATAACTTTACTTTTCCTTTGTTGTGTGTTCAGTTTTTTTTAAGAAAAAAAAAAAAAAAAATGTACCAAGGGATTCTGTCATGTACAAAGTGTGGAGATAATTCTTAATTCTATACTATATTTACTATTCATAACTCATCTAATTATTGTCAGTAAGAACATTAACCAGGTGGTAAATGCTGAGGTTCTCCATTGCTGTCCTATGCAAAGAATAAGCAGGGCAATGCAATGTAGATGTTGTTGTGGTTGTGTAAATATGAAGCCAAATGAAGCATGCTTTATTTGGTCAACATATTTCAGACCACATTTGAATGCAATTTCTCTCACTCTGTCTTTAATGCTTTGTCTCACTTGTTATCCCAGAATACTCACTGAGTCCAAACAAGCAGAATTCATCCGCAGTGCCAGAATACTGATTCAGCTGGAGAAGTATGATGATGCTGTGAGTATTTTGGAGAAAGAAAGTCTGCAACTTGTAGGTAAAAGACCAATGTTGCAGCAAACTGGAGTGTAGTACTCTGCTAATGTTGCAGTAGAAAACAATGCTGTCTACATCAACAAACCTACGCATGCCTCGTTGAAGTTTGAATGATGATGAGTTTTTGTTGCTTTACATTCCTTGCTGATTAATCTTCTCCATGGCATATTTGCTTTTTGCTAAAGCACTCCCTTTCATTTTCTTCTCGTCTGTCTTTTGTCAGATCTCTCTGTGCCGCTCTCTGATATCCCACGCTCTGGAGGGCCTGGCCTACTACCACACCTATGACCGGTTCTTCCTGGGCTGCAGTGTGGTGCTGGGATTTGTAGGCTGGACCTCATATGTTGTCCTAGTCATACTGAAGACTCATGCCAGCCTCGACAGACACCCCAGTCTCCTCAAACAGGTCAGGGCATACACTATAATCCCTCTTTACTTGCCTCTCCTTTCACCAAGACAAGTTTATGAATATTGAATGTCTTATTAAATTAAATTTTTCTGGTGTTGCTTCCGTATATGTGCACAGATACCCAGCCGTACCCTGGCGAAGCTGTGTGTGTGTGTGACAGTGGTGATCACCGGGTTCCTGCTTATCCAAAGGAGCCCTATCACCTACTATATTTACTGCCTGCTGCCTGTCCCTGTATGGTACTCCGTCCTTAAAGAGTGAGTAAAACACACACTTTTAGAGTATGTAAAATAGATAAAAACATGAAACACATGCACACATACATCACAGTCTAATAATCGAACATGTGTATAGTTCCTGCAACATCCACACACAGCCACAGGATGTCAGCAAATATCAAAAACACATCAATGGAGATATTCAACAATCAATGGATATAGCAGCTTTTCATTGGGTGTAATTTACCTCACACATACTTGTTCGTGCACGTCTGGCACAGCTGCAGTGAAGTGCTAATTAGATCCTTTGAAGTGGTGTTGTATCCATTCATGTTTCTCCTCTGTAAATGGATGAAAGGATGGGTCTTTGCAGTTTTTCTTTCTTTTTTCTCCCTTTCACCACAGGAAAAATAATCTCATTAATGATCCATTTTAGGTGTGGAACTCTTTTTGATTTGGTTCGCTCGGCTCCCTCTCTGCCGCTGTGGAAGTGTTTGGGCTATTTTGTGCTGGTGGCGTTTGGGATCGAGCTACTGGTAGGAGTCTTTAATGTTCTTCTAATGTACAGTTTGAGGCATATTTCTGCTTCAGTACACTCATACAGCTTTACTTATAAGCCTTTAGTTTACCTCTACATACAGTACATATTACAAGTTGTTCACAATGTATACTCATTATGTGCAGTATGAGGTTATTCTGGAACATGGATGACAATATCCCTTTGCTGCCCCCAGGTGGTGAGTTTCTTCCATCGCGCCATGCTGACTGTGGGCCTGGCTGTCCTCTCTCTCTGGCCCTTCCTTTCGGGACTTTTTGGCAAGGCCAAGGTAACGACATTACGGATCACCGCTCCGGCACTCACATTATTGTACACAAGGAAAAGTCATGGTATTTGAATACTTCCACGCCTGAAAAGGTTATTGAAAAATGATGTGTCACGAAGTTTTAGGAACACAAGGTTCAGTTGCCTTCAAATGAAGCGTGACCACAGTAGCAACATTTCCTGTTCACAGAAGTCTCGACTGATGGATTTTTAGCTACCAAATGGACAAATTAGTGTTTTTATCAAGAAAACCCCACTACTGCCAGATAAATACCTAGTTAGTTAAATTATGAAATTGCATCTGTATCTAACCATGTGAACCAATTTTCTCTGTCTATGTGTAGTTCCGTTCAGTGAGCTGGTGTCTGGGCTGTCTGTGTCTGGCTGCTTTCCCCCTGATGCCTGTTGTGGGCAGAGAGCCTAACATACATCTGGTGTGAGTGCTTCCTCTATTTGCTTACATTTATCAGAAAGTTTACCACGGCGTCACGCCATCGGCCCAAAACTCAAAATTCAAATTATGATCAGTCAGTTACAAGGAAATATCTATATTTTTTTTTTATCTCTACATCATCATAGAGCGGGGGAAATTTAGCTGGAAATCATTTACAGTGGTAAATGACACTTTCACAAGCTAAGCAGGACTTTCAATAACAAGAAAACTGAATATGTTGCGTGAAATGGAGGAGTCAGAGACAGAGAATCTCAATCACACATACTGCTAATTAACCTCAGCATCTGTACTCAGCATACAATGTGCAAAATGAAGCTGTACTGTATGTCACAAATATGTCTGTAATAATAACATTACATATGATGTTTGTTTGCTCAGCACCTGCGCAGGTCTACTCACTCTCTTCACTTCAGCCTGTTACCTCTGGTCATCACGGCGGAGAACACCACTGCACCTTGGTGATAGACAGCAGTTTGTCACCCAGGTAACTACAGTACATGTCATGGTGTGTGTGTGTGTGTGTGTGTGTCATTGTGCTTGTGTCATTGCATTTTCTAAATATAAATGATTACTTGTCAAACGCCACAGATGCTCCACGTGGCAGTGTGTGCGTACGTGCCGTCCCTCACGCACTCCAGCCTGCAGCAGAAACAGGGCCTGCCACTTCTTAATCAGATCATCAGCTGGACCACATTAGGTAGGTGGGTGCGAGTGAGCACCAGATACTTGTGACCTATGCATGTTCAACGCCTTCGAAGATTATAATCGTATTTATGTTCAATTTTTTAAATATTGATCAGATATTTTAAATTATTCCTGGCTAGATCCCATCTCATTATGGTTAAATGTCACATCCTGTACTATACCCCTCTGGCTGTTAAGATCCAGCACACGTCACCTGTCTCTTGTCTTTTCTCAGCATCTTCCATGCTGGTTCCATTATTGAGCTCTTCACGTCTTTTCCACCGACTCCTCAGCATATTCCTGTCTCTCACAGCCACATACCTACTGCTCAGCACCGGGTAAGACGAGAATATTACACACACACATCATGCAGCTGCACTAACACGTCAAATTACGTCTCGTGTAGAGTTTTATCATCACGGCGAAGCTACGATATGATCAAATTTCTAATGTTTTTTCTCCCATCCAGGTCAGAGGCACTGTTCCCCCCTGTGTTGTCTTGGTTGATGTTTGTGTGGATCAACATTGAACAGGAAGCTATGCTCGCTCAGGGTGTCTCTAGCAGACAAGAGGTAAAACCTTTCACTGTATGTTTCCAAGCTTAGATTTTGTAGAGCAGCGTAAACTACATGCGAATTTCAATAGACAAATGTGTGTCTGTTTATTCTACTGTACGCTTCTAAGGAATTTAGATAACATCTACTGCTATTTCACACACACATGTTTATCTAATCTATACATGTTTTTTTTTTTTGTTTTTTTTTACGAAAATCTGGTAAATGTTATCAGCTGTATAACAACCACATTTCCTGTTGGCATGTGCAGTCACAGTTTGTTTGATCTTGTATAGGCATATGTTCACCTATTTATGCAGATTTTATATGTATTCTTGAGCCTCTACTTATCTGGTCTGAAGTTTTCTAGTGTTCACATTTATCTACTACTCACTCTTTTTAATGGCAGTTTCTTAATCAAACAAACAAGGGAAATCCCTACTCGTGATAACATACTGTAATCTGTGAAGTAGGCTTACATAAAGCTCTACATAATGTACATAAGGTCTGACTGATCGTTATCATGTGCGTGGGTGTGTCTGTGAATGGGTGTATGCACACGTGAATGGGCATGCTTTTGTGTGTGTGTGTGTGTGTGTGTATTTACTTTCAGCTCTCCACTATCGATTTCTCTGCAAACATCGACATCACCAAAATCCGACAACTGAAGTTGGATGACATCAGAAGATCTTATTTTTTTGTATCCTTGTCAGAGTATTTGCAACAGTGACATTAGCAGAAGCACAAAAAAAAAAAAAAACTGACACCAGTGTATTTGGAAGAAGTGCTTCTGTCTCAATGGAGTCTGCAGGTGTTTTTCAGACCCATAGACTATATATAAAGAAGAACGACGACGCGCTCTCCACTTGCTCCCACTGTACAGAACTGAAGACAAAATATCCCAGAAACGGGAGCTTCCATCTTGAGATTTTTACGTCATTTTGAGCCAGAGTCAGAAACATTTATTTGGCGTGTACTTTTTAGTTTGGCCCCTGTCCCATCCTCTAACATGGAGGGGGTGGGATTTATGACATATACTGTAGCCAGCCACCAGGGGGTTATCAAGATGATTCACTTTAGGGGAGCTGTCATGTTGTCCATCTTTATATACAGTCTATGTTCAAGCCAAATTATAAGCAATTAGATTATCTTTTAAAAAAGTAAAAATTATATTCTTTGATGTTTTGAAGTGTATAATTACAAACAATGAGCTGATTAGTTTAACACTGCTTCCTTGACTGCATTTTCTACAGGTATTTTTTATAATAACAGCTTTCTTCGGCACAGGAAACATAGCTTCCATTAACAGGTATGTAAGTCTTTGTATTTAAATATATATATGTATATATCCGTGTGTGGTAAATGGCAGGAAGTTGTGTTGGCTGGCTGTGCATGCCTGATATGAGACAGATTTATGACGTGTGCCATTTGCATACAGGCAGGAAATAAGTGATCTGTAAAAGAAAAACTGTAGACTCAGACTATAGACTCTCTGTGCATTGTGTGCACTATTTATACCAGCGTGTCTCTTGTGTAGTTATGCCTGCGTACTTTATGTGAGGTTGCCTACACTGTGTCACATACAGTATGTCACTTTGTACTGTAAAGAAATCTATGGAGCTATATCCCCGAGACAGATGTGTGCTCTGAATGAATGATTCTATATATTTTTCAGTCATCTGTATTCACTTCCTCTGTTTCTTTCTCCTTCTATCTAGTTTTGACCCAGCATCTGTTTATTGCTTCCTCACTGTCTTCAACCCCTTCATCATGGGAGGATTGATGATGTGGAAGGTACCATATTTTAAGCATTTCCTTTCTTTATGTTATCATAATCCCATTAGTCATAATTTATTGATACACCTGTCTGGGAAATATGCTGAAATATGTTTTTACTGCATTCTCAATTAATTATATTTCTCTGGACTTCTTCATTAAATCTTTATTTCTCTATCTCTATCTTTATATCTTTATTAATGTCTTGTCCTTTTTTTCTTCCAGGTTATCATTCCATTCATAATAGTAATGTGTACATTTGAGACCATCCAAGTTGCAACGCAGCTCTCATCAAGAAGGTAACTCCTTGCAGCAGCCTTCAAAATAAGACACTCAACTCATCTGCTATCGTAGCAGTGCAGTCACAAACGTTGATCGTTGATCTGATCTTCTCCGGTGGTTGTGGGACTGATGTATGGTACACCCAGTACACGTAAAAAAACACATATGCTTTTGGCGTCGGATCTACGATTGCCTCACAAACACTTGCCAACCAAAGGAAGCTTTTCATCTTGTCACGCTATACGCTTGCTTTTAGACTGAATTTGTGTCAGACATGGATCTTACACCATGAGTCCGCTCAAATAACGAAATAATGTTTCTTTTCTGTGGTTTCGTTGTGTGTGAAGAGGGCGTCAACCTACTGCCCATGCTGTACATGCAGTAAATATGTTGTGTATGTTTTAATATGAAAGGTTTTGCTTGTAACACTTCCCTTCCTCGGGTTCTTTTGTCTCTTGTTCTTCTTTTCCAGTTTGTTCCTCATTGTCCTGGTCATCTCCGACTTGATGGCTCTGGTAAGGCTGGTTGAAAGGTTGAATGTTGGGTTGAAGATACACTGTGATGTTCTTTTACAGTTTCTAACTCCCTCTTTCTCCCCTCAGCACTTCTTCTTCTTGGTGCAGGACTACGGCAGCTGGTTAGACATTGGCACAAGGTAAGTTAACTGCGAAATACACGGTTCTAAGTCTTAATGAATTACTAATTAGTAACTTGACTCCTATACACATTGTCCTTCCTCATTCCTTATGCCCTACTTTCAGACTCTCTTTTTAATGGTATCTGCGATGCGTACACTTTATACACATAAACATGTTCAACTTCTTTCTCTGTCTCTTTCAGTATTAGCCACTATGTGATAGTGATGTCAATGACCATCTTCCTGATGTTGCTCAGTGTGGCGACACACATTCTCACCTCACAAAGACTCATCCTGTGGTGGAAACCCAAGATGCACTTCCCCTAAATAAAGGTGTTTGTGTGCGCCTGTGCATTCACATTTACTAGTTAAACCAAATGGTTAGTACTTATTTGACTTATTTTTAGATATTTATTCATTAGCTTTTGCCTTATTGTGCCAGAGTTTGTTTATATAAGATATCGGATATTGTTTTAGGACTCAATATACTGTATAGTACTGTGCAAAAGTCCCACACCACTTTTGGAAATCCCCTCTTATATTGTATATCTGCGTGTTGCATCTCGGGGGATCTATTAGCAGAAATGAAATATAATATTCATAACTATGTTTTCATTAGTGTATAATCACCTGAATCTAGTGTGTTTTCGGTAGCTTAGAATGAGGCCTTCATATCTTCATAGGGAGCGGGTCCTCTTCACGGAGTCCGCCTTGTTCCTTCGCCATGTTGCTCTGCCATGTTGCCACAGTAACCCATAATGGACAAATCAAATACTGGCTCTATAGAGAGCTTTTTGCGTATTTATGTTACTTGAAGGCCAAAACTTGAGAATGTCTGTAAAGGGGAGACTTGTGAGTACCCTTAGAACCCATTTTTATTCACATATCGTGAGGTCAGAGGTCAAGGGACCCCTTTGAAAATGGCCATGCCAGTTTTTCCTTGCTAAAATTTTGTGTTTTGAGCATTATTTAGCCTCCTTCCTGACAAGCTAGTATGACATGGTACCAATGGATTCATTAGGTTTTTCTAGTTTGATATGATGTATGCGTATCTTCACTCTAACTTTAAAACTGAGCCCACTACACACTAAAAACCACAAGTTGCGTTAATGCGTTAAGAAATTAGTGGCATTAAAACAAATTTACGTTATTACGTTATTATCGCGTTAACTTTGACAGCCCTATTTCAAACATTAGTACATTGCAAATAAGACAAGAAAGATCCATAATTTTGGTGTTGGGTAAGCTTGTATGTAAAGAAAAATGAAGCATTTGAGAAACACTTCCTGCTTAGATGGTTTTAATAGGACATTTTCCAGAGTGGCCTAAGACTTTTGCACAGTTCTGTTTGCACTGTATTATTTTGTACACTCAGTCGCTGTTCCAACATCATTGTTTTTACATGAATCATTGATGAATTGACTAAGGCCACTTGAATATTTGACTTTAAACTCTGCCTTTGCCAAGGGGGCTGATTTATGATCCAGCAAAGAAAGCTAACTTGATAACTCTTTAAGTATGTAACTATTATTTCCTGTGAAGCTGCCTAAAACATGTCATTGTGTATAAGGGAAAGGGAGTTGTTTTTATTTATTGTGACTGTTTGTACCAATAAAACTAAAGGGGTGGAATGGAAACAGGAATATCCATAAAGGGACCTGTGTGTTGTATGTACTGCAACCATTAAATTAAACTAGGTCCCAGTATAGTTGCTGTGCTCTGTGTTTGTACATCAGGGTAACCGTAGCTGTGAGCCGAGCTTAGAAAACCTAGTTGGGAAAGTTAAAGACAAATCTACTAATGTCCTTAAATGTGCTGCAAAAAAACTATGGTTAGTATGTTTTAATAAAAAAAAAGAAAAGCTGTTGATCTGTTGTGTGACATTGTTTTCCAGATCAACCCATAGGACATTACTATGGATAACAAAATGGGATAATATTTGCCGCATGTACTGACTATACTCATATATGCATTCCCATACTATTATTAATACCTTAAGAAAACTATTTTATGACTTTTATGACATACGATATTATGACGATGATATATTTTGGCATACTAAATCATGACATACTATATACTATGACATTTTACAGGCATAGCCTACTATACTATGACATTTTTTGTAACAGTATACTATGACTTTTAGGGCATATTACAGGCGACCGACTTTTTTATGGCATACTAAACTATGTGTAAACTTGTCTAAACTATGTCTAATGTTTTGGGCCATAACTCAATAATTCATATGCTAATTATGACAATTTCACAGAAATGTCTAATAGAATAAAATGATCAAGAGATGACATTTTGGACAGACATGGATGTTAACTGTAACTTGGTTGGCGGAGGCGTACAACCGGAAGTTGGTAATTCTAGTTTATGACATACTATATTATGATTTTTTTTGCGGCATACAATACCATGACTAATTCATGACTTACAATATTATGACTTTTGCATTACATTATTGACATACTGAAGGCTACTATGAATTTTGTATGCCTTTTTTTCATCATATTATACCATGACTTTTTTTCGACATACTATGCTTTGATTTTTAGATTTTTTGACATACTATAAAATGGATTCTTTTATTTTTTCGACATACTATACTATGACTTTTTTTTTGACATACTATACTATGATTTTTTTTGACATACTATAATATGACTTTTTAATTTTTTCGACATATTATACAATTACTTTTTTATTTTTTCGACATACTATACTATGACTTTTTCATTCAATAAACATACTATTCTATTACTTTTTTTTCGACATACTATACTATGAACTTGTTAAAATTTTTTAGACATACCATTCTATGACTTCTTTGGTTTGAGGTTGATGAGCTGATTGAAACCTGGTGTGCCTTGTTGCCACCATGGGAGGAGCTAGCCACACCCCCTGCCACACACATGCCCTCCCCTAAATTTTTGAGATACTATACTATAACTTTTTTCAGACATATTTTAATATTAATTTTAATTTTTTTGACTAACTATACTATGACTCCTTTTTTGACAAACTATGACTTTTAAAAAAATTTCGACATTACTATACCCAACTTTTTTTCGACATGCTATATAATGACTTTAAATTTTTTCAACACAATATACTATGACTTTTTGACATTTTTCGACATAATATAATGATTTTTTTATTTTTTTCGTCATACTATAGTATGATTTTTTTATTTTTTCGACATACTATACTATGACCTTTTTTTTTTATTTTTTGAAAACACAATACTATGACCTTTTTTCCACATACTATACTATGACATTTTCATTTTTTTGACATATTATACTTTGACATTTTTCGTCATACTATACTATGACTTTTTATTCAACATAATATACTATGACTTTTTATATTTTTTCAACATACTATGCTATGACTTTTTCGACATACCATACCATGAATATTTTTTATTTTTTCGACACACTATATTATGATTTTTTTTTTTTACAAATATTTTACTTTTTTTCGACATCTTATCCTATGACAGTTTTTATGCTATATATATATGCATACATGGTGTACATACTAATTGAGATCCAAACGACTCACATAACACGAGATATAACATAGTTAAATGAACCTGGTTATAAGGGTAAAAAGCTTAACTTCTCATTTGGATTTCAAACTAAAATGCAGAATAAGCTTTAGGTGTTGGCACCTAATAGTGTTCTGCATTTCTTTTCTTTTTTGGGAGGAAGCATTTGTTTCTAAACCACAGGCAGATGTGCTTCATTATGCTGTTTAGTTCTGGTAATATTATGGCATAGATTTAAAAGGTAATCTGTAATGGCAAGCCTAAAAACATACTCTATGTACCTGCAATCATGCACCAAACTACCTCTTTCCTCTATTCCCCTAATCAACAGTTCTATAAGGCATTGTACTCTATGTACACATCACCATCTAATGGTTTGTATCTAAGTGGATATTGCAGATACAAAATAACAGGCGAATATAAAGGGTTGACCAGAAGGAGGAAGCAGCAAGACAGCCCTGTGGTTGTGCATACATGTGGGTGCAATCACCTCCTGTTTCTGATGCACACACACATGCAAAACTGTAGGGGTTGTTTATGACAACACACACAAAGTACATTTTCAAAACCTTAACTTCCTCATAAATTGGCACACACACACGCACAGAAGCACATGCATCCAAGCAGAAACACAGACACACACACAGACGTTGTTTTCTCAGACATAGTGCTTTTCCCACGCTCGCAAACACATTGCGAAAACGTAACTATTGCTTGCTGCTTGGTGGAGATAATGTGATTTAATGCCTTATTTTCACACACAAGAGCACTCGGCAGGCAGTTCGTGTTAGAACCAAAAGGTACGTAAGTCTGTTTTTTTTTTTAGTGTAATGTTCATTCATGATGCAATTTCCATTTCGGGATTGTTCTTTAGGTAATGATTACACTGTGAACAATATCTCTGTGTTTAAACCTCATGATATTTAAATGCTTATAATTTCAGTTTTAGTTGGTTTTTAGTCCTGTGTACTGTTAAACTGATAATATATTGTAACTTGAAACATGTCAGACAGTGGTTAATATCTTAATTTGGATTATGTGTTCAAACATGAGCAACATGTAGTATTAGTAAAATATGTAATGATAATCGAAGTGTAATATAATCCGTTGAGTCATACATAAATTCAATCAGCAAGTTTTTATTGACATGTATTTTCTCTTTTTCTGTCTTTTCTTTTTTTGTATTACTCCTTTTCTGTTCTGTTGTAACAAGTCAAGTCAAGTCAACTTTACTTATATAGCCCAATATCACAAATTTGCCTCATGGGTCTTCTGTACAACATTTAACTGTTCTTAGACCCTCAATTCAGATGAGGAAAAACTCCCTCCGAAAAAACTTCAACAGGGAGAAAAATGGAAATACACTACTGAACCCTTTCCTGATGTCATCCTCCATCACTATACTCTTGTATCTGATGTGCCCCCTCTCTCTTCTTCCCTTTCTGTCTCTATTTAAGATGACTTCTACGGTAACCCAAAGTGCGCAATCCACGGCCATAAGCTCCATGATGACCACAAGCTCCTTACTTACAACCTCAACGCTGCCGCTTGGTAATAATGAGTACCACACAGTCCTCCTGGTCATCTACTCTGTGGTTCTGCTCATCGGTACCATTACCCTGAGCCTGATGATGCACATCATGAGGTCCAGCCTGGCATCCATCACCTCCATCGCCGTACTCAACCTCATCTTCACCCACTTCGTCTTCCTTCTCACTGTGCCCCTCAGGATTTACTATTACGCAACTAATCACTGGAACCTGGGCATGGGTTGGTGTAAAGTGGTCAGCGGCATGATTCACATCCACATGTACATGTCTTTTATCTTCTACGTGATCATCCTCATCACACGCATGATGACGTTCTACAACAAAGCACAGGGGGTTGCCTCCTTCCAGAGGATTCACGCACTTCTCGTCAGCGCCGTGGTGTGGATGGTGGTGCTTGTCGTGGTCCCTTGCATAATCCATTTTTCCTATGGCAAAAAGGATGAGGATCAGCGCTTGGCCAACAACAGTACCAACACTGGGACTTGCTTCAAGTTTGGCAACAACATAGCGTCAACCGCCAAGGTGTTCAACTACATCATAAGCACAGTCATCATAGTGGTGGCCTTCGTGCTGACGGCCCTCCATGCCAATGTTCTAAGGGATTTATACAGGAAGCACCACCAGGGATGCACCTCTCAGCAAGACTTTGGGGCTCAGCTGAAGAGTCTGTGCTTTGCTCTCATCATGGTTGTCAGCTTCATTCCTTACCACATGTTCCGGCTAAGGTACTTAGAAGACATCTCCCGTCTGGAGAATGTCAATGAGGTGTTTCTGAGTTTGACCACTTTTAACTGTGTGGACATGCTCACCTTCTTGGGGAGGAGAACCTGCTACCGGTGCTTCCCAGACAAGGGTCCTTGACAACTGTTGTTAGGGGGTGTGTCAGGGGGTCAAGATTACACGTTACTTTACTGTTCTTTATTGCTTTATTAAAGTTTATAAGAAATATTGCATTTACAAAAATAATCTTTAGGCTACTCAATGGTTACTTACTAACCTATTTGGAGCTGTTGTTATTACCATTTTCTGTCAGATTTGCCATGCTTTTTTTTTTTTTTTAAATCCTACCACTGTTGTGTTTTTATGTGACTTATTGAACTGTGTTTATGATTTTTTCAAATTATTATATGTGATAGTTGAAAGTGCAGAGAGACACAAATCATGGGGAGGGAGAGAGGTATGACATGCAATGTGGTATGTGTCTTAACTTGTAGGCTACCAGGGTACCCCTTAAACTGTGTTTCTATTGATGAAAATATCGAAATAAGGCATGACTGGAAACTGTTGTTTGCTTATGACTCAAAATGAATGATCTCTTGCCATCTACTGGTCTTTGTATATACTACACATGCTTCAAGCTTATGTATTATTATTATTATTATTATTATTATTATTATATAGTTTGCCATTGGTCTTTGGGTTCCCTCATATTTCATCCCAAATGTGACTTCATGTGAAAAGCATGTGAATGGAAATGAAAAGTAAATATATTTCACCGTATTTGGTAACCCCTGTGTACATAGCTGGAGTGAAATAAATGTCTAAAATTGTTACTTCTTTCCCATTATTTTGTGAAACATTACCTCAAACCTCTGTGATCTCTTACCTTCTGCCCTCTGCTGACACACACACACACACACATGCACACCCCCCCTCCCTGGTGATCCTTTCCTTTTGGTTTTTATGGCTCTGGGTTACTGTTTAACATCCCCACCCTACTTTGAGTTTGTTTAGTAAATCGATCTAATGACAGGGCTATGGTGGCGCCATCCAATGTGTCGCTCCATGAATTATAGGCCGCTCAGCTCTCCAACCTTCCCTTTTAATGTTGTCGTACACCTTTGCCTATTTTCAGTGTCACTTAGACTAATGTCGCACTGACGGGCTGCTCACTTTACCCGAGTACAACGGTACACCTGGATAAATGCACATCCCAGACGGAAACAGAAACACAGGTAAGTCAAAGTCCTCCTGTGAAGTATACTGTCATTGAAATGCAAACTATCAACATCGGCTGTGAGAGTACTGAGAAATGCTGTTGCTTTTTTGGAGGAAGTGAAGCTAATCTTTCACAGTTTCTCAAGGAAGTTTGGTAACATGTTCCGTTAAATCACGTGGTTTGTATTTTCGCGGTAATGGTGGTAGTTACTACCCGTTATGTGTCATGTAAGAAAAGTCGGTATATGCTTTTGAATTGTAGAATATATACAGTATGTGGTTGTTCAAGTCTGCTAGATTCCTTTGTGGGGTTTTGTCCAGTGTATTTAATGGGATAGTGTTCTCGCCTCTCTGTTCGCAGACAGCATTTTGTGAAAACAGATAAGATATAGACTCACTTTGTCACGCATGCTGTGCTGTAAAGATCATGTGATAACCCATTTCACCTGCACAAGGACGTCATCTGTAACAGAGCGTTACAGAGCAACAGGTTGCTACTGTAAGCAGGAAGATGGTAATACAGTCGCATTGTGTTTTTCTCTTATGATGCCCCACCAAAGGGATACTACCACTGAAAGTAAACAGAAATAATTTGGTATCTAATAAAGTAATGCACATATATTTCTAAAATATTCTTAATTATTTATTTTTTTTATACTGTAATTTACTGTAATTGGAAATTGACATTCCCATCCCCAATTGTTTGACAAAACTTTCAGCCAAAACATTAGATATGCTCGGCACATGATTGCATTGGTGATGTTTTGTTGAGAGTTGTAGATTGATTTTTGATGCTGTAGTGTGTGTATTGTATTGGCCTACTTAAAACTGTGCATGTGATTGTGTTCACCCTGTGTATACTGCTTACAGGCTAAAGACACACAGGCTTTACTTCAGCTGATGAAATCATTCGTCAAAAACAAAAAAAGATTTCTATTTTTAAGGGTGAATGTTATTGACCAAACTAACCTTCAATCTTTTTTTAATAATGATAATGGCAGGAAGAAGAATGTGACAATCATTAAACACCCTTGGGGACTATGGGTTTATAGGAAAGATCTTGCATGTAACTCTAAAATCTAAGGAAACCGTCTGCTGTTGTAGAAGTGTTGTTGACTATAAAGTGATTCTTTAATTCACATGTTTCTATTACTTTGCACAAATCCAATACCATAGCAGTGGTTGAACTAAAAAAAATATTCTACTTTAGGCCTACCGTGTATTTTTTTTTTTTTACTATCGCCCAGGTATCAGGAAGTAGTGGTTTACTAGAGTCGGTTGGGTGGCTGATGATCATCTGCGACTATTAAAACCTCTAATCTAAATAGAGGCAACAGTGTTATGGCCGGTTCACACAGAGATAGCCTCTTAGCACTGGGTTTTATGGCTTCAAAGAGCTATTGGTTGCTAGGCGGAGGCAATGTTTCTCAGTGACGTCCTGCTTGGTTTTCAACTAAGGATGTCATAATAGCTGTTAATATTAAAACTCTTTCTGTTTTTACCTACATTCCCAGGTAAAATTTAAAAACCAGTAAGCTTCTATGTTTTTTTTTGTCAGTAGATATGATGGAGTAGAAGGGGCTGGAGATCCCTACCTATATGTTGATTGTTGACCTTACTGTGTTGCAGTTCACACAAAAGCATGGCTGAATATGTTTTCAGTATGTCAGTGTGGTGAGCAAACTTAACATTAACAGTAACATGAGCTGTCTTTATAAAAGCTGATCAGCTTCAATGTTTGGGTTATGTCACTTGATAAATAAATCAAGAGGAGGGTATGATTTGTCACGTATTCAAGATGTAGAAAAATAAAAATCAAAGGCACTCATCATTGCATTAATAAAGACTTGAATTCCTAGGCTTGTTGTCCTTGCACTTAACAGTGGAGGGTGAGGCTAAAAGAGCCGTATAAAGCGCTTAACCTGTTCACCGATAGCTATGAAGTAAAATGATTTTCACTTTTCGATGAATACTGGATTTTATCTGTTTTGTCCTCAAAGCCTCAATGGACCTTGCTTTCTTTTTGTATGTTAAACCCAACTATATCACATGACAGCCTCTTAGAAAACCATCCACTTACATGCAGTATATACTATAAACTTTACCCCTTTTTCTTCATACATGCAAGCCAGGTTTATACTTTCTATTTAGTTCCATTTATCTGTTGTGACGATGAACTGAATCCAGCACACTTGCGCTAGAGTGCTCTGTACCAGTCCTTTTGTGTGTTAGGTGATTGTGAAAGTGATTAGAAAGAGTAAATTCTTCTTCACTCTCCACACACCTGATGAGTCAGGAGCTCACTGACCTCACTGCCTGGTTAAAAAGTAATCTCTCTCTCTCTCTCTCTCTCTCTCTCTCTCTCGTCTCTGTCACTCAACCACTTTATTTCAGCCTTGTATATTAACTAAGATGTCTGTTATTACCCTGTGACCCAATACTAATTGCTTTTTTCTCTTCATGTCCAGTAAATAATCTGTGAGAATGTGCATTCTGATATACTGAGCCAACAGTGACAATATATTACCCCCATGCCTGCTCATATACTGTCGCTGCTTTGCTAAACCGGCCCACTCATTACTGATGTAGGGCATCAAATCTCCCATAACGACACCTCTTATCATTTACAGCTATCTCTAACACAAAGCCCCAATCTGATTACCTTTAAGCCACACAATAAGATTTAGTGCAATGAAACTGCCAATGTAAAATGGGTGGGTTGGGACATTTTAACTGGTTTATGGCAGTAGAGTACAGTTTACAGCATTCCTGCCCTGAAAGAGGAGGCAGCGTACTGATAACTGTTTACCTTGGGTTTTTGATTTCCACTTTTGGCGTCCCCCTGCCACTCTTCAACATGAATTTCTCAGGAAATTTGATCTGTTTTTTAAAATAAGAGAGCTAAATGAAGTGTGAGAACTAGTGTTAATATTACATGCTGCTCCTCAGGTTGTATTTAATTTAACTTTTACACAGCAGACTGGCTCATCATTCTTACTGTAAAGGAAAAGAGCAAAGACACTATAAGTGTATCATCCTGTCTGAAAATTCAAATTCATCCAGTACTAATGTTAATTATTACTGATTTGTAGTCACAAACAATGACAGC